>NC_056529.1:16644360-16716299 GCF_019175285.1 Sceloporus undulatus | reverse complement strand
AAAATGCAATCGGGGAAAGTGTAGTGTAAACCATGATCCGATGTTGAATTGATCCATCAATTTGGATCGCACACCGATTTATCTGTAAGTGGGAATGAGGCCCAGAATTATAGACTGGCATATAAAGTGTTCTGGAGTCTGCAGATACCTCATGAGGAGGATAAAGAAATTGGTTTCACTAGTACTATATGCCAAGGGTGAACTAAAAGGCTCTTAGCATATGCATTTTTTAAAAGAAATTAGAAAATAGAACTGGCCTCAACTCATAAACTGCAGGTGCTGGAATCCTCCCCTGCAAACTTGTTTCAACAGAGGATTCTCGCCCAGCATACCTCATAGCACATAGTCATAATAATAAATTTATTAAAGTTAAGGTCATATAAACCACTCCGTTGTTGGCTGGGATGCGAGGAGGGGGGGATATCCCATCAATGACAAATGGGATTCTGCTGAAGGATTTGGCTCCTGTTCAGTAAAAACATGTTCTCTCATTTTGCACAGTAGGCAGTAACTATATTGGGGGTTCCTTTCTGCACTGGGAAGGTGAGAGTTCAAATGACATGTTATTTTATGTGTTTCTCTGTTTATTTATTGGATTTATACCCCACCTCTTCCCAAAATGGGAACTCCAAAGGGGCTCGGCATTAAAACCATGAAAGCAAAAACAAGCTCAAATCCCAAAACACAAATATTAGTGTGTGTATTTTTTTTTAATGGTTTAATACAACTTAAAATACATTAATAAGAAAAAACAAAAGCAGCTGCACTGTAAGGAAAAGAAAAGTCCCTTCTACAACAATTGTCAAAAGCCTGGATAAATGGAAAGGGCTTTGCTTGAAGACGGAAAAACAAGTGAGAGGGACCAGTCTAGCCTTTGTTGGAATGTTGTTCCAAAACCTGGGACCAGTCACTAAAAAGGCCCACTTCTTTGGAGTAGGAGATTATTTAGAAATGTGGATTTTAACTGTATACAGTGGACCTTTGTTATATGCTGGGGTTTGGTTTGAAGATCCCCTGTGGATAACAAAATCCATGTATGCTCAAGTCCCTTATAAAAAATGGAAATCAAGGTTTGATATTTGAAATTTATACTTTTTTTGAACATTTTCAAACTGTGGATGCTTGAATCCATGTATAAAATATTCATGTATAAGAAGGGCAAACTGTATTGTATTTTATTGTTATTTTTGTCTTCTGTAACCTGCCTCAATCCGTAGAGAGAGGCAGCCTATAAATAATATTTATTATTATTATTATTATTATTATTATTATTATTATTACTACTACTACTATTATTTCTACCAAGTGTCCCAGGCAAGGGTGGCAAGGCCAAGAGATAGAGCTTCCCCAAAGAGCTCAAATCCTGGGCAGCTTCGGGTGAGTAAATAGGGTCCTTCTGACAACTTGGTCCCAAGTCATGTAGGGCTTTATTGTTATAAAGTTGTTGTGTTGGTTGACCTTAGACTTTGAAAAATAACTTTAAAAGGTCTCATTACACCATTGAACTGACATTATTTCTCATGATTTCTTTTAAGATGGGTTTTCTTCATGCCTTTGTTGTCCTTCAACCACAGCTCCCCCTCCCAAAAAAACCTTCTTGCAGATATTATCATTGCTTGAACCTTAACTCAGATCTCCACTCAGTCCCTAAGATGGTTGACAACCTGTCCTACCTTTAAGGGTTGTTATAAAGAAGAGGATCATGCTTGCTGATGATAAATTTGGGCATGCTTCCATAATGATATTCCTCAAAGACTAAGGACATGAAACCCCAAGACCTGCCCAAGAGTGATTCCGCAATCACTACTAGAACCAAGAGGAAATTCACACATATGCACACATCACCTGATTTTTCTTTCCTTGTTTATTTAGCATATGATGTGTGCACTGAACCCTTTGGAGAAAACTTAAAGCCTGAGGTGAGTAAACTGGTGCAATTTTCAACTGAGTTGTTTCATCTGACTTTTGTGGGGAAATGACTCTGGTTTATTGCTCATTTACTTTATTTTAGATTAAGAGCGCACAATTAAATCGCATCCCATCTTTCGAGGCTTATCTTTATGGTTTTACACTTTATTGCATATCTTTTGACTCATGTTGCAGTTGCTATTAGATATTATAGGAATGCCCTTTAGATATTGGCACATCTCTAACAACATGCTCTTTGATTATTATCACTGTTTTATTTTTACCAATTATTTTCTCATTCATTCCCGGAAAACCATGGTGTGGTGTAGTGAGCGCATACAAACCCACAGTCAGCTGTCAAATATGAATAGTGTTGTATATATGTCTGTTCCTATTTTATTCTCTCTCTTCCTGCTCAGCTGGGATATGTTATTGTAATCGCTTTTCATGATGGTCGGTTTCTCTGATGGCTTCTTGGCTGCAAGAAGCAAGCAGTTGGTAGAAGTCTGGAGATGTCTTCTAGCTCCATTAAAAGTCCATGTTGTAAGGGATGATGTTATTAAGAGGAACCAACCTCTCGTGTGTTTGTCTGTGCCAGGAAGATAGGCTCATCTCACAGCATAAGAAAGTTCCATTTTTGGATTACAGATCCAGTGGCCAGTGGCCAAACAGGCTGCAGAGATGCTGCAAAATTGTAAAAGTTAGCCATGTTGACCATGACATAAAATCCAAAGTCCATCTTGGGGTGGTAAGTTTCTTAAGTCAACCAAAAGGTGTCATAAGACTAGCTTTCAAATCTCAAAGGTGTCTTCATCAGCAAAATGGTAAAAAGAAACCTGTAATATCCTTTGTTCCCAGTCCATGGGGCGCAGAGTGGCCCAACTGATGTCTACAAAGGCATATCGACAAAGATATGGCTAAAAAGATATCTACAGCTTTGTAGATGTGACTTCAGTTCAGCAACATTAATTTCCTTCCTCTGGATGCCATTTTTAAAATCATATTTGCTTGTTGAAGAAACTTATGAGCTTGGATAACTAGCATGATATATTTTCACCCATTTGATGAGCCTTATAAAGTTATAAAGAGCCTGGTTTAGACTAGGGCTTTAGAAAACCAGGAGTTCAAACCCCCTCATTGTCATGCAAACCCATTGGGTGACTTTGGGCAAGACACACTCTCTCAGCCTCAAAGGAAGGCCATGATGGCAAACCTCCTCTGAATCAATCTTGCCAAGAAAACCCCTAGGAGAGAACTATAAATAATATAAATAATAATAATAATAATAATAATACAACAATAATAATATAAATAATAATAATAAAACTATCATAAATCAGAGTCAACAACTGCACCTGCGCTGCAGAAATCAAGCAGTTTGATACCACTTAAACTATTATGATTCAATACTATGGAATCTGGGATTTACAGTTTTAGGAAATGTTAAGCCTTTACTGTCAGAGAGCTCTGGTGCCACAACAAGTTACAAATCCCAGGATTCCATAGCACTGAGCCATGGCAGTTAAAGCACTGTCAAACTGTATGTCAGCCGACATGAAGGCACATAACTATAACATAATAAAGGCAAGGCCACAGGATGGGCATTGCATAGATTCTGGGAGCTGTCACCCACCCAAAAGGAAATTTTCCAAAATCTGACTCAGCAGTTTGTAAACTATGCATCATGCTAAGGATGAATCCTCTGAGGAAGAGAAAAAGGAACCAAGGGGGAGAAAAGTTTAATGGGCATGAGTGATGATCAGGCTACAGCAAACATGGAAAAAGTATGTCCAACAGACAGAATGCATTCCTTTAAACTTAGGCAAAAGGGAAAAGAGGGGCATTCCACCTGCTATCCTTTTTGTTTGTGTTTTGTTCTTTTAAAAAATTGGATGTCTTTTGTCACTTCTAATGAAGCAAGCTGAGATGGAAGTCAACAGCGCAATTCATTAACAAATCTTACGAAATCCACCCTTTCTCCCTCCTCCTCCCTCTCTCTGGGGTTACCAAGGGAAAGTGGATGCACTCTGCAGAAATAAAACAAAGTCTCTTTCGGAAAAGACGTCCATATGCTAAGGGTCAAGGAAGCTGAGTGGTTTTGCTCTGTTTACTATGCACCGTACACATATGGCAGCTAAGGTCATGTTGATCAGGCACTGTTCTCTCTATGCAAAACAAAATTTCCATATGGTCCATGAAAATGGATATGCCTTTTTCCCTCCCTGCCCCTTCCCTTCCCCTCCCATCCAGCTTCCCACGGCTCCTTCTTTGTCCAACGCTGGTTAGAAGTGTAAAATGAAGGGTGCGAGGGGTTACCCCTTCAGTCAATTGCGCTCAGCCGGGCTTTGTGCGTCAGTTCAATTTAGGGCATATCTGCAGCATTTCTCTCTCCTTCTGCCCCTCTCTTCCCTGATTCTCCCCCCATCTTTTCCAACCCCCACCAGCCCCCTTCCAGTCATTCAGGCCCAAATGTTCATGTCAGTCTATTAGAACGTGATAGAAGTACTGATCAACCCCTTGGCGTCTAAATCCTTTTGAAACCGGGATGACCTGCTGAAGAGGATTTTGAGTGCAAGGCCCTTCACAGAACTCTTTCAAAACCACATAAATAAAGGCCTTTACTGGCTTAAAATGGCCCCTCAGATTTGGGACGACAGAAGCCCCCTTATTAAGGGGGGAAAGAAAGCTCCCCCCAAAAGCACAACACGATTGTCATGGATATTACATGACGGTAACAACAACAGGGCAAGAAGACAAGTCTTGGTGCGGAACAAAACTCAGCCTTTTCTTTCCCCCCCACCTCTCCTTTCGTTCTACTCCTCTCTTTCTGTTTCTTTCTCTTGTTCCCCCCACCATTTGGGGGAAACAGATTGCTGACAGCTCAGTAAATAGGTTGTTTAACCCTTTGAAAATGAATAAAGAAGCTGAAGACAAATGCATTCTGATGGGCTTTTGCACATGTAATGGGCAAAAAAGTATACCCTGGCTTTTTTTTCCGGGGTTCATGTTATCAGCTTGTACAGATGTGTGGGCACGCATGCTGATGATTAAAACCGCCCCCCCAAAAATCAATTGCTGAGTTTTTGCTTCGAAGAAAGAAAGGAAGGGAAGAAAGGAGGGAGGGAGGAAAAGAGAATTCGTCAATGTTAAGAAGTCTAGCATTGTGGCAATCAAATGTTTCCAACTGTTCCAAGTACCAGCGTCTCCATTTCCCTCCTTAAGACTGAGTGCATGTTGTCGTACCAGAGCGCATGTCATAAATTTTCCCCCCTAAAAGAAATAATAATGTGCCTGCCAGATGCATAGATTCAGATCACTTCATCTGGCCTCCCTGCATAAGCATAACAAATTACCTTTTTAAGTATCTCAGCTGTTCCCCGTTCATTTCTATATGAACACCCGCACCCACGTATGCAAGTAGAAAAATTCGACGCTGGATACGATATTCGCCTTTTAAGCCGGTCAAACAAATTAAAGAACAACAGGGTCTATATGAAGTGCGTGCGCGCGTGCGGTATTAAAACTGTTTATAGCCTTCGGTTTTATAAATTCCATTCGGCGCATATTTCTGTGGCTCCGTTGTTACACGCAGTTTCGGATTTTTGCCAGCCAAGTGATCTTTCATAAATCTGTAGCATCACTACTGTTTCGAACCTGTGGTCACATTTGAGCTGAGCAGGGGTCCTTAAAAACTCCATTTCACTCATTTTAATTGTCTTTTCAGGACAAAAGAGGATATATTTCAGGGTGATGTGGTGGTGGCAGTGGACTATTTAATGGTGAAGAGTGGCTGCCTATTGGAGTATACCCTGTCTTTCAAAAGAGCCCTCTCATGAAAATGCATAGTGATCCTACTGACGCCTTCAGTTAAGGATAATATTTCTCCCTTACTGTTTATGTCACAGAGTCATTACCGACAACTGCTGACATCTTTGACACTTGGCAGTGCTGGGTTCACATTCGATAATCTGGAGTAAAAAAATATGCAGTGTATGTATGTTTGTGTTGTTATTGTATTGTATTATTTACTCCACCCATTGGCCCAATGGAGTAGCTAGCCACTTTATTGATTTTATTCATGTACATTCTGCCTTTCTTCCAATAATGTGACTCAACGTGGCTAACAACATATTTAAAAACAATACAGATTAAAATTCTGCAAGGTCCTTAATAAAAATCTGAACATCAGACTCATTTGAAAAGCGATCGGACAATTTATAAAGTTAAAACATGACATGTTGAAAGACCATATACAAACCTCCAAAACATCACAGCATTAAAACCTCACCCCAGTCAGTTTTGAAAAAGCATGATGGTTTATAGCAATAAATAATTAAACCACGACATCAAGAATATTAACCAAGATCCCAGGCAGTAGCAGCAAATTCAAGGAACAAGACAAGTCTATCAAAAAATAGTAAGAGCCACCAAAGTATAAAAGAGCAACCAGATCTGTCCAGGTTGGTGTATATATCCGTTCTGCATTATAGATGCTTCGTCAGTCTCCATGACCTTAGAGTCCCGTTCCTTCTATGAGTCTCTGATTAAAAATTAGCCTTTGAGGCCTGTCAAAACAAAACAGCTTTGCCCTGCCTTTGCAAGAGAAAGATGAGCTGACTCTTCACAGAGAAAGGTGCTCCAAAGTATCACTGTGAAATAGGCCCCCTCCTGGCAGAGAACAACCTCAACCACATGCATGAAGGCAGGAGCACACCTGTAGCGCAACTTCAACCGAATACCAAAAAATGCTTGTGTGGCATGGAGGAAGGAGACTTTCAAGATGTGCAAAATCTAGTCACATCAGACATTCAAGTAACAGAGACTGTGTGTCCATTAGAGATGTGACAATATCTCCATTTTGGTTTATTCTGCCAACAGACTTGCTTTCCATCCTTGTTTCATATCTGTTAACTTTCATCCCATATTTCCCCTGCATTTCCACATTTATTTCCTCAGTTTACTTCATCTAAACAACGTTTCCCCTTGATGAAACTGCGTGTATGTATATCTCACTCCTGCAGTTATGCACAATGGAGGTGTGGCTTACACTTTTTAAACTGCTTAGGGAGTGTTTAAGTGCACTGATAAGTGGTATAAAAATGTGCTTGCTATTGCTATATTGCTATTAAAAGGGGGGGAGTAGGTGAGTTCTGCCCCATTTCTGAGACAACATGATGTGGAAGCTGGTTGTGGTTGTCACAAAACTGCACACAGAATGGTTTAATTGATTAGAACTGCATTGTTACTGCCAGGTCAGAGCAGAGATGCTTGCGGGATTGAAAAAAAGACATTTCATATGTCAAAATAAGTTGTCTTGTATTCATTTATTCACACATTTAATTTTCAGGATGTCTTTTAGGCAGGAAAAGCCTCTCAAAGTGGTACAAGTTTAAAAAAAAAACCTCAAAACTAGTACAGTAAAAAAAAAATTGATCAATAATAAATATCCTATTTTAATGAACCCAGTAAAAGCCAGGCAGCACATATGGTCCACCTTGCCCCCTCTGCAAATAAGACAAGTACCACAACCATGATTCCTCCTCTGATCCTATGCAGACATTCCTCCTTCCCATCCCCCTTTTCGAATCTTCCAATCTTTGTTAAGAAATCTATTACCCTCACGTATGATTTACTCCAATGAAAATAAATAGGTAGCTGCAATTGCCTTGCCACTAACAGCTCTTAGCTTGATTACAAGACGCAAATCAATTCAGGCCAGAAGAAAGAAACATTTTTAATATACAATACAACTTTGGGTAGGAGATCCTCACGTTATTACAAATTATAAGGTTAAGACCTCTTGAACAAATCCTACCTAGTTAAATATTTAAAACTCCAGGGTAAGAAACACATGGCCTAATGAGCTTGAGGCAACTAAGTATGAGGATCTAGGGGGAGACATCTTGTTTTATATTAGAGAGCATTAGTGAATATAAACCAGCCAAAGAAGTGTTTAATTAAGGATTATATTGATGTGGGAGAAGAGAAGGAGAAAGGTATGAATTTTGAGAGAATGTTTCTCTGTGTAAATTAGAACTCTGAGGAACCATTATTTCTGTGTGTATCCATATATATATATATATATATATATATATATATATATATATACACATACACACACACACACACACACACACACACACACATATATGATAATTTATTACTGATGTACAGAGTTACCCTCAAAGAAGACATTTTGTCAGCATGGAGTAGGCAGTTGTTGTGACACTAAGTCTCTCCCCAACATAGACATCTTTTGCTTTTCTATATTTCATATAACCCATCACTTCTAATATCCCCCCATGATGTAGCGAGGAAGCATGCCACTATGAAACAAAGGATGATAGTTATCCTACAAGTATTAAAAAGGTGCTAGACTACTGCATACCACCCAAAATACACAAGGTTAGTGCTGGGTTCTGAGAGCTACTGTCCTGAAAGATAAGTTTTTTGAAATCTCTTGTCTCACGTATGTACCTACTATATCCAGCAATGCTACCATTATTGAGAGGACCAGAGAAAGCTCAGTAATGAAGGCTATGGATACAGCCATTATCGGAAGTCCTCTAGAAACTGAACTTGGGATGTGGCTAAAGTGGAGGAATACCACCATCCCACAAGGTAGATACAAGAGGATGAGGATGTACAATAGGGATAAGGCATAGATGAGGAATATGTGTGGGTGCTTTCAGAAGATGGAGATGTTATAGATTATAGGTGGAGATCCAAGGACCCATTCCCACTACAGAATTATAGCACTATAATTCCACTTTAACTGCCATGGTTTCAAGTGGGAATTCAAACCTTGGTCTCCCAGTGTCCTAGTCCAACTCTCAAACCACTGGGCTCTCAAACTCTTCTGTGAGAAAGGTCAAAAGAAGTCCATGTCTTCCAATATATTCCTCTACTCGCCACAGGTTATGAAAACTGTGCACCCTGGCCATATCTTCCATCCATGATTAAGCCTTGTCAATAGTTTGTGATAAGGTTTTAGTGGTGATAGGAGAGCAGTGTAGACTTAAGCAATGCTTTTCAATCTGTGTCTCTCCAGATGTTTTGGACCTCAGCTAATAGTGACTGACTCTATAGAACAGTAGTTCCCAAACTTTGGTCCTCCAGGTGTTTTGGACTTCATCTCCCAGAATTCCCAACTGTTAGCCAAGCTGACTGAGGCTTCTGGGAGTTGAAGTTGAAAACATCTGGAAGATCAAAGTTTGGGAATCACTACTATAGAACAAGACTGATACTCTGGTGTGTGGAAACATAAGTACACATATTTGGAGACACTAACCCTTTGGAGTGGTATCGGTTATCATGGGAGAACAGTGTAGGCTGAAGGAGAGGTTCTCAACATTTCAGATGTTTTGAAACTCAACTCTCAGAAACCTTAACCAACACTACCAATGGTTGAGAATGCCATGAGCTGAAATCTCAAACATCTGGAGAACCAAACATGGAGAACCACTCAACTGAAGTATTTTAGTAGCTTCAGATGAGCCATTATGTGAGAAACACAGAGTCCTAGTCAACACACGAGGCTGTATAATATTTTTATATGTTGTTGTTCCATTTCTGACTTATGACAATCCTACCACAGAGTTTTCTTGGCAGGTTGCTTCAGAGGAAGTTGATCCTCTGAGACTGAGAGAGTGTGACTTGCCCAATGTCACCCGATGGGTTTCATGGCCCATCAGGAATTCAAACCCTGGTCTCCAGGGTCATAGTCCAATGCTCAAACCACTACAGTTCCCATCAGTTATCAAGGTTGGTCAGGGAGTAGATGTGGAGACACTGGACAGATCTGTATGGCAAGGTCTCCTCAGTGTTGGTTCCACGATGGCAAAGTCTATTGATATCTGGTTGCACAGGCTTTGCAAGGCAGCACAGAAAGGTGTAGTAAGGATGCTTTCTGGCATCCTGTGCTGTTTTTATTTTATAGGAGAATTGTTTGGGTAAATATGCTTCTCATTCATGTATATCTGATTTTTATCAATTGGATGCAAATCAATGTTTTGTCGTTATGCTGTTTGCTTCTAATTTGATTATAATTTTGCGCTGGTTTGAAATCAAGATAAATCAAGTTGGGGCAGTTTTCTAAATAAATAAATCAACCCCCATGCTTCCCACCCCCAGCTCCCTGCTTAATCTACATCCTCCTTTCAGCTTTCTCTCTTTCATTTATTTATTTTAAAAATCTGTGATTCCAATCTGAAATCAAATTACGGTTGTGATAACATTGTCTCTGGCTTACAGCGACTGACATGGATATTGACAAAAACTTAGGCGGCATTTTAATAAGAAAACAAAACATGGAATGGGGAAAAAAGGGGGGGGGGTAAACTCCAGATCTTCCAGGTGGATCATTAAGAAGATGCCATGGAGGGCTGGGTCTTGTCAACCGGCACAGGGAACGCATCAGAGTTCGTCATACAACTTAAACTTCTTTTGACATCTAGTTATGTCGAAATGTGACTGATCACCTAGGGGTTCAGGCTCCTGTGAGGGAAAAGTTCACTGACAGACAGCGAACGTAGCTGATCTTAAACGAGAATCAAGAGAGAAGCAGGGTTTCCAGCGTCTGACAGTCGGCAGCTGGTACCTGGGCCTCCATAATGAAGGCGAGGACGGCTCTGCTGAACAGTTATATTAGCATCTGTATGCTTCTCTCTCATTATCACACATCTGCCCACCTTTATTCCAGTGATGCTCCTTCTGATCTGACAGCTCTGGCATTGTCAGTGGAAAGACATTATGGAAGCCCGGTACAGTGGCTTAGGGTGTTCACTTTTATTTTCTAAAGACCGCTGTACGGCTTTGACAGGAGAGCGCCACAGAGGTAAAGAAAGATAATTAACATATTGGGCAGTTTCTAAACAAAGCTCAGACAGCTAGGCTGGCAAAAGTACTATTGCCAGAGAAACACTGTTTGCGTTCCAGCAAAAACAACAACAAAGGCTTGGAGTGGTGCCTTTTTCTTCCCACTGCCTGGGCTGTGTGTGTGTCTTCATATCCATTGATATATGCATGCATACATGCACACAGATGATACTGAAGGAGTTATGTGGCTGTAAACACCAAGAAACTGCAGCTGAGCTCTTGGCTCTCCTTATATTTTCCTAAAGTTTGGGTGACCAACCTTGTCACACCAAATCCTTTTGGGCAGGGTGTATTTCTCTAAAGAGATTTGTTATGAACATGCAGCATCAGATCATGTTGTATTTACTTCTTAAAATATCGCTCAAAGGCATCAGTGCACTTTCCTTCAATTCTCTTCCTTATTCTTTTTCCCCTCCTTCCATATAAATTAGGAGGATTCGTGGATGCCTCACACAACTTTGGACTTGAAGACCGCATGCAAGAAATTTCCAGATGCAGAAAATAATAATAATGCATGAGAGGAGGAATTATTGCTCTATGCTGGAAAAAAAATCAAAAGGGAATGAATTCCTCAGCGTATCAATGCACCTTGCAAATTTGAAATTCCTTGCAATTCAGAAAAGCAACAAGGACTTCCATCCACTTTGATTGTTCTCAGATATGTACTGTACCTAACAATGCTGTGGATTTTAAAGCGGAGTTTGAAATTCAGGAGTTTCTGTGATCATGGATGGTGTCAGATTCCTGTTAAGGCTACCAAATGTGGCTATTTGAAGTTAAGTTTCCCCGGAACTAGAGAAAAGGAAACAAAACCTTAGACCGTTACATTTTCCAAATGGAGAACCCTGGATTCTGTGGCAGAAATCTCACAACTGTCTTTAGTCTCCAGAGTGAGCAGTTGGTGACTGCATCTTTGATATCAAATGCAGCTATTGTATATTAGTTTTAACGTCGCATATATGTGACAGCCTTGCCGACTTCAATAGCGACTCTGTAGACTGCCTATCCATCAGGGTGAAAGGATTTAGCAAATACGATAGCAGTTGACCTGCTATCTTAAATTACTCGTGGGCCAACGACACACAGTTATGTCTCCATGAAGCAATCCAGCCCTCTTGGATCTGTAACCTAAACCAGGAATAATGATGGTTTAGCTTGTGTTTGAAATGAATCATCAACACAGCATCCTTTCCTCTGTATTTGGTTCCCAGCAGCTTTCAGGAAGAGACAGGAATTCCGCCTCCAGTGTTGGATCCATCCTCTTTAACTGATAGCAATTTGAGGGCTTTCCGCCTTTAATTCACTGATTTCATTTCCTCTCTTTATTTTATTCCCCCTCCCTTTTGTTCTGGAGAGGGCCCAGAGTTTTTAAGGGTTAATGGGAGAAATTGCTGCTCTTTGGCAACAAAGCAATCCAAGCCCAATTCAGGCACACACACTGATAAAGTAAGAATAGCTTATTCAGATCGGAATGGCAGGCTTGAACTCACAATTGCAAAGTTTGAATACAAAATAAGATATTCATTTAAGCGGGTGTTTAAAGGGGGGGGGGGGAAAAAACAAACGGAGAGAGAGAGAGAGAGAAAGAGAGAATCCGATGTCATTCATTCTATATAAAAAGGTATTACAGAGGGCCGACACTGTACAGGAAAATGGGAGATGTTGACCTTTTTATTATAGAGTTTTCTGTACGGCGGCTGGCTTTTCAAATGCATATCCCCTCTCTCCACACTAACACAGACGCACGCACACACACTGCGCACTTCAGCTGTATGTTATCTCAAATAATTACCCTCCGCTTTTGGCTGTCCCTAGTGACTGCTGCTAAAAAAGCTACTCATTGTCGGTGAGTGGAGAGGGATTTCGGGCCGAGTTCTGGAGGGTCGGCAACCGCTCTTAATTAACCACTCAGGTATTGAGAAGCCTCTTCAACCTGTCTCCTGTCCATATGGCCAGAACATGTCCACAGCGATAATCACTGAAGAAAATAGTGTATCAAAAAGAGAGACAGAGAGGAGGAAGGGGTACCGGGAGGGGGGTCCGATAAGGGAGGGAAAGGGGGGAAGCAAGGCGGCAGGAGGGAGTGCATCTCGGTGAACCAAAAGCGTGTGTGCAAATTATTTTTAATGATTCTCCTCTGGTGGGTTGGATTATCTGTAATTTCAAACTGGGTGCGATGGATGGCAGAGGAGGGAAGTCAACCGTAGCTGTCCTTGACCTTCTTCTCCCCTGCTTTTGCCCCTTGCTCCAGCCTTCCGGTCTGAAGAAACCGAGTTCTTAGCATCGACATCAAGAGAGTGCCCCAGGTAGCAGAAGTGAGCCTTCGGGCACGGAGAGAAAGCTTTTAGTGCCTGTGATTTCGATAAGCCTTTGTTTCTGGTATGCGACTTCTTTCTAATGCGCCTCGGATAGGTGGATTTCCTGTGAGCCAAACCATTTTTTGCTCTCCTTCCACAACCTGCCAGATGCATGTGCATGCATACACAGGTTCACACACCAAATAATGTTAACTTTTATTGTTGTTGTTGTTGTTCACATATTTGCTTTCACTCCCAAATTTCTGTGCTGCATCACAGCCTCCTTCCATGGATGAAAAGGAGAAGAGGAGGAGAGGTTTGGAGTTAAGCAGCCTAATTTAAAACAAAAGGGTGCCATTTCCTTTATTTATTTATTTATTTATTTATTTATCTATTCCGTTGGCAAACTAACTTGTGTACATGCGCCTGGTGTGTGTCAAAAGACATTATGTATGCTTTTCCTTTCTGACAGCCACCATTACATTTAAAAATTCATTACAGCAAGGTTAGTTAGACACGTGATGGATGCGACTTTAATCCTGCCATATATTATTACAGCAAAAATGTAAATGATGAAAAATATTTTGTGCTTATCAGCGTTTGTGTGGTAAATGTGTTCCGCAGTGATATATGCTGTTATATTTCTATTATTCTGATGAGAAAGAATGAAAGAAATACCCCAAAAAGAGAGGGAGAGGGGAAAAAAGGATGAAGTGTTTATTAAAACATGGTTACTTGTGATAAAATATGCTTGTTGTACATGACTTTAAACATATTTACTGAGGGCACATGTCCAAAACAAGCGTGAAATGTGTTTGCTATGCAAATTGCGCTTTGTCTTTTCCCCCCTCCTCCCAGTTTTATTGCGTATTGAGCTTGGTTGTGGTTTTCTTTGGTGTGTGTATGGGGGGGGGGGCTCATCTAATGGTATTAATTTCAAGACATGTCAATAATTTTCTAGACTGGGACAGACAATATTTTAAGCAGATCATTAGACTTAAATCCAATTGCTAGTCCATACTAGCGGAAAGCCGTTGAATCAATTGCTGCTTATTCAGTCAACAATTGTGTAAAATCCCATTGATGTATGAGGTTTGTTCTAGTTACTGTAGGATTAATAACTGAATTTCGGCCTTTTGTTTTATATTGGGTTCTGTTCTTGTTTGTTGACAATACCAGGTTCTGTATACCTTCACCTGTCCCAATTTAGTATGGACAGCCCCATTTAATCCTCTGTCATCCCATTTTCTTCAGCTCCTATTAAAATGTCACAGTTTCTTTTTCCGGTCCGATTTGCCCCCTTCGTCCTCAGTTCATTGCCACTGCTGAAAAATGGAGTTCACACTGCAGAAGCCTTTCCCAGATTGTGTGTTCTTCCTCCTTAATGACTTTTGCTATCTTGGCCACACTCTGATGCTGCTTGGCCACTATACCACGCTAGTTCTCTAAAGTTACTAATGAGACTAAAACAAAAAGCAAATCCTATGTCAAAAATAATGCTGGCATTTTTCTGCTGGAGATGATGGGTGATGTAGTTCAGACCTCATGACCCCAAAAGAAAAAGATGTTGCCAGGAGTGTGACACTAAGGACCTTACCACACAGGGCTCCAGGTACGAGACGAGAACGGTCCAAAAGGGTCCGGGAAGGGAACGGAACGAGTGGGGGACGGATTTTACTGCACACAGAAGTCCCTCACTCATTCCCTTCCCTTCCTTTCCCTTCCCAATCCGTCCCAGAGGAGGTGATTTTTGAGAACTGTCCTGGAAGTTTTTGATCAAACAAGTTACTTTTCTATGCGCTCTAGAAAACTAATTCAAAATGGCAGTCCTGGCCCAGAAATGTGACCATTTGCTCATTACTAAAATTCAGAAAACACAAGACCAGAAGGGGAAGAGAAAAAAACAACACAAATTTGCAGGAAAGGTGCATTTGCTATGAAAGGGAGAGCAACAGAGCTGCAAACCTAGAAAATTATTTTATTTTATTCTATCCTACAATTCTCCAATGATGGGACTCAAGGTTGTTTACGTAAAACAAGGTATAGTACCACCGTTTAGAAGCAACTAAACAGACTGTTCTATTAAAAATTAGTTTAACAACACATTCAACACAGTTCCAAATCTGTTGACATGGCATTTGTAACATAGGACATATGCTCATCAATGGGTTGACTCAAGACATTTCACTGCCTGAACCCATTTCACAGATACTGACAAGACCAATGGTTGAATTTTATCTGATTGCTGGTGATGGGACAACATCTTCCACAGAAGGTAAGGCATCTAAAAAGGATAGAATGAAGACATGGAACATGTCATATGGTACAGATGACTTTGTCCCGCATCATACTATGCATTTACTTAGTGAACTTCTTCTTTCCCTGCCAATCCTTATGGTCCCAGGATTCATTCTCTGCTCTGCATTACATCCACCTTCTGACTAAAAGCAAGTAGTCTGGATGAAATGTTCCTTATCCTGTGTTCCTATGTAGGTGAGCAACAGTGGTTGGTACATAACACATAACATTTAATGGCATCACCAGGGACCATCTCTAGGTCTCATGATGTGTGGGTCTTGAAAACCCAGGACCTGGTACCATCTTCACTTGGCAGCCTTAGTAAAGGCGGTGAAGGAACAGAAGGAACAACAACAAAATCCCCCAAGGAATCCAAATTACCTTCCAGTTTCTGGATATTTGTTGGCATGGTTTGGTTTTGTGTGTGTTTAACTATTCTTCAGTGTTCTTTCTGGCAAAACTGGAAAGACCAAGCTTCTCCCTTAAGTAGCTATTTCCGTACAACTTTCCAAGTGTAAACCTAACGTTTATTCAGTTGTTTCAGAAGAAATCTCATTTGTCCGTAGGTCCACAATTATCTAATTTGTTGCATAAACTGTGACTTTTTTCTCCTTTCTCAGGCCGATGACAGAATCATTTAATTGACTTTGAATTGCTGGGCCTTGGAAATTGGTTCCACATTCTCCCCCCTTTTAGTTTAGTTTCTTAAGAAGTCCCTGGGGTGAAGGCTATACACAGCCTAAATGCAATTTACAATTGGCTACTATTTCTCTCCCCCCCTTCTGCAAACACACACATGTATATACACACACATCTGCTCCTAGGAGGATGTTGTTCTATACATTAGTTCGGCAAAGTTTAGCACCCTTTGGAATTTCATTTGCCTCCCCGCTTCTTCGGCAAAGCAGTGGTCATATATCAGGAACTCAAGATATTTCCGAGTTCTTCACTCTTCATAACTCTTGCAGCCCAGCTCCATTGAAGCTGTTTTCTTTAGGAAGTCTAAAAGCAACAGGGCTGGGTTGACCTGGCACTGGTCCTATTTATAAGAATTAAAAAAGGGAAAAAAGAAAAACCTCCCCCGAACACCTTTGGAACTTTGTCATGTAGGGGTCACATCCGTTTAAATTAATAGCTATTGAACCCGGGAGGGAATGTTGACCATGTAACCTTTATTGTCTCGTGAAACTTCTGTTTGAAGTCAGAAACTATACTACTCAGCTGCTCTGCTTTGGTGTCCGGGTTAAAACATTCCCAGACCATTCTATTTAATGCAGAATAAATCAGGAAGTAAAATCCAGATTGGTTGGTTGTAGGGTCTGTTTCATTTTCAGTACTTGATATTAATTTTGTTTCTGTGTTTTATAGATTATGCCCTCCACGTTGAAATAAATGTTGCACTGGTACAACTCAGCAAGTGTTATCCTTATTGGAAATGAGGATTCATATCACCATCTATTTCATCGTTGTCATCACTAGTTTCACATTCTACTAGGCTTTATTAGATCTACATCTGCACTGCAGAAATAATCCTGTTTGACCCCACTTTAGCTGCCATGAATGAATGCTATGGGATTCTGTAGTTTGTTGTGGCAACAGAGGTCAGAAGGCTCAATGTCTCACAAAATTCGATTGCAATGGAGCATTGGCAATGGAGAATTTGGAGTTCGTTGCAGAATTCCATTGCAATGGAGCAATGGCAGTTAAAGTGATGTCAACCTCGATTATTTCTGAGAAAGGCCTTCCCTTCCCAGTCAAGAACCCAGCTCCCCAGTCACTCATACACACTCATAGAATCACAAAGTTATAAGAGACCCTAAGAACCATCCAGTGAAACCTCTTTCTACCATGCAGGAATAAACTATCAAAGCACTCTCTGTGGCAGGTAGCCATCCAGCCTCTGTTTAAAAGCCTCCAAAGAAGGAGACTCCACCATACTCCAAGGCAATGTATTCTACTGTCTAGGCATACATAGGTTAAATGCCTGTTGTTAGAGCTAGCAAACTTGGCATACTTATACTTACAGTGGAGCCTTGCCTTAAGCGGGGGATCCATTCTGGACCACAACCTTCGCATAAGGCAAATCCTGCATAAGCTTGGGCCCCATTCAATATAATGGGGCTTGTGCTCGTGGCGGTGTGGCACGCACACACTGTGGGCATGCACCATTCATTTAATAGCAACACCACTTCCACACAAACAGGAAGCTGCGAGTGGGCGCACTGTACTAATTTCTAGTTTACATGTCTGGAAACTTCCTGTTTGTTTGCTTTTCTATATGCATTTCCTGCATCTCTAAACTGCAGCCATGTATACCTTCTCTGAACAAATCTTGCCAATAAAGTCCCATTATTTTTGTCTTTTAGTCAACACTATCAGGGACTAATTCATTTACAAGTATATAGGTATATGGCTTTAAATTCTAGCTTTGAAAGTGGTTTTGTCTGTTGCTGAATATATATATAATTTCTTATTTAACTTACCTAAAAATGATTTTACATTTTTAATTGCACCATTTTTGAAGAGTAAACTTTGTAACTGGATTCCCAATTAATATTATTTACTTTTCTATTTTGATGCTAATTCTATTTTATTTGTTGTATATGTATGTCTGATGATTGATGTTTATCTGATGTCTGATCTGTTGATCATAAATAAATAATCCAATTTACCTATGGCTTTAATCTGGAACTGTTTTAAACTGTTTAGATTGTACACTGCCCTGAGATACCATGATAAAGGATGAGTTAGAAGGGTGAGTTAGAAGTTATCCATCCATAGCATCTTAACTGAGAACAACAATAACAGCAACATTTGACAAAATATAGGCCTTCAAACTCTTACATCACCATATTTTTTCTTTTTCCAGTATGAATTAAACCTTTGCCTTATGAAGAAACCAGTGGCGCTTGGAAAGCTTGCAACATGCATTTTTTGTTGATTTTGGTAGGTCCAGTAAAGGTATCACTCTTTTGTGGATTTTGGATGTTATTGTACTCCATTCTTTGTAAAAGTATACCAGAGGAACATTATGTCCTGTGCATCATGGACTTAAGTCTTAAAGCTGCCACTTAATTCTTTCTTGCAAAAGAGTAACTTGTCTGCTCCATGGGAAATTAAAATGGTAGATCCCCCTGCGGATATACGGATAAATACAAGATAGATAGATAGATGATAGATAGATAGATAGATAGATAGATAGATAGATAGATAGATAGATCTAAAGGAAGCAATGTTGTTTAAGGAACACTGTTCCATGAATCTATTAAAAAGAGGATGATATCATAAAGAGCTGATCTAATTCCCTTGAACAGCTTTTGTAAGCCCCTAGACGCTTTAAACTTAGAAACTTACATAATCATTTTTGACAAGAAAACATCAACATGAGGGATTTGAACCTGGGTCTCCTTAGTGTAAATCTGACAGGCTACCCACAACTACCACCCTGGTTTGTATTAAACCTATCACATACAGTTTTATTTTATAGCTTAACATCAGCGTCTTCATTTTCCAGGGCTGTACATCGGGGCATTAATATTCTTCATTATAGTTTAATGTTAAGGATAGCATGCTGGCTTCATCATTAATTGGATCATTAAAGATCTAAACCAACTTTGGTGTCTTGGTTTTCAACAGCTGTTGGTGATTGACAACGTGATTATCCTACTTTCAACAAATATTCTGAAGGCATTACAGGGGGAAAACTGACCACATTTTAATAGGCTGGCAAGTTTGCCCAGAGAAATGAATCTCAGACCCTTTAAAGTTAAAGACCCCCCTCTCTAATTTAAAGAGAAGTACATCCATTTACAGAACAGAACGAAAACACCTACCATACATTCCAGGGACAATACAATACAATAATGTCTCAGCTCTTAAATGGCTTTATTATGACTGATTGTCAATAGAGAACATTTTAGACACAAAATGAATTTGGTCTGGTCCCTAGTCCTACTTTATGAAGAATATAGGTGGGCTTACAGGAAACCTGAAGTCTACTGAATAGCTAAAACAGAGCATCGATTCTGGCACTGAATTCCTAGCTTCAGCATAAAGGGACATTTGGCCCAGAGTTTGAAAAAGTTGATTATTTAGGATTATATCTCCTACCCACCATCCATTTCCAAATCAATATGCTGCACCTTGGAAAAAGAGTCATTGGTGACACATGCAGGTCTATTGTTCAGTTATCCCTACACTTGTCTTTTCATGGAAGCCAACACAATGTAGTGGGGTTGTGTTTTGGAGCAGGACTCAGGAGACCAGGTCTGAGTCCATGTTCCACCATGGAAATCG
The DNA here is from genome assembly GCF_019175285.1 of Sceloporus undulatus. NCBI lineage: Eukaryota > Metazoa > Chordata > Lepidosauria > Squamata > Phrynosomatidae > Sceloporus > Sceloporus undulatus. The sequence goes on along the minus strand of NC_056529.1, from coordinate 16,696,623 downwards.
ACTGAGTGATGTAGAATCATAGAATCATAGAGTTGGAAGAGACCGCAAGAGCCATCCAGTCCAACCCCATTCTGCCATGCAGGAAATCAAAATCAAAGCATCCCTGACATATAGCCATCCAGCCTGTTTAAAGACCTATAAGGAAGGAGACTCCACTACAAGGAAGTTTGTTCATGAGAGGTTTAGATTATCATTTATTATTGTAGGGCAAGTGTCATTCCCTCAGTCTTAGAGGAAGGCTTTGGGAACCCTACTCTGAATCGACCTTGTCAAGAAAACTCTAGGATCAGGCCAAAGCTGATCTGAAGGCATGTGACAGAACCTTTAGTTGGGCCTGACCACTGAATTAAGCTCTTGGGCTTCTACTCTGGGATGGGAAATTCTGGGAGTCATCAAATCATAGAGTTGGAAGAGACTAAAAAGACTATCCATGCCAACTTCATTCTGCTATGCAGGAAGACACAATCCAAACACTCCCAACAGATGGCCATCCAACCTTGGTTTAGAAACCTCCAAAGAAGGAGACCCCACCAAGGCAACGTCTTCCATTATCAAAAAGCTTTTACCGTTAGGAAGTTCTTCCTCATGTTTAGGTGGAACTTCTTTTCCTGTAGTCCTAAAACGTAACCTTTCCTAACTTTGATTTAGACATGGAGATGAGAGCCTGTATATACTGATGTGTGTGTTGTCACATAGACACTGCAGCAAAGTTATTTTCTGTTGTTCAAGAATCAGGATTCACACCAGATCAAATTTAATCTAACTTCCTGATGGTACCAGCTGTTCAGCTCTGGAGTAATCTACTTCAGAAGTTAAGGAGGGTGAGATCTCCTTTATTAAAATTTATTAACAGAGGCTGGATAGCCACCTAATAGGATTCTTGTTATCATGGATTTGCTGAACTTTCCTCTCAATGTTGAAATTCAGAGCTTGGAATTAATCAGTTACAGACAACAAGTTACTTGTAATTCTCATTTGTAGTGAATAAGACATAACCTGAATTACACAGTTATATAAAATGTATGCTATTTTAATAGCAGTGGTTCCATTCTATGGAATTCTGGGATTTGTAGTTAGGTAAGGTACTTGTAGTTTGGTAAGGGGATGCAGTGGCTCAAGTGATCAAGATGCTGACTCTGTTGATTGCAAGATCAGCAGGTTGGCAGTTCGAGGCCAGGGTGCCACATGATGGGGTGAGCTCCCATCACTAGTCCCAGCTTTTGCCAACCTAGCAATTGGAACACATGCAAATGCAAGTAGATAAACAGGTACCACTCCAGTGGGAAGGTAAACAGCCTTATGTGCAATCATGCTGGCCACATGATCACAGACAATGCTGACTCTTTGGCTTAGTAACGGAGATGAGCACCACCTCCTGTGATTGGACATAACTTCATCATAACCTTGTCAATGGGGAATACCTTTACCTAAGTACCTTTTAAGGTATTTAGAACGTTCTGTTAGAGATCTCTAGTCCACTCCCCTGAATTCCCAATGTACCCTGAGCACTTCTCTACATTACCGAATTAAATTAGGTTGTTTGTTTGGAATTTGCAAGGTTTGCTTCCGATTCTGCAGTGTTCCCTGTCTCTTTGCTGTCCTGCTTTTCCTTCAGGACCTTCAAGACTGCAAAACAAGAATGATGGCCCTAATATAATCTCTCAAGAGAAGTTATTCTATTTATTGTGGGGTGGGGCAATGTTTAAATCGGTTTACATTTCCTCCTCCTGCGCAGCATCAGTGTTTTTAGCCATGTTCAAAGAAATGTATTTGGAGCTTTTCTAATTGCTTCTAGTTTGGCAAAGTGTGTGTGTGTGTGCGTGTGCGTGTGTGTGTATATGCAACTTCATTCATTTTGTAGGTGGCCTGCCTAATAATAATAATAATAAAACATTTAAAAGTTAATAAAAAAAATACTATGCAGATTTATGTGAATTGGATGAACTCACTCAAGCATTTGAATGTTAATCTGTTGGAAAATAGCTACCGCACTCTTGGAATAACTCAACGCCATGAAGCAGGGAAGCCTAAACTGTAGCCTCTCATTCTCTGACATTTTCTCCATTGATGCCAAAGTAAACACAAGAGATTATTATGGGAAAAACCAACGAACTACTGGAAAGGAAACTGTGATATATTTAAGTCAGCTTCCCTTTCCCCCTACCCCCATTCACAGAAGTCTCAGCTTTCACTAATGCTTCGATTTCACCTGCTTGCCCAGGCATTCCTTACCAATTACTTTTTGTCCATTTTCACTTAGCTGGCCAACTTTTAAAGGGTCTTCTTTCTTGACAGTCACCCTCCCTCTTTTTTTTTTCTTTTATGGGTTCCCTTACTCTTTGGATATTTCAAATTTATTTAACACCCCCCCTCCATTTTCCACATCCATGGCTGATTTTGAACCAGCAGTATTACATAAACAGCAACCCTGCCACAATGGGAAGACCAACGAAATTGGGGTGGCGGGGGAGATGTTTAGTGGGGAAGCGGCAATCTCTTGCTTTTGTTTGTGTGGCGTTATTCAAAATCCCACCAAGATTTTCATCTCTTCAAAGTTTCTCTCAACCTGTGAGACACCCCTCCCCTTCTTAATATGGTCTTAATGTATATGAGAATGGTGCATGGGAATGGGGAGTGAGCAGGGATGGCCAGGGGGTACACAGGGAATGGTACATGGGGATGGATAGCACATGGAGGGAGTGCAGTGACAGCATGGGGGTGGCCCAACTGGGTGTCACTCCTCTTCTGGGTGTCACCTGGTGTGAGCCGCACCACCACCCCAGTGGCGTCACTGGTGGAAAGATGTTTCTTTTGGCCTGTGTAGACACAACCTAGAAAGGGAGTTCCAAAGTCTAGGAACAGCCACCAAGAAGACCCTCTCCTGTATGCACACTAGATGCCCTTGTGATCATGGTGGGACAGAGAGAAAGGATTCCCAATAAGATCTCAAAACACAGGCTGTCTCACATGGGACAATCCAGTTCTAGCCACACTGATCACAAACTGGATAAATTTGCTTGTTTTGTTTGTTAAAATAGATCTCTTCTGGCAGACCTTTCCGGAATAAAGTACTTGGCCATACAATGACCATTTCCATACGCCAGGGATACCTTGGCTGATGTTATGATGCTGCCCACCATTTTTAGATTTTAATGTTTGCTTATGTAATTTTAATCTTAGCTTGTTTAATTCTTTCTTAAGGGGGGTATTGTTATTATTATTATTTTTAAAAAGCTCATTTTTTGGCAAATTTCTTCCCTATAGCTAAAAGTTAATAACCAATAAGGACAAAACAAAGAGAGGTACTGTAGAAATATTCTTGCAGTGCAGAAACCTCAACCTTTGCAAAATTGCTTGGACCATGGAAGGATGTTTCCAACTAGAGATGTAAATCCCTTATTAGTTCATCTTTGCATTTGAGGACAAGTAATTACAACCATATTGCTTTCTAGCTGTGGGAAAAAACAAACATCCCTGTACAGTATTCTCCCCGTATTCACATTTCATGAAGCGTTGCAGAGAAATTATTCAGTGCAAAACCAAACAAAAATTAGAATTTGTCCAAACCCTTGTTTTCTGTGGAGAAAACAGTTTTCTTGTTCAGAAACCAAAATGTTTGTGTGCAAAAAAAAGTGTGTTTTTCCCGATGGAATCCTTCCATAACCCTTTGGGATGTTTAAATACTAAAAGAAAACTGGAAAATTCTTACTAGTCTATTCTTCTTCTTAATGGAGTTTCCTGATGGCTGGGGCACAAATGATTTTTTCAACCTGGCAACACATATTACGAATATTCTTTCCATCTCATCCGCCTAACTGTGTGCATTTCCAGTCCAGTTCAGTCCTTCTGATTTCCACATACGTCTTTCTCCAATTGCATCCTGTACTTCTAGGGACCCGCATGCTAATGCTACTTGTTCCATCTTCCTCCCTCCTCTTGAAACAGTATGCTGATCTGATGTTTTCAGCAGGCTGTAACTGAAACAGCTTGTATACTTCCTCATCGCTCTCATTAACAATGGTTTCCTCAATGGGCATAATGATTGAGATTACAGCCATGGCCAAAATTCTCTGGCACACAGCAAATGCTGCTGGAACGAAAGCTTGAAACCATTACAAGGGCGCAAAACAGCTGTAGGAATAATATAGCAGGAGATCAGTGAATGAGCTTGGAGTGCTTTGATGGATAAAAACAGAACAAGATGTTAGGTGAAGGTGTGTGCGCTCGGTCCGCTGTTGAGTACAATGAACACGAAAATGCGACAAGGCTGCATGTACACTTAAATATGCAAGATATTGATTATTTTTTAAACCAAGCCCAGGTTCTATCACTGGCTGTCGAAGCCCACCACCACCACCTTTTAGTCACTATGCTATTTTAGTAACCGCCAGAAATTTAACCAGGCAGCAAGCTGGCCAGATGCCATCAGCAAAGAAAAGACTATACCACCACAGGTATAGCACAGGGGTGGCCACTTGTTTGGTCCCTTTGCACCACAAGCAGTGCTGGGATGATTTAGGGAGCTAAGCAGGGTCCAGGATGGTTTGTACTTGGACAGGCGACCAAGAAGCAGGGATGTAGTTCTTCAGTAATTTTCTTCTCAAAGGAAGGAACAAGTAATCTTAGCAATGTAAAGTCAAGGATTTTCATGGCCGGCATCCATAGTTTTGTGGGTTTTTCGGGCTATGTGGCCATGTTCTAGAAGAGTTTCTTCCTGATGTTTTGCCAGCATCTGTGGCTGGCATCTAGATGCCAGCCAAGATGCTGGCAAAACATCAGGAATAAACTCTTCTAGCACATAGCCCGAAAAACCCACAAAAGACAACCTTAGCAATATTCTTTCCACCACGAGAAAGACTTTGAAAAACACCCAGTTTACAAAACCTATTTACAATTCAGGACTTATTCTGCGCACAATTCTCACATGGTTGATTTGCATCGAAAACAGCCTTTTCTGTGCAGGAAACAGAAAGTGCAGACGATAATATTTCTAACGAGGAATATTCCCTGCCCAGAAAATTTGGTTTTCTATGCCAATCAACCACATGCATATTTTGTGCAGAATAAGTCCCCAGTCGCAGGATGTTCTGCAAAGGAAACAGCTGTTTCTGTGCAGAACTTGTCTCTTTCACATAAAATACTTTTTTTCTGTAGAAAACAACCATTGTGCAAATTTTTGCACAGAATCAACCCCAAACTTTAAAATGTGGGAATTAGATGTTATTTCTGCACTGACAGGTAAAGTCAGAGCATCTACTGTACCTAAACCTGAGCAGACACAGGGAAATCTAACTTGAGGATTTACTGGAGGAGATGGAGGTGGAAAAGGGTGCTGCCCCCTCCAGTATTTGCAGCCTGAGGCAACTGCCTCATGTTCAGGGCAGCCCTGTTTATGGCAAGGCTCTATCCAAATTAGGATAGGCGGTTACAATATATGCTAAGCATGCACACACATTTATTCATCATCAAAGTGATTTGCATCAAGGAAAAAAAACAACACAGCAAGAAAGAAACCCTCAGTTCCGTGGTGCTTAAAACCATAAGAGCTATGCTAACTAGTTCAATTTATCAGGCATATTTAGCTCAGGTATTTCTCTGGTTGCCAATAGACTCTAATATGCATTGAGAAAAAAGAAAAAAGAAAAAATATTCAGCAAACAGAGTGGTTTCCATGGTGACCACAGGTGGCTTTGAATTTTATGCGCCCTCAATGAGCTCACACATTTATGGCTGAATAAATAAAAGGTCATATGTACTTGATGCCATGGGTAAGCAAATGATATATAAAGGTTATTTGGGGATGTGATTCCTTTATTTATTTGCTCTGCATGGAAGCTCCAAAGGCCTTATTAAGTGCAGGACTTAAGGGCAGACTTAAACCATCTTTCATTATATGTATCTCCCAATAACAACTGCAGCCAATGACAAGTCATCCCAAAAAATCAATTTATGAAATTTTCCTGATATGATGTAGTGTCACAGAATATAAGAGGGTCAGTGTGGTGTAGTGGTTTGCGTGTTGGATTAGAACACGGGGAGACCAGGGTACAAATCTCTGCTTGGCCATGGAAACCCACTGGGTGACTTTAGGCAAGTCACACACTCTCAGCCACAGCGAAAGGCAAGGTTAAATCCCCTCTCACCAAATCTTGCCAAGAAAAAAAAACCCATGATAGATTTTCCTTAGGGGTGCCATACGTCAGAAATGACTTGAAGGCACACAACAACAACAACAACAACAACGTGGAAGATAGACTGGAGCACAATGACAGAACTAGAGATCCCAGGGTCAATTTTTGGCATCTTCCAGTAGGGTTGGGAATGACTACTGTTCATCTAGCTCAGTATTCTCAGTGATGATTGGTGGAGGGTCTCAAGGTTTTCAGAGGGACTGCAGCCATGAGTGTTGGGAATATTGAGCTAGATGAACCAAGGAGGATTAAAACTAGGCTTTTAAATGTTTACACGGAGCAGTGACAACTGGTGGCTCCCATATCAATGGGGTGGTGAATCCATGCCAGCTTCCAATCCAGACTCCAAAGGATCTCTCCATGGTGCTGAATAAGTCTTCAATAAAGTCAACATTTTTGATAGCCTTATTCAAATCTAGGGAAAACCTGGAATGTATTTACCACCCTACTGACATGGGAGCCACCAGCCATCACTGATGCTATGGGAATCTTGGGAACTGTAGTTTATTGTGGCACCAGAGCTCTCTGACATAAATGTCTCACAAAACTACAGTTCCCAGAATTCCATAGCACTGAGCTATGTCAGTTAAAGTGGAGTCAGTCTGGATTATTTCTGCAGTGCCCAGCCCAAGGTCACCTAGTGGGTTTCCAGTAGTTGATTCCATGGTCACCCAGTGGGGATTTGAACCCTGGTCTCCTGGAATCCATGTCCAAAACTCCAACCACTACACTTTACTTGCTCAATCATTCATAAATATAAAGTGTGTGTGTGTGTGTGCATATAAATTCAACATGACTCAGTTGGTAGCATCAGGATATTCAGCATGATAAAAGGGAAGAGAACAGTGCATGCCACAATACTTACACTGGGATCTGTTCTTGCTCAAGCAAAAGTCCAGTATTGGATATAGCTCAGAGTCTGATATGTGAACTCCAACCAGATAGCTCATGCATTATCCCATTTTAGCTTAGGGCAGGTGGCCCAAAGGTATAGCTTCCTAGGCTGAAAGGAACATCAGATGTATCACCTCTGCAAATTAGTAGCATGCACCAAAAAGGAAAAAAATAATTCTCCTTGGATATACCAAGTTTTGGATTTTACTGATAAATGCTAGGAAATTATTTTAAGGGATGGCGATTTAATGGCATATTGAGTATGAGGCAACTTGCCAACGTTGAATGCTGAGCATAAAAATCTGATTCCACATCCTGTAATTTGTGGAATGTCTCTCGGTGCCAGTAAGCCCTTGTGTTGTTTAAAAAGAGCTTTAGCTTCAATCTGTGTGTAGCTCCATGTGAATCCGTGGTCTTTGGTTGTGCCCTTTCAATAACTGCTAAATCCATTGAGGGAAAACTTGCAGGAGGACAAATACTCAGGCTTTTCCCATACCCCATATGCACCTGCATCATCATGTCCATAGCTGTAATAGGAGAATGATAGAATTCTAGATTTGAAAGGATCCAAGAAGACCATCTAATCCAACCTTCTTCCATGAAGGAATATGCAATTAAAGCACTCCTTAAAGATGCTCCATAAACCTGTTGAAAGACCTCCAAAGATGGAGAGTCCACTACTCTTGGAGGCAATCTATTTTACTATCAGACAGCTCTGACCCGTTTTTTAAAAAATCCCAGATTTTTAGTTGCATTAGTTTTCAAGTAATTTGAGTCCATTGATTTATATTTTAGTCCTTGGAGCAGCAGCAAACAAGCTTGCTCCTCTTCTAAGTGACATCTCTACAGATATTTAAAGATAGCTATCATGTCATGCTTTCTCTTCAGCAGAGGTTAGTAGTGATTCTGTTCCAAAGTTCAGTGTGAACCTAGATGAGCTATACATGATGGTAAGCATATGTTAGAGTTCACCACTGTTTTCACCACTATGGAACGCAAGGGCAGTGGCATCTTGTCTTTTGTCTCAGGAAGCAAAATAACTTGGTTGACCCTGGACAAAAGAGACCTGAGACCTTGTGCAAACATCTCTAGCTGGAGATGATAACAGGTAACAAGAAGATAAGATACTGCCTGACACTGACTCTTTCTTTTGAATACAGATATTGTGTAATGGTTTGAGCATTGGACTACAACTTTGGATACCAGGGTTTGAATCCCTGCTTGGCCATAAAATTCACTGGGAGACTCTGGGTAAGTTACTTTCTCAGGGGCTGTACAGACAGCCCTGAAAGGGTGAACTACAGCTGCCCATTTTTGCCCCACACGAAGGCCACACCAACCGAATGGTGCGGCCTCCGGGAGGCATAAAAAGAACCCGCTTGCAGCGGGTTCTTTCTGAGACGCGCCCAGGGCACCATTGATGCCTTCACACATACCAATGATGTACATGTCGTGTGGCAAAATTTGGAGGCTGCGCCACATGTATGTCGTCATGATGGCCCCCATGTGGACATGGCGAGCCATGATGGCGCCTGAACTGTGCAGATGCTTCACATTTCCGAGCCCTAAAATCGGCCCCATAACGGCAATTTTTGCCAGTCTGTGCCTCAATCTAAGAGAATAGAAATGACAACTCCCTCCCACCACAAAAAAAAAAACATGTCAAGAAAACCCTGTGACAGGTGCACCTCAGGGTTTCCATAAATTACAAATGACTTGAAGGGACACAACAACAACACATTCGCTATAGATACATATATGTTTTTGGCAATTAGCAGACCATTGAGGAAAGAGCCTTCAAGATATAGGCGCTTTACATGTTTTAATTCAATAGTGTTCTAATGTTATAATCCCTGTAATTGTAATTTTAATCTGTATCTATTTTCAATCTAGTTTTGATCTAGAGGTAAACCAACTTGAGTCCCAATTTTCTCTCCCCCATCCCTCTTGTGTGTATGTAGCTAAATATAGAAAACATCATATATTAATACACAGGAAAACTTGCCAGATATTTATTCAGCCACTAAATGAGCTAATCAAATATTGGGCTGTCACTCATTATCTTGTTAGAAGGCTAATTCTAAATACAAAACAGGCTACCAGGTTTAACCATCGCATAAGTGGCCGTCCTGTTACATGTATGTCTAACAAGATCTCTCTACCTACTGATTCTATGGACTAACACAGTTATATCTTTGAATGGCACCAGAATTGGTAGCCTTATGGCACCCTCGAAAGGGACAATAGGATTGAATCATACCACAGAAATTCCTCTCCCTGTCTCTCCCACTTTCCTAACTCCTTCTCACCATCAAAGCGGGTCTTGAATTAAAACCATGGTATACTAAGATTTAACCCTGAGAAGCAGGAGTAGCTGGTGGCATCCATGTCTGATGTGCAGCGAATTGACTCCAGGTTTTATGCTAGACCTTAAAGGAGCTATCCCTGAAATAGATTCAGACCCCGTATCACCCCTTTAAAGGCTACAATAAAACCTGGAACAAATTTCACTGCTGAAAACAAAATCTAAAGTCAACTCATCTTGCCTTCCAACTGTTAGGATTAGCTGTTTACTTTTGCTGTCAAAGCAGGGCACCACGAGAGGCAATTGCAGCGAATTTTTCAAAGCCATTCCATTATCCACTGTTCAGGTCAAGCCAGCTACCACTTCTGAGTAATTTATAAAGTGCTATGCTCAGAGGTATTGCACAATCTCATTATCATTAGGAGGAGGGCTTTCCCCCCCTCCCTTCTTCCTTTTTTGCATATTTAACGACAGTTTTTAATTAGATGGTATTTTATTATTCATGCACATAATTTGACTCCAAGTATAGTACTTTCACTTGTAAGGGAAAAATTCATTTGAATTTTGGAGTTTTAGGCTCGGTGGGCTCTTTTGGCTGGCAAAAAAAGAAAAGGGAAAAGGGGGGGAAAACGAAATGGTGCACGAGCCTGCAGTCGGTAATGGCTTTCTTTTAATTTAGCTAATAGCTATCATGTTATGTACCTTTATAAATTTGTTAAATTCATAGCGCTGGGAGTTGTCTCTCAATGCGGTAACAGTAAGTAGTTTGCTATGTTTGGCTTTCACATCCAAACTGTTTGCTCAGGCTCCTTGATGTATTATTAAAATTGGTAATGGACTCCGGGGACGTCATCTCGTTATATGCCTTCATTTGCAGAATAAACCATGCGTTGTTTTCATCTTTACTCATGATTGTTAATGGCATTGGTGATGAGAGGGGTGAGTGTTTTTCTTTCTCTCCCTCCCCTTCGTCTTCCACCGCCTTTATCAGCTGCGCTTTATTATGCAGGCAAAATAGCCAGGCTGCTGATTTTGTTTAAGGTTTTCAATTAGTCATTTGACTGAACACATCTGTTACTGGCAAAGTTCCAGGCCTGGACTGCAGCTATTACTGGTTTACATCTGCTGAACCCTGGCCATAAACTGTGAAGAGGAATAAACCTGAAATTGGCCTTTTAGATATGGTTGAAAAGATGTAATGTTGCAACGTTCGGCTGCAGTGTCAAAAAAAAAAAAGGTATGGACTTTTTTGGGGGTAAAAAACACCACTTTTTCCATGCCGGCTCCAAGCTCAGTCTCCTCTATGACACTCCAGTTCATCCAAATAAAATCTGTTTATGCCATTCATTTTGGGCTTTGTTGTTATTAATATCCCGCTATTGTGTAATCGTCTCCTTCTCCCCCCACAATCCACCATGGCTTAATCAAGCCAGCATTAAGGAGATAAGACCATATTATATTTCTAAGGGTCTACATTAATTATCATATTCCCAAACATAATAGGATGCAATTTCAAGTGAAAACATATATATATTCTCCAGATAATTTTGAATGCATTTGAGAATATTTGTAACATAGAGGAGCTGAAGCGGAGCTCTTAGGAAAATGATGCAAAAGCATCAGAGACTAGGAGCTGCAAGATTTCGTCAGGAAATGGTTTTGTATTTTCCACCTGTGCGCATGCTTTGCCACAATTAGGGAGGCGGACCACATTTGTTTGCTTTCTCTTTTAATGGAAGCCAACCGCATTCACACTTTCCAAAATAATATGCAAATTGGAACACTGTTTTCCTTTCCCTTCTACAGTTCTTCCAACGTCACAAGGTAGCTCTCTGGTCAAAGAATGCATGCATTAGAGGAAATGGCATACAAAATGTGCACAATTGCACATTGGGGGAAATGGCACCCAAAAATGTGCAGAACTAATTATAAAAGGGGGTAGATTAGAGAGGTGTATCTGCAAAAAATACACACATTAGGGAAAACCGTGTGCAACAAAAATGTGCATAGGTTTCATCTGGACTTTTTTTTTTTTAATGCCTAAACTGGCAGAGGAAGAGGGTGAAACAAATGTTAGAAATTTGGAGACTGAACGAAATTTTTAAAAGTGCTATGAGGGAGAGCTCTCATTTTTCCTCCTCCATAACTAAACCCCTAAAATAGTCAAACTTAGAAGAAAGAGAAACTGATTCTTCAGTCCTTAAGCACAATGTTGCTGCTGCTGTTGTTGTAATGCAAGAAAGGCTTCTTGCGCACTATTTTCTAGTCCTCACAGAATGCATTTCTTGTTTGATAAGAACATGGTAAAATCAATAGTGGGGGGAAGCACATGTTTTCTTTCCCAGATATGTCACCAGAGGATGGAATTGTCTTTTTGCAAAAATCAGTGTGGGAAAAGAAGGGTGAATATTTCAATTTCAGGCAATGACAGAGAACATTTGAGTAACTTATGGGCTAGAGGAGCTAAGTTCCAATGTAATTATGGTGAACTTTATATTATAGACAAATATACCACCTACTCAAATAAAGAACAATTGAAGGACATATGTCAGGGAACATGAAAATATGGAGTTAGATTTCTCTTGGTGACCTACACTGTTGGGCCCACCCCTTTGGTCTATAATAGGGATGGCAATATTGAACTCCTCAAATGTCACTGAACAGCAACTCTAGCAGTGCTAGCAAGCATAGAGAGCAGTCAGGAATGCTGGAAGGTGCAATGCAACAACATCTGGAGGACCATGTGACTCCCAGCCCTGGTTTAAAGCATGATACTCCAGAGAAATCATACCCAGTTGGCTTTGTTCCATCAAAGTTCTGCTTTCCTGTGATTGGTATGCCAAGTCTGTATGCTAGACTTCAACAAAGTGCCCTCCAAATATGTTCGGCAACTCCCATCATGCCCAACGACATGAGAATTGTAGTCCAAGATACTGAGAAGGTGCCAAGTTGGGGGGAAACACAATCCTGCATAATCCATGCATAAACACACTGGGACCTTGCAATCACTAGATAGATGAAATCTAATGTTTTAATCATGGGGAGCGGGGAATTCTATCATGTAAATGTATGCATATTCCACTGCGTATGAAATGTGCATTTCCTTGTTGCAGAATTGGTTTGCTCTCAGGGCTGTTGATCATAACTGCAGATACACAGGGAGAGCTTGCACCAGTTTCCATTCATGCTCAATAACATTTTCAGTCAAAGATTAGAAAAACAACAACAGTCAACGTCTTTTTCCCTTTCTCTTTTGGTCCAGTCTATTCTCACACTGTATTATGGATTAAAACCCATACCCCCCTCCTGCTTGCCCAAAGTTATTCCTGGACCCCTTTTTTAAAAGTTATTGGATAGAGTTCTCTCTGATGTTCCTAGCTAATAAGATGACAGAATGCCTGTGGTAAGCACAAAGCATTGCTCACCCTGAAGGAGCGCTGAGCAAGTCTTCCATAATTGTTAACACAAGTGTATTTACAAGCCTGGGAGACCAAAGGGGTTTGGCACCAAACCGATCCAGCCAGCTCCCATTGAAATTCATTTGGATTTACTTGTACAGAAACCTCAGCTGTAGATAGTTATTCTTATCTCAACAATCTTGCATCAGGCCTGTTGCTAGATTAAATGAATCATTCAGACTTCAGAAGGTTGCAAGCTCCTTTCCTGGTATAGGACTGAACTCTTGACTTGCAAAGGGGGGAAATCTTGGCCTCTGGAAGGCTACAGGTTCTCACCTCTATCAAATATGGTGGTCCCCAGAGCAATGGTCAAATCATGTCTGCACCTCACAGGAGACTGTCTCATACCAAGTCTGTTCATTGATCCATCTGCTCCAGTACTGTCAGTTCTGAAGAAATAATCTTTATGAACTCTATCCAGACATCTCAAGAAGCCTGATCCTACTTAGCTTCTCAGGTCATATAAGTTAGGGGCTGTGCAGACTGCACCTGAAGGGGCAGCCTGCATCCACCTCCATCTTCACCAGATTGGGGCCATGGCAACCACACACCGCAGTCCCAATCTGCCCTTTCCATGGCGCAAAAAGGAGCTGCAAAAAGAAGCCCCTTTTTGCTCCCTGGAAAGACACAATAGCCACCAGAGCCACAACTTTAAGGCACTCCTTTGGCGCTGTGTCATGTGGACGCAGCGGCAGAAGAGCAACATGACACTGCACACTGTATGGAGCAGTGAGCATCAACATGCCACCCTGGGGCCAGAGTCAGGGCATGCATCATGTGGTCTGCACAGCCCCTTAATATGTGCTCATGGTCGTGACCTCAGTCACCTCCCAAGCAACCATAAACTCTGTGCTGGACGTTGCTAACTATTGAGAAACTATGTACTAGTTCAAATTAAATTCATTACCCAGTGTTGTTTTTTCAGCAAACGTTTTGGAGCTTAGCATATCATGCTTGTCGTCATCATCATCATCCTCATCCTCATCACTGCTACTTCCCATCATCAAATGGTGGTCATGATAATACAGAAGATGACAGTTAAAGTGGTGTCAAACTGTACTATTTCTATAGCATAGATGCACTCCTCGATGGACTAAAAATTTCAATTTGAGGCTCATTCTGTGCGAAAACTGAGACTGCACAGAAAATGGCAACAAAATATTTTGTGTGCAATACACTTGTGTGTGTTTGTGTGTGCACTGAATAAGTACTGAACTTTGATTATCCTTCAAAAACTGCCTTGTTTTCATGGACTCTCTCACAGTAGGGAGAAAAATGGCAAAATCATTTGCTCTTGCCTATGAGAATGAAATTTACAAAGATTTACGTCCCTGCTCTTTTTGTTACGAGAGCCTGAAATTTCTTGGTCTGGTGCCAAGCGGCAGACTGAAAATCCCAGCAACCCTTCGGAAAGTGTCTTAGGAAGGAAAACAAAGTGTTGTCATCTTCGGTGCCAATTCCTTCCATTATGGAGACCGAAGCAAATAATTTGCTTGGCTTTTTTCCCTCTGTGACGGCTCTGTCTTTGAGGACAGCTTTTCATATCTAATATTCTAATGGACCCACTGGCGATCTGGCCGGTTTCCTTCTGCTGGCCTACTTCAATCAATTTCCGTTATTAGCTTTGTATCTTCACTTTGCCACTCCACATATTCCCACTTGGCAATCTAATTCTCCCTCTCTTTAATTTAGCAAGAGCTTACGCACCTCTCGGTTTCTTTTGTGCGTTCTCTGTTTTGCTCTCTGTGGGTCTTGTGACATTTCTTTCTTAATTTCCTTGGACTGAAATCTATACCCACTTCTCCGGGAGGCTTTGAAACTCCCAGGAGTTACTTTTAAGTAGACATCTATTTTTGTGGATTTGCCTTCAAGTCAGTGGTCAACTTATGGTATGTTGTGTTGTGTGCCTTCAAGTCATTTCTGACTTATGGCAACCATAAGGCGACCCTATCAGAGGGTTTTATTGGCAGGATTTGTTCAGGGTTTTGCCATTGCCTTCCCCTGAAGCTGAGAGTATGTGACTTGCCAAAGGTCACACAGTGGGTTTCTATGGCCTAGTGGGAATCAAACCTTGGTGCGCAGGGTCATAGTCTAATACTCAAACCACTACACCACACAACCCACAAATTTTCATAGGGGCTTCTTAGTCAAGGAATCCTCAGAAGTGGTTTTGCCAGCTCCTTCCTCTGCAATATAGCCTGTAGCACCTGATAGTCATTGGTGGTCTCCCATCCAAGCACTACCCAGGGCTGTCCCTACTTAGCTTCCAAGATCAGATGGCATCTCGTGCCTTCAAAGTATTTAAGTCCCTCTATAGGTTCACGCTATTTCTTTAATATTCATTTTAATATTAATGATTAGTGTGACCACAGACCAAGAAATAGACTACAGAAGTTAAAAAGGAAGACATCATAATTTTAACATAATTGTATTTTAAAAGCACACAGTGCTATGGAAATAAGCAAAGTGCAGCTAAGGTCTCTTCCAGATTGGGCTAAAGATGTGCCTCACAAAACTACAAATCCCAGGATTCTGTAGCAAGGAAGTGGTGCAGATTGTGGTGCCACTTAAAGTGGTGCCAATCTGCTTTAATTCTACAGAGTAGATGTATCCTCTCTAGACTGAACTACATTTATGGACACATTCAGTAGACTGAGAGGGCATTCACACTGTAGAAATAATACAGTTTGACACCACTGAAACTGCCATGGTTCCATGCTACGGAACTTTGGGATTTGTAGTTTTGCAAGGTACCAGCACTCTGGAAGAGAAGGCTAAAGACCTTACAAAACTACGTATCCCAGGATTCCATAGGATAAAGCTACAGCACTTAAAGTGGTGACTAAACTGCATTATTTTTACATCATTCCATTTTGTGATATGGGACTGCCAACCCTACAACTCCCAGCATGGAAATTCATTCATATAGATAGATAGATAGATAGATAGATAGATAGATAGATAGATATTTCTCCCAAAATTGATGCATTTTGACATCTTATGCATCGTTACACATTTCCTCCAACGAATCAAACATCTTTTTTCTGAATTTTTCAAATATACACATGTTTAGTCATGCTCATATTTAAAAATAACATACACATTTTGCATTGTGGGTGTCTTCATCAGAACACAACACAAACCTCAGAAAAGTATAAATTTCCGAGGGAAGCTGTGTTTCGTTCTATTGCCAGCCTCAGCAGTCGTGAAGTAAACATTTTTGTGAAGAAATGCAAACCCAAACCAATTTATTTTACATTCCTGCTGTGTCCATGAAGACGACTCCATTTCCTGCAAAAATGATAACTGAACATGGACATCGCACTCAAATCAATGGGAATAATTATATCACCCAGAAATATCATGCAAATACCATACAAACACCTTGGATATTCTCATAAGCAAAAAAGAAACATTGCTTTGGCATTTTAGAGCAGTGTGGGCAACTGGGATCCCTCCAGACATGTCAGACTGCAAATCCCATCATCCCCAGAGAGCATAATCAATAATAAGGGATTATGGGTGCTGAAGTTCAAAACATCTGGAGAACATTCAGTTGACTAGTCTTAATTCGGAGTTCACATTTGTAATAAAGAAGAGGAGTTTGCCTCTTTCTTTCTTTCTTTCTTTCTTTCTTTCTTTCTTTCTTTGGAAAGCAAAACTTGGGCTTCTTGTGAATCCCTGAAAAACCATGCTGAAAGCCCACTTCCCATAGTCACTCTGTGACTGGAGTGAATTGCTCAGCCTGACTCCTTTTTCATGGCTTACAGATGAATGCTGGGTAATTTATTTTCCATCTCCCTTGTGTCACCCATGAAAATAATTAAATAGTTCGGTGAGGCTTAGCTCTATCTTGCGCTGACCTGATCAAATTCATTTCTTGCCATATCTGCATCATAAAATAAATAGCCTATTGCAACATACATCCAGGGTGATAAGCAACTCGCACAACAATGGGTACCAAATATAGAAATTCAACCCATATTGGCTTTGTGTCAACCCGTATTGTGGCTTAGTGAAACTAGACAATCATAGCTCAGTATAGGTCAACAATCAAGGTTATCTATATTCAGTTCCTGACAACTAGAAACTTGCATAGAGTCAGCTGCTCTGGGACTAAATTAAGATTTATCATGCCCAGACAAAACAAATACAGTAATGTGAAACAAGTGGCATATTGTTTCATCTGTTTTAATGTGTTGCATCTTTGGGAGGAGGGATCCATTCCAGTCTGACCTACCCAAAATGTCTAAAATTGGAAATTATCTTGTTTAAGAATCTTTGGTGGAAAGGGAAGAAAGGAACAGAAAATGCTCTTTTACCCTCAATGGTGATAAATTATGCAGCTTAACAATGGATTGCACTTCCCTGTGATTCAGAGCTATTGTAAGTTCGCTTTAGGTTGGCAGAAACAGCCAGGGAGGTGAAGCAAGTTAAAGACCTGGCCGCTTTGGGCAAAGATGACCATTTGTTTGCTAACCGCTTCTCCGGAACAATCTATCATTTCAGAAAACAAAGCCACCCTACATGACATATATTTATCTATTTCCTCTATCTGTGTTCCTTTTCCCATCAGTACAAGCCCAGGCGCTGAAATGTCTACCCGTGAACAAGATTTTTTGATGCAGCTAATCTGTATCCCAGTCTTAGAAAAAAACAACATGGAGGATGTTTTTCAGAGCAACTTACTTTCAAGAAGCTCCATAACTGGAAATAGGAGGGAAAACTCTATTATTGCTATATTATCCATGCTGTGATGAAGAGGTGTAGCCATGTTAAAGTGAGGCAGCAAAGACAAGAAAAAGTCTCATTGAGTTTTTAGTCTCATATAAGCTTTTATGGACTCCAGCACAAATCTTCAGATGCATTGTTGTTATGTTTGGTTATATCCTGCCTGTCTCACGATATAGGAACAACTCAAGGCAGCTAACAACAAATTTAAAGCAGTACAAGTTGCCATTTTATATAAGTGACACCTTTTTACTATGTCATGGTATATAATGGGACATGAGCATCCTTGGATTTTTGTATTCACAGAGCGTCCTGGAACCTATTCTAGGACTCATTTGTTTGTCTTTTTGGGCATCCACAGTATCCTCAGCACTCTTCTCCAACAGCACATCTCAAATTAGTTGATTTGTTTTCTATCCACTTTCTTCACTGTCCAACTCTTGCATCCATGCATGATAATGGAGTTTACCCTTGAGTTGATGCTCTTGAATGAAAAAAGATTAAACATCACTTTCCCCAAACCTAACTCACAGATGTTTCCATTTCATTGGTCACATTGGCCAAGCTAGCTGTTGTCTTCTGGGAGTCTGAGTTCCCAAAAGTAACATTTCTAAGTTCTACCCCTTTGTATACTTAAGCTGTTTCCTTATAATAATGATCTTGTTTCCCTATAATAGTGATCTTGTTAATCTAGAGGTGAACAATGGCTTATATAAAACAGATTTAGTTTTTGCAGCATGCATATTTATCCACAGTTACCTCTAGTAAAGAGCTTCTTGTAAGTTTCTGTGTTACTTTCAAAACCTGACAAACCTGTTTGACTGTGGGCAGATTTAAGAAGTAGATACACAATGCCAAGGGCAATGTTGGTTCTGTCATGCCAATTTCATGTTCTCTGATGGAGGGAATGTATACCCACTTGCCACATTTGGACTGATCATAAAATCTGCTGCTATTACACCTCAAAAAGGAAGGCCAATGCCTCCTTGCAGAGTTTTATGATCAAAAGTGCAAGGAAAAACTAGTTTTGAAGAGTGTGTCCTAGAAACATTTCACAGTAACTGGAACTGATTACTCCTCAATTATTCACAGGTCTAGCAACAAACAATGTCAAACAAATTGCAACAATTGTGACAGAGCAGAGAATCAAGCCATACCAGTTCCTTGGATGACATGTGATTGCTCATCTGAAGGTCTAAAGTTCAAATTTGAGTCCTTTTCCATTGGTACAGACATCACAATACAAGATGTGAAGGACATTTGTTAGTAGCTAAGATGATCTCAAGTGACTTGAGGGGCAGAGAAAGAAATTTGATTCTTCAGGAAATGTTTTGTTGTCATTAATACACAAGCAACACTGTTGGGATTATCCATGTGACAAAACCATCAAGAGATCAGGAGCCCTGTCTCTTATTACAGCTGGCAACCCAAGTCCTGAAATATGATTAAGAGTCTCTTAATACAACAAGCTATGGTAAACCTGCTCAGTAACAGAGGCCCAGAAGGCCTAAATTTTGGTCTGGGTCCTACTGTCCAGCTTATCAGTCCTCATCCTAGCCAGATATTGAATGCCACAGGCCTTGAACAGGTTCTTATGCAAATAGATAGCAGTCCTGATTCTGCAATGATGCTGAAAATTCTGAGCCATTGATCTGGCACTAACTCACCAATATCTTGAGGGACTTGCAGTTTGATCCTTACTTTAGTCAGCTGCCCTGAGAGAAAGGTTCCTTATGTTGATGTCTAGGAAACTGGTGGGAAGTACTACCAACATGTACATTCCTGTTGTACATGACCTTTGTATCTAAGAAATCAAAAGTGAGAAACATAACTCCAAAATGTTCTAATTTAGAAAGACAGTCCCAATGAATCCTCTGTTGTACCACTTTTTCAGCTGTATTCAAAATGTCCCAGTTTCTCTCTCCTCCTGTTTTTCTGCCTTGTTTTCCACTTACTTCAGTTGCTTCAATTGAATTCACAATGCAAAAGTAGTTTGTACTCAGCTCAAGAGGAAGAGTTCCCTTCCCTGTAGGCTCAGGCAAATGCAAACTGCTGTGGTCCCTCCTTGTTTATATGTTCTTCCCCATTAGTAGCCTTTGCCATTTTGACTACACGTTCATGTTACTTGCCCAGACATGAACCAGCTTTCATCTGTGAAATGTTGGAGAGTATGGAAAAGGAATCCCAAGGGAGTCTGCATCTCTCTGGAAGTATGCAAGCCATTGAGTTTGGCATACTTTCCCACGAAGGGAACAAAGAATGCAACATCATCCCATCACTGTCTTCACCAACCGCACAAGGGATGGTGACACTGAAGGGATAATTTCATATAGCCTTGAATTTGAAAAACAAAACCTATCATGCAAAAAAGCAGTAAAAAGAAACTGAGAGGCTTGGCATGATTCAGATATGTTTAGCCATTTCCTTCTGAACATTGCGGAAGGGTGGTGAGATGGTTGCCATCTACAGGTTCATATGAACACTTATCAAGATGAAAATTAAGACATAGAACAGGAAATAAAAATAGCTGTGCTGACCAAAATGATTAGATAGACCTGTTTAGATGACCAAGTTAAATAACAACAACAACAGAATCAGTTCATGTAATCGCTCAATGAATTTTAATCCTATATCCATTCACTTGGGTGTAAGTCCCATTGAGTCAATGGGATTTTCTCCACAACCGACAAAATGAGCAATTTATAGCCCCATTTAAAATATTTTATTCATCCTCTGATTTAGCATCTTTATTTGTTTATTACATTTAGATCCCAACTTTTCACCCAAAAGAGGCTGCTAACATGGTAGGATACATGCTCAAATGAATTAAATGAATATGCTTTGGCATTCACAAGCATCACCCACTGGGCCATATATATGCTGTCTTAGACCTGCTGCTTAGATCATCTCCATAAGTGCTGTTATCTGTCTATTAGTTAAGTGCATAAGGTAATTATAGCCCTGGGCCATAGCTATCCAAAGAAGGGAAGGACCCCAACTTGCCTGCATATGGTCACAGCTACATAGTTTAAGGGGGAGTGCACATCAATAAATTATCTTCATTGGAAACACATTTGCAAACAAAACACTAATGGCATGAAACACCAATTGTTCTCAAAGGCCTTCCTTGCAACAGTGCATCGCAGCAAAACTCTAAACACTCTATAGTTCTCCTGCTTTTCTGACACAGCGTCTTCATGTCAGCTCTCAGGACTGGTCCCGGGAGGATTGCAAAATGTATCATGAAATAAAAACAGCTGGAAGGGAAACTTGTAGTACTAGGATAGGTGCCATATAGCAATTAGCAGGCAGAAGTTTTGATCTGGAAAATCACATTTGTTTTAATTGCTCCACTGTTGTGTTCATAAAGAATTTGGCTCGTTCAGCTCTTTTTCCTTATTAGATATACTATTTAGCAATGGAACAATGTAGACATTAGCGCCTTTGTTCCAGATTTTGCATTGCTCTAAATGGAATGGCAGAGAAATGTTCTACAAGGGAGGCTGCACATAAATATTTATTGTAGCCTTAAAAGATTGTCTTGTAATCCATCTTGATTGTGTAGCGCATCATTCACCCAGATATCGCAGCTCACTGAAACATAATGAGTGACAAGTCGTCCTACCTGAAAGTCCCATAAAGCTACTTAAATTCTGGAATGACTTGTTGATTTTGTTTTCTTTTGTTTGGTCTCCCAAATTGGCAAAGCGCAAAATGACATCTTATTAGTAATTGCTTCATCACTGGGGTGGAGTAATGTACGGCTTGTAATTTGGACAGGATTCAAGGCACTGGCTTCTTTCCAATCTCATAACATTTCCCTGCACTGAGGAAATTTCCCTTGAATCTGATGTAGTTCCAAATGCACCACCACTCATTTAACCTATGCTCCCTTTCACACTACACAATTATAGCTTTGTGATTCCACTTTAATTGTCGTGGCTGAATCCCATGGGATCCTGGGATCTGCAGTTTGGTGAGGCACTAGAGCTCTGTGAGAATCCCAAGTATCTCTCCCTCATCTGCAAACCACAGGATTTCATACGTCGGACCCACGGGAGTTAAAGTGGAATCATAGCACTATAATTGTATAATGAGAAAGGGTCTTATGAGAAGAGGTTATTCAGAAATGAGCTAGAATCAAAATTTACCATTGCAAGCGAAGTGGAAATCTGCCAGTTGGGGGCCTGTAACCCAACACAATTATAAGGCTATCATGCCCCATTACATTTCACAGATGAAAAAGAGAACACATGTGTCCAAAGAAAATCTGAGTGAGGTCAAGGTAGCAAAATCTAACAACAAAGAACACACAATCTAGGAGAAGCTGCAGCAGTTTGCTTTTGCCTGAGCCTACTGGAAAGTGCAAGGCTCTGTCACTACTTTTCCTCTCCCACAACTGAGTTCATTAAGTGGAAACTACTTTTTTTATTATTATGAACTAAGTGAAGTGGGAGGAAGAGAGTGAGAGACTTAGTTGTGGCTCCAGTGCTACAACATGCTACAAATCCCAGGATTCCATAGGATGGAGCCATGACAGTTAAAGCAGTGTTAAACTGCATTAATTCTGTCCCGTGACAATAGCCAAAAGTCTTTTTCTGGGCATTCCCCAAAGATACTCCTTTTTAGTTGTGCACATTTACTTGAGTATAATTTGAGAAAGAAAAGGGAAGGGAAGAATCTCGATACGCACCATTTCCTCCTGCTGCCAGGAAACTGAAAGATATGTGTGTGCTTTCCTATGCAATCTCACAAATCATCAGTGGGCTAAATTTGGTTTTTGAAAAAGTTCATGCAAATTTCTTCTCCAAGACTACCCAACGCAACCATCCTTTTCTCATAGGTCAGCCCTGCAGCTTTTTGGGCTAGCAATGGAGTTGGCAGGGATGCATTCAAGCCCTCCTGCGACCATATGGACATTAGTCAGAAACAAATTAGGATGTGAACACTGAAACTTGGCTATTCTTTCCACATTTGGGGGGGGGGGGGAACAGGACTCTTCCAAATGGTGGATCACTTCAGGCACACAAATCTTGGAGTGGTAAGGATCTGCTTGAGTTCTGGGGGAAAGTCTCCAGCAAAGAGGTGTTAATTAAATTTGCATTTGCTAATTAGATTTCCAGTTGTGAGGTTACCTTCATTGGAGCCCTCCGTGTGAAAAAAAATATTATTTTCCCCCTCATGAATCCCATGTGAAAATATAGAGACTTGATAGACCAATTGTTCATGATATATAGCACTTTTCCCCGCCTTGCACAAATGAAGGAAGTGACAAGTTAGTGCTTCAGCCAAAACTAAATCTCACCCATCAGCCTGCTTTTTGACACACAAAGGTATTTAACACATAGATTTCTGTCCCAAAGTAGCCTTTTTTGTGAGGGCAAGTTGGCTTTATGCAAAGCAGCAATGCAGCAAGCAGCTATTAAATCAGCATTCAGGAAGGGTGCCTCTTAAATGGATACTTTAAATTAATGCTTTTAACTTGCTCTCTCTAAAAAAAAGCTTTCCACATGTAGGGCTTGTCTACACCGCCACACTCACCCCAAAGCTGATGTTTGAAGTCTCCATGACATGTGGCCATTTCCAAGGAGTACCCATGGCTCTTTGGCCCTTAACCCAACTTTGCTCTGAAATAAGCAAAGTTGGAACATGTGCACAATGACATGTCATTGCACAAAATCAACCTGGTTTGTGTGGTTGCCATTGTAGTTGGTCCAGGGTAGACATGCCCATAGAAGTTACAGTCGGAATGCAAAGTAGCTACATCTATGTTGTTGGAAAGAAGCAGTTACAAGTAAATGGTTATCCCCACCTTAGCACTACCTTTCCACAATGGTTGATAAAGTAGAAGGCAGGAGGAAAAGAGGAAGGCCACATTGCATCAAGGAAGCCATGGTCCCAAGTTTGCAAGACCTGAGCACTTAAGGTATAAGAAAGCTTCACACTAAAGAAAATGACAATGCAGTGCACATGCGGACAGATCAAATGACATGGTTTGGAAACCATGTCCAATGGGGAGTGGCTTAGGGAGGTATCTTTGAGCTGGGAAACAGAAGTTTGAGAGATGACATGATAGCCATATTTAAATATTTGGAGGGATGCCATATTGGATGAAGCAAGCTTGTTTTCAGCTTCTCCAGAGACTAGGACACAAAGCAATGGATTTGAGCTACAGGAAAAGGGATTCCACCTAAATATCAGGAAGAACCTCTTGCTGATAAGAACTGTTTGACAGTGGAATACACTGCCTCAGAGAATGGTGGAGTCTCCTTCTTTTGAGGTTTTTAACCACAGGCTGGATGGCCATCTGTCTGGAGTGTTTTGATGGTGTCTTCCCACATGGCAGAATGGGAATGGATTGGATGGCCCTTGAGGTCTCTTCCAACTTTGTGATTCTATGAAATTCTGGGGACACTGAAAATCCATCTTTGGTGATTCTGCTTATAAAACATGTGCCGATCAGCTGCTCTAATGAACATCTCACAAGAACCGTTTACTTACATTCAAACTTCTGGATGGCTAGATGGTTGTGATACTAGACAGTACCTTAAATATTAAGGTGTCCTTGGCATCAAACCTTTTGGCTATCTGTCCCAAAACAAATTTTTGGGATGCTTTTATTTATTTTTGTATTTTTGTATTGGTTCCTAGACCAAAAGCTTAGTGTGTGTGTGAATTCCTTGTTCCAGCTGCCATTGTTCAATATAACTCCCCCCCTCGACCCCAGCATTCAGTCCCATTTAACGTAACACTAATTCTTTCTGTTGACTAAGGGTAGTGATGAAACTTTATCCCTTTACTTTTAAAGCAGAGACAGCTGTTGGTAGCTGCTACACACAAGCAAAAAAGAACTCCCATCCAAAATATGCATGTTCAACAGTGCTTTTTGGATGTTCGTCAGTTGATGAGACCGCAAAAACTGGGAAAATCCACCAAAACATATTAATTATTTCAATTGGAAACTCTTGGTTTTTCCCCTTATAATTTGGCTACCCTTTGGACATATCCTGAGAAAAGATCATTCTTGGTTTAAGGCAGGGGGGTATTCTTGCTTCCTTGCTGTCCCAGTTGTTGGCTGGCTTCCTTTGCCACATGGTTCCAGTTTATTGTGTTAACGCTGTAATGAAGAAATGCAAATTGCCCATAATCAGGCTTCTTCGATTTGTAAAAAAGTGTAGGTTTACCCTCCTAAAAAGTGAAAGTTTACAAAGAAAATGAAAGAAAGAGCCTGGTTTGTTTCTTCCCATCCACGCCTCTCTTTTAAAAGCATCTTAATTTCCAAATCAGTTCCAGCACTTTCATAGATTTCTTAAATTAGTTTCAGCACTTTCATTTTGCTAGTATCTTGTTACTGGTTTGCACAGGCATAAGGCCAACCTACACTTGCATATGTAGTTTTTAAAATCATTGTGGAGGTTGGTATTCCCTCCCACCTTCCACTATGAACAAAACCACTCCCAGATTAACTGCGAAAATGCTGCAGTCCTCTGCCTGGCCATCCATATCTGGGAGGAATGGGGCTGGGGGTATTAGAGAAACATTTAGCTATGTCTCTGCAGCCAGACACTAAATAGTTACATCATCCTCAAAGACCTCCACAGGTACCTGGAAAATCTCAATGGATGATTTTGGGTTTTGTTCTTCATGTTGTTCTGTGCCTTCAAGTTATTTCCATCATATGACTTTGAGTGCACCTACATTGCAGGAGTGATGCAGTTTGACACCACTTTAAGTGCCATGGTTCCATCCTACAGAATCCTGGGATGTGTAGTTTTGTGAGGCACCAGCACTCTTTGGCAGAGAAGGCTAAAGACCTTGTAAATCTACACATTCCAGGATTCCACAGGTTGGAGTTACGGCACTTAATGTGGTGTGAAACTGCATTATTTCTACAGTGTAAATGTAC
The DNA here is from genome assembly GCF_019175285.1 of Sceloporus undulatus. Taxonomy (NCBI): domain Eukaryota; kingdom Metazoa; phylum Chordata; class Lepidosauria; order Squamata; family Phrynosomatidae; genus Sceloporus; species Sceloporus undulatus. The sequence goes on along the minus strand of NC_056529.1, from coordinate 16,671,138 downwards.
CTTTTGACCACTGGTTATCCGTCTAGCTAACCAACCTTTTTCTAAGAGTTAGGGATGAAAGGACTATTTAAAAATATTCAAAAATGTCATTAAAATATATTCTTTTAAGTCAAAGACACAGCCATGTTAGTCTGGAATATCAGTATCCAAAAGGGATCTTGCAGCACCTTTAAGACTAACTGTGGGAAATAAATTGATGCATCTGAGGAAGTGGACCTGAGATTGAAAATTCATGCTAGAATTTCTTTCACACAGATCTCTTTGTATATTGCATACAGGTGTATATTTGCATATTGTGTTTTAAGTGTGAGGAAATCCTGATGAGAAGGATCTTGGACTGATGAGAATCATTGTAGTTCAACATTTATTCTGCGCTAAATTTGCACATGATTGTTTTGCCTAGGAAACAGCATTTTGATGCAAAAAATATATATGCTTTATCAGCACAGAAAATGCTTTTTTATGAGAAGAAAATGTTGTTTTCTGTGTAGAGAGAATGCTTTTAATTAGAGACTCATTCAGCACAAAATTCACGCATGATTGATTGGTGTAGAAATCAGCCGCTTTCTTTGTAGAAAACTTTCTTTTCGATGCAAGAAATAGAATTCCTATTTGAAAATATTATAGAAAACACTGTTGAACATGTATATATGTATTGCACCAAAGTGTTATTTCCTGCACTGTAAATGCTGCATTTTGTGCAACACAACCATGTGTGAATTTTGCACAGAACAAGTCCTGGATTGCAAATAGGCTTTGAAAACTGTGTGAGTTTCAAAAAGTTTCTCACGGGGAAGAACACTGCTAAAATTGCTCCCTCCTTCTTTTGAGATGAAAATTAGTAGATTATATTCCCCGTTTGAGTAGTAGAATTGTAAAGAATTATAACATGGTTGGTTTCCCTCACCATTCTCTCAGTTTTTTTACCAAAACGCAATCCTTCTCATTTAGCTAAAGTTCCATCAGTGGCGAAATCCTATGGAAAGTTGGAAAGAATATTCTCAAATAGTCAAATCGCATTTTAAAAAGGGATTTTCTGAATTTCAAGAAGCTCTGTGAAAAGGAACGAGCACAATTACAATCTTCACAGTTGGAATTTTTTCTTCATGAATAAGCCATGTGCTTCTTTGGTACAGAAAATAGCATTTCTTTCACCGAAGCGCACACTTACTGTACAGAAATGTTGTTTTCTTGGGGGGGAAGGATTATGTTGCCTGTACAGAAAATATTAACCACATTTTCTGTGCACAAGAGTCACATAGAAAAAGGCTCAAACTGTGAATAGACTTTGAAAAAGACATCATTTTGATTTGTTTATTTCTAAAGCACGAAATCAGTCTAACATAGACTTTTCCAGTTGAGATTTTTTTCCATCGGTAACGTCCTCTAGATCAGGAGACGAATTCCTAAGACGTTCCGTTCCACTAAGGTGCTGATGTCTTGATTTGGGGACAACCAGCTCATAATTCATTGTGCGGATATTCTTTTTTTCTTGAGTAAAATCAATTAAGTGTCCCTGCCAGATGCCCTTGGATGTGGAAAAGTCTTGCAGGTTGCTTGTGGAGCTGATAAACAAGTGCAATGTGTGGTTATTGTTCATTTATTCCCTCCCTTCTAGTACTCAGCAAGAACAGAATCTTGACAATCAATTCTATCTGGAGCCATTATCTTTGCTCAACTTTCTCATAAGCTTGGGAGTTTAAATATAAAATTACCGTATGCTGAATTTAATTGGCCTCTATAGAGCGGTCAAGCATGATCTCAGGTATCTAGTGTTACATAATGTACGATGGGAAAGCAGGAGGCATTTGGCTGAAATTGGGAGATGCTGATAAATCGGGTGACAGGTCACCTCATATCTCTCCACTCCTTCACAAGAGAGACATTCCTCATCTTATTCCTTGCCTTTGCCATGTGCCACTTTACCGCTGTTTGTCACAGGCTACCAGAAATTGTAGCATGATGAATCTGAATTTAGGAGGGCAGTTGAAATCCTGAGTTATTTACGTTGTGTGAGACGTAGTGTTGGCATCAGAAGACCTTGTAGGGAGTTGTATTTGCACATGTTGCTAACTTTTGGGAGCTCCAGGACTCCAAATCACATCCTTTCTCCCCAGGCCCTATCAAATGTTTCAGATCTTTCATTGGGGGGAAACCCAAAAATAGAAGAAAATTGCTCAACCCAGCAAATTCCTGATCCACCAAGATGGTATTTTTAGTTATTTCACGCAATCGGATTTTCACATGGCCTCAGGTACCAGAGAACTAAATCCATGTTTTGATCCCCAATAAGACTAGACCCATTGAAATGAATCAGATTTAGTAGTCCCCCATTGGTTCAAATGGGTCTATTCTAGTTGAGACTAGCAATAGCATTCAGACCTACAACTGACTGCTTCAACTCAGAGTGACCCATTGAATCAACAGGATTTACCCTAATAATAATAATAATAATAATAATAATAATAATAATAATATGATTTATTTATAGCCCGCCTTTTCTCAAGGAAACTTGATGCACAATTCAAGGACTGATTCAGTTGGTTCAACAACTAATTCAATTCTAATCCAGTTAATCTACTAGTTGGGACTAACCAACAGGATTAAGGCTTCAACCATCTATTATCATTGCTGTTGCTGTGTGCGCCTCCAAGTTGTTTCCAATTTATGGTGAACCTATCACAAGATTTTCTTGGCAGCTTTATTCAGAGGAGGGGGGGGGTTGCCATTGCCATCTTCTGAGGCTGAGAGAATGAGGCTAGTCTAAGGTGACCCAATGGGTTTCCATGGCTGAGCGGGAATTCTAACCCTGGATCACCAGAGTCATAGTCCAATGCTCAACCATTTCACTATATTTGGTTTTAGTGAAGAACGGAGATGGAGATTCACAATTCTATTCTCATCCTCTTGCCCTGAAGATGTCTTCAAGGAGATGATGTCTCAAAGATGACTGCCTGCACAAAGAGGCTGCTACCATTCAGCTGGGACACTCAGTCACTCCAGCCAAACTACTTATTTTAGCTCTCTTGTATCAATAGGCATTAATACTGAGATGAGAATAGCTCACTGCAGAGAGGCCGTTTTTACAAACATCTCTAGAGTGACTGTAGCATATGCTCCAGCACTGTCTCCTAGATGTATATATTATATATTGCTTTTATTTTAATTGCTGTCTATAATGCAGTTGACTAGCATCTTTTATTATACTCCTAAAACAATTTGGTGCAGAACTGGTTCAACAGAGTCCCATCTCGCCACCTTGAGTCCCTATATTGGGAGAAAGGTGGGATATAATGAAATGAAATAAAATAATAACAATCATCACCAAGTTATCTCCTTATGGATATGCAAATATTCCAAAATCTGGAAAAAAAATCCAAAACTATCCCCAAGCATTTTGGATAAGGGAGATTCAATTTGTAATCCTGGGATTCATTTTGTAAGAATCCTTCAGGTGGTCTCCTGAAGATTTAAAACATTTGTGTCTATTTATGCAAGGCTTACCTCCTATGGCCATTTCATTTCGCATACACACAATGTTTGTTTGCAACGAAAGGTTTGCTAAAACCCATTGAACTGCTCCTCTTTTTGGGTGGTGTGGAACCTATCCCTATCCTTCCCATTTCTGCCTGTGATATCAATTTATCTGTTAAAGAAGTAATGTTCAGGAACACTGAGGTATACCTGTACATCCTATTCAATGCCTACATTTTGGATTTCAGATCAAGAAGAATGATGCCAGTAAGAAAAGGATGGAATTAAGCCATGGATGCGCACTGTCTTGAAATCCTGCATCCTGCTGGAATAATGCTAATGTCTATTTTGCATTGCAAATTAAGAAAACATTCTTTGGGGAATTATAGTTATTTTTGGTGCAATCTTTTTGCAACATGAAAAAGAAAAAGGGATACTTTATCACATTTAGCATCGTTCAAAAAGCACAGAACAGCCTTGACATCACAAAAATAAAAATCCATCTGATTTTTGTTTTGTTCTTAACACAAATGGACAAAGGGAGAGTTTGAATTTAAGATACATTAATACCCAGGATTCATCATCATCACAGTAATACTATATTTCTTCTTTAAATGTGGTTTTAATAGAGTTGAATACCAAACTCTGTCTCCAGCAGGTCAAAACCTTTATACCAAGAAAATAAAAGTTCTGGTTTACAGCTTCTCTCTTTTCACTTTCATAATCATGTCTCCATTTTATTAACCAGCAGGCCTGGATTTGCAATACCTCGGGTTTATAGTACCAGATACAAACTAGTATCTGTGAAATAAAGCATTTTTATCCTTAAGCATGCCTAATGGTAGAGCACAGATGGGTTGTAAAATATTTTAAAACAGATCTCCTTCAAGGATATTATGCTCCTAAAGTTGTACATAGATTTTACAACAGCCGTTTCCCAAGTTCCCACATACTGCTTGACAGAGGCTGAAAAAACACATGTGTGTTATCACACTCATGCATATCCACATCTACTGAGGACTTTGTCACTAGCCAGAGGCCAGCAAAAGAGAGTCGACCCAATTTTCTGTGTTTCTTTCCTTCTCTAAATCCTCCCTTTCCAGTTGGTTTTTATTCTCCTGGAAGGAAACAGAAAGGTGGGCTGAAAAGAAGAGAAGAAAGGAACTGTTTCGGAAGTTGAAAACTGGTAGAGAAGGAAGAATTCAGATTAAACCCTGCCGACATCCATTCTGAAAGCCACCATGGCATAGTGGTTTGAGCATTGAAGCTATGACTCTGGAGAGCAGGGTTCAATTCCCAGCTTGGCCACTGGTTGACCTTGCTCTCAGCCTCAAGGAAAGGCAATGAGAGACTTCCTCTGAACAAATCTTGCCAAGAAAACCCATGATAGGGTTGCCATAAGTTGGAAATGACTTGAAGACACACAATTGCAACAACAACAAACTTCCATTCTGATATTTATCTGCTTGGTAGAATGGCACCATTCTTCAAGGTATGGGTGGTCATGAAAACCCTTAAATGGTTGATCTTCCAGGTTATAATGGGCAGGTCGACTTTGGTCCTCCAGGTGTTGGGGACTTCAACTCCCAGAAGCCCTAGCTAGTCAAGAATTCTGGGAGGTGAGGTCCAACAGATCTGGAGGACCAAGGTTTAGGAACCATTGGGCCAGAGCATTGATTGTGTTTTGAGAGATCCAGGTTCTCATCCCCATTGAGGCATCACCTCCTCAGGTGATCTTATGTCAGCCATTCTTCCTCATCTCACCTAACATTGTGGTGTTCTCATGATGATAAATGAAGGGCCATGCACATTGCCTTGTACTGACTAGAGGAAAGGGGAAAGTCATGCACAACTAAGAAATAAGAAGTAATATATAAATTTGTGTGGTATGGATGGAGATGGGGGAAAACAACTGTTGCTAGGAGTGTCTCTTCCTACCTCTAGTTGGTCAACAGTTTGGCAGCAACACACCCACCCATTTCCTATTCATGGGATCTCTTACACTCACCAATTCTTGGGATGCATAAGAATGATTTCCCCTAGGAGGCATTTTCTTGTGAAGCCGTTTGTTTGCTTGTCTGTGGCTGATATCTTACATCAGGGTTTCCCGGTGGAAATCTTTGCTTGTGGAATTATGTATTGATTTCCGTCCTGATGTGAAATAACAACTGAATACATGCCCAAATTCATGCAGATCACATCCACATAGGCATACACAACAACACTTGTGCAACTTTACATTGAATGTAGATGTTGCTCATTGGATGAAAACGCCCAGATGCTTCCATGACTATTGACTATTGGAAACTCAGTTGTACCTCTCACAGGCAGCCAAAATTGGATTATTTTTTTCAAGCCTTTTAAAATTGCTTTCAGTCTGTTTTTTAAAAAAGCTTGTTTCTGTTTTGTTGTTCTGTTTCATGTATTCTTTCGCATCACTTTCAGAGACCCAGTAAACAAAAAAATAATTTACATACCATATTAATAAAGAAGCAATAACTAATATTTCTGAATACAGAACAGACTTGTTTGAAATGAAATTTAGTTGTTCAATAATCACCCCCTTCTGTTGCCTAGATGCATATACTGGATAAAAATGGCATGCACCAGATAAAAAGGCATAGATAGATAGATAGATAGATAGATAGATAGATAGACAGACAGAGTATCCACAGTACACAATTATGACCATTTGATACCCATGTCAAGTCTTATGGCTTCAAACCAAGAAATCATGGGATATACAGTTTTATGAGGTACTTTTTTTGTAGAGCTGTAGTTCCGGATCTACCTTTGGCAGCTAAAAGTGGTATCAAACTCCTGTAATTTTGCAGTCTGGATTGTTTGTTTGTTTGTTTGTTTCTCAATTTTCTGTTTGTACAGAACCCAAGTGTCTTCAACTTCAACTCAACAGTAGGTCCTTGGTATCTGCTGGAGTCTGGTTCCAGGATCAGCCATGGATACAAAATCCATGGATGCTCAAGGCCCATTAAAGACCTATTAAAGTGTTGTGCCTTATATAAAATGGCAAAATCAAAGCTTCCCTTTCAGAATTTATGTAAATATTTAATATTTTATTTTCAGGTGGCTGAATCCATGGATACAAAATCCATGGATATGGAGGGCTGACTATTTACGCTGAACTATCCATGGTGCCAAACCCTATCCTAACATAGTGACAGTTGCCTGGAGAACTCCTTAAAACCTGGAATAGATTCATTACTCCCCTGACATGGAAGTCAAGCGCAGTGCATTTTGTTGATGGTGGGACCTACGTTTTGCAAGTCAGGACTGAGGATGAACTGCTGGTTCTCTCCCTGTTGTTTTCATTGAACATGTGAAAAAGACATCTCTTCCATGCGAGATTGAAATCTGCTTATGTGTAACTAACTCCGTGTTGGATTATGACAGGAGACATACCACGGACAAGATGGCCAATATTTGCAAATATGAGCAAAGTTGGCTTGCTTTGTCTTGTTTCTTCTGAGCCTGAGCACCAAATGTAGAATTATTTATGTATATTGGCACAAAACGTGTCTGGTCCTGGATGAAACAATGCAGATCTAAGTAACTGGAAGCCTCTGCAGGGCTATATATCCACTCGAGTTTGAACATATTTCTTACACATTCAAACCAACTGATAAAAGTTATATTGGTCCCTTGCTAGCTAACCCATACTAAATGTTATTGCTTCACATGCCATGAATTCTAAAGCACTTTCTAATGGAGATAGTATTATTTTAAAGAGACAGGATGATCTATTGGTAAGGAACTATTTTGTCACGCAAAAGCACTCCCCCTCACCCCCGCCCCACTTGCAGAAGCTATAATATTCATAGTATGTACACTGCAGTAGATCTAAATCTTACTGACATCAACAGAAAGATTTTGTAGCTGCCGCTTGAGGACTGTAGTATGAGCCTTGGTCTTTCTTTTTTTCCTCCTGGAATTTGCATGGAGAAAATTGGGTTTAAGTACTTATTGAAGGATTATACATTGACCTGTTCATGTTCAGAGCTATTTACAGGGAGGGAAAAGAGACAGAAGAATAGGAAAAGGAGGACACCACAGACTAGCCTGTAGTGTCACTTCTTTTGCACAACAGTACCCATCATCCACAAGAAGAGTGACATAACAGCTAGCTTCCGAAACCTCTGAAGGTTGAAGAAGGGCAGAAGGAGACAGAATTGATTAAACAGCAAACCAAGAATCATAGAATCATAGAGATGGAAGAGACCACAAGGGCCATCCAGTCCAGCCCCATTCTGCCATGCAGGAACTCTCAATCAAAGCATCCCCATTGACAGATGGCCATCCAGCCTCTGTTTAAAGACCTCCAAGGAAGAACACTTCTTCCACATTTGTCCTGAATCCCAGAAGGATGCAATTAATCACCATATTTGTTTTTGTGTGCTTTCTTCTGACTTATGATGACCCTACGGCGAACCTATTGCGGGGTTTCCTTGGCAAGGTTTGTTCAGCGGGGGTTTGCCTTTGCCTTCCTCAGAGGCTGAGAGAGTATGACTTGCTCAAGGTCACCCAATGCATTTCTGTGGCCAAGCAGGAATTCAAACCCTGGTCTCCAGACTTCCCAGGTTGCAGAAGTCACTTTCGTGCAAGGTTAGGCTGCCTTGTTCCCAGTGTCCTTCTGCCAGCAAGCAAAGACTTTTTTTCCAAGCAGGCTTTTGGTAACCGAGGAAGGGGCTTTGCATGGAAGAGATGGATGCTTGTAAATTGCTTTGCATCCAGCTGTTGTTTTACTATACCAATTAGTTTAATTGTCATTTACTATTATAACTCACTTCATTTTAGCTCTCTCCCTCCCCCCTGTATTTACTCAAGTCTTAAGTTGCCTTCAGTTCCCGTTCTATGATAAATAAAATAAAATAGGCACCAGGCAAGTATCTCCAAAGAGAATGTAGTAATTTCTAAGATGCCGTTCACACAACACAATGATAGTACTTTAATAGCTCTTTAATGGTCATGGTTTCATCCGATGTAATCTGGGATTGGTAGTTCCAAGAGGTGTTTACATTCTCTGCCCTCCCTAAACTTCAGAGCCCAGGTTTCTTTCAGAGTTTGCCATTGCAGTTGAAGTAGAATCGTAGTACCATAAATGTGGAGTTTGAAAAGGACCCTGGAGACAAAAGGATGGAAAATCCTCCCCAGTCCTGAATCTGGGGATCTACATAGCATGGGAAAATAAACTTCCCAGGGAAGAAGTATCTCCCCAGCCACAGTCACTTCACTGCTTCTTTGCAGTAATTTTGCAATTTCATCCCCTTCCCTTTTTATTATTTTATTTTCATTTTGCATTTTTGTAACAAATGCATTGCATTCATTTTTTAAAAAAGGCCGTTATGGTGCAAACACCACCATTTGTCTGTTTTTGCCTTCAAGAAAACAGCTAAGAGGATTTCTCAAATCGGAATCGCTACAGCCTATTCTGCCACTTTTTAAGAAGCTTCCGCCTTCATTTTTTCCTCTCTATAATTTGTATCAAGTGCTTAACATTCAGAACAGATCCTTTGTAACCTTTTGCCTAACTTAAGTTTCCCCCCTTTTTACTCCCAGAAAGAAAGAAAGAAAGAAAGAACGGACGGAAGGCGAACCACCGAGAGCCTTTAAGCATCTTAGGCCTGGGTTCCTTCAATATACAGGCTGTAAATGTTTGACTTTGATTTGAGATACATGACAATAAATTAGGGGGTATTTATCAAAGACGCTTTGTTGCATTGCTGACAAAAGCTGCTTTCTGCATAAATTACTGCATTATACAAATACACTTAGCTGGATCTTGTTTCTTTGATGTTGGCGGAGGAGATTTACGTTCAGTAGAGTTTTTTATTTATCTGCCCTATTCACCTCAACAAGAGCCGGACATATACCTCAATTAGTTCCATACTTCTAGAAATGACATATATATCTCACATCTTAGAAACAAAGCAATTTAAACAGCCCCCAAAAAGCGGGAGGCGGGGAAGGGGGAAGGTTTCAAGCATCTCTCCCTCCCGTGAGCCAAAACTACTGTACGCCGTAGAGTAAATATTTAGTCGGAGCTGTATCTTTGAAATCTTTGTTCCCAAAACACTTTGAAAATGAGTTAAGTAAGCTAATTTTTGGACCAAAAGAGAGAAAAAAAATCCCATTACAGTGAGAAAGAAAATGAGGAGGGGATGGATTTCAAGACTTCATTACCAGACTAAGTAAATACGAGTCTCTTTTTAACAAAGACTTGATATTAGACGGAGTAGGTTGTGAAAAAGAAAAGAAGGAAGGAAGGACGAACAGAAGAAAGAAATCTCTCTCTTTCTCCATATGTCTATATGGATGTATATATATATATATATATATATATATGGAGGAAGAAGAGATGAAAGACAGAAAGATTATTTGTAATTGAAGCTGCGTTTTCCCTAAATCTTTTTCGGTCAACATATAATAAAAAACCCTATAAAGAATGTCTTAGACTAAATGGCAAATTAAAATAGTTGAAAAGGATCTTGGTGAGTGAATAATTAGCTGAACAGAAGCATTTCTGAAAATAGAATCTCTTCTGGTTTTTGTAGTCACCTGTCTTTCTTGCAAACATAATGTCAGAATATTTATTGTGCCGCAGGGTCAGGAGTTCAAAGTCAGCCTTCCTCCTTTTCTCTGTGCCTATGGCTCATAAACATGATGTGTGCCTCTATATGAATGTAGATGCATATGTGCATGGGCACTTATATGTGTATAATCTTTCCATCCATCTACAGTATCTGTCAGTCTATCTGCTATCATTGAGGCTGCATCTACATTACAGAATTAACGCAGTTTGACACGGCTTTAACTGTCCTGCCTCAATTCTGGGATTTGTACTTTTGTGCAATATTTAGCCTACTCTATCAGATAGCTCTGGTACCACAACAAACTACTACATGAGACTGGACTTGAGGCCTAGAGTCAAAGACTTGAATATGTCACTGGAAAATCTAAGTTTGAGCCATGCAAAATGATTTCTGTAATGGCTTTGAGGATGCTGGAACATTTTCAAGTGATACCAGGCCTTATCCTTCTTTCTCCACGATCTGTCACTCTAAGTGCCTTCTATTTACACACAGACAGTTGGCAGGTCTGAAATTTATGCAAAGGATGCATTCCTTTGTTAACTTCATATTCATAACTAAGTAGGCGATGTAGGACATGGACTGCATTAAATAAGCCAAAAGCAGAAAGTATAACAATAGAGAAAAGCAGGGCTTCCTTTGTAGTAGCACCTACACTCTGGAATGTTCTCCTGTGGGAATAAATTTGCATCATTTTCTCATTGCCTTTGGGGGAGGAGGTCACTTTATTGTCACTAAGGGCCTGAACAGACAGACCAAAATAAAGCTGTTTCGGGTCACTTTGCAGGTACGCTGTTTAAATGACATACACATCTTAAGAGTCCAGAAGCTGCTCCAAAGCCACGGTCCAGTCCTTAGGAATGGAGTATGGCTTTGGCATGGCTTCCAGCCTCTTAGGACGCATGCATCATTTAAACAGCATACCTCCAAAGTGACCAGAAGCAGCTTTATTTTGGTCTGTCTGATCAGGCCTGCAGGCTGGTTATTTTTAACCCAGTCTGTTATTTAGCTGCTTTTACATCACTTTTTAAAGTTCAACATTTAAAATTTGAATTGCACATGTTGTGCCTGGCTTAGGGTCCCCTAAAGATGGAAAGTAGTAACAAACACACCAACAAACAATTGCATTTGCTGCTACCCGCAATAGATCAGGTTACTCTATGCATCAGTGATGAAATACATATACTTTAACATTCACTTTTAAGGTGGGGGGGGAGGTCAGAAAATGAACTCAGTAGGAAAGGGAGTAAGATAAAACAAGAAATATGGATTCAGAAGGAGAGAGTAATTATCACTCTCTAAAACTGGAAGCTCCCAACCTAAACGACTCTAGTCTTCGTTCTGAAAAGCAAACAGTCCCAACTGGGAATTCCTTGGCAACACAAGAGCAAATACGCGACTTTCTGCTCGCTGCCAATCCTCCTGCCATTGCTTAATCTAACCAGACAGCAGCATGAAAAAAATGTAAATATACTATATTTGTCAACACAGCCTTAAGTCATTTTGTTGCATGCGTTTTCCTCCAGTGTTTTTCCCCCCTTTGAGGTGGGGGGGAGAATGCACAGGATCCTCCATGTCCAAAGCCTTCCTTGCAAATGGTTCTGTACACAGAACTAATTTCTATTTTTAAGAAGCTATTATCAAAACTGCTGATGTAATAAGGCCCCTGGTATACAAAATACACTTAATAACTCAAAACTTCGGTTATTTATTGTGAACCGGGGTGCATTCTGCTTGATTCCATTTCCCAGAGAAATATAAGTGGGGCTTTCATCGTGAACGATTCGATTTATGGCCAGCAGTCCAAGCTACATTAAGAAAGCCATACAATCCCTTCATTCAAGGCTTTAATAAGGAAGCCAAGGAAAAATTATCCTAGCTGGTTTGCGGGTGACAGCGCAAGAACTTTCTTTAAAAAAAGAAAAACTCTCTTTTTTTTCGGAGTCAGAAAGTTAGCGCCGTAGCTCCTTGTCAGCCCATTAAAAAGTAAGGTTGGCATCCCCCACTATTAGAAACATGTGTGCAAAGGAATTTTTCTTCTGGTAAGACATTCCAAATATTGTCCCAAAGCCAAACACTTTGGTGTTAGCCTAATTTAAGCAGTATGTTGGAATCAACTCGCAAGCCTTTGATCATATGGAGATGGTTTGTTACAAATTGAACTAACCCAGTCTCCATTTCTGGTGGATCAGAACTCTGGATTTGTTGAATTAAATGCCTCATTTAATGCAGTTTGTACATAAAAGAAAGCTGCAGTCAGGAATCTGATAGCGAATTTTTCACCTAACCAACAGGTCTCCTTTTTTTATTATTATTATTACTTTTAAACCTAATCCATACTAGACCCGTACTGTTCCTAATCACCCTTAGGCTGTTTGAGCTGAAGGTTTAAATCAGCTCATACGTTACGGGAGGCAGGACATCACTGAATTATCGAACCATGTAATAAGGAACACATTGGAATCCTAAGCTAAAATAATTCGGATGAAGCAAAATAAATAAATAGGTTAGCCTTTGGTTGTTGGTTGCCATTGAAAGAGTCCAATTTGTGTAGTGGAGGGCCATTGCTGAAATTGACAAAATGATTTGGCGGGGGTCTCTTATTCTTTGTTTTATCTCAGCATTGTTTCCCCCACCCCCATTCTATGCCAGACCCCTATTTTTCCACAGCCAAAGACATCTTGAGGGTTAAAAGAGCATGAAATAACAACCTCCCACATATGGCTGCAGTTTCTTTTCATTTCTTCAACTTCTAATATCTCTAACTGGAGATAATGATATTATAAACTATCATTAGTGCCTTTCTTTTCCTTTCTTCTCTCTTCCCCCCCCCCTCCCATACTTTTATGTGGGGAGGGAGGAACTGCATGAAATGTATGCATAGCCCAAAGATGAGGCATTCCAGACGGGATCAAGAGAGAAACATGAATATGGTTTAAGAACAGAGGACAAGACACATTTCCCAAGGAATAATGCATGGCAGATCATCCGGGAACTACATGAGTGATCCAGGAGTATGAAACTTGACAGACACTCTGAGATGTGTGCACAAATGTTAATAGCAAGATATAACTGCCTGCTTCCATAATTCCAGAGGGGGGACCATGTTTACCCAGGGTAGTTTCTGTGGACTTTAATCCCACTGGACTACCCCTGAACCACCCTTTTCCTGCCTTTATGAAAAGATAAATGTCCTCTCCTCCTTTGTTTCCACACTAGTTATAGCAGTTTGATCCCACTTCAACTGTTTCACTGCCATCCTATGAAAGTCTGGAATTTGTATTTTGTTAAGGGAATTGCCTGCCATGGTTTAGGGAAGCAGACTACAGTTCTCAAGTTGATCATTCTAAGGGCCTTGCTAAACTCTAAATTCCAGTTGATGTTTTAGGGGCTCTACAGACAGGTGGCATGTAGCTGCCCCTTTTAGACCCTAATTGGTGCTGTGGCAGCCGCACTCAGCAGCACTGATCCAGCCTTCACAGGACACAAAAAGAAGCCACCCCAAGTGGCTTCTCCTTGTGCCCCAGAAAAGGTGTCATAGGCACTGCACTGTGGTATTATGATGCCCTTTTGGCACTGCATTGTGTAGACGCAGCACCAGAGTGGTTCGTAATGGTGTGCACTGTGTAAACAGGCACATGCCAAGATGGCACCATAGGGGTGGTTCTTGGCATGGAGCATGTGGACGCTCCAGTCAGTACCCACAGGTTGGCACAAAGTGCCAGTCTATATCCCCCCTTAGACATCAACTCCAAGGTGACCCAACCACAATGATCAATGCCAAGGATTTGGGGAGCTGATGTCTAAAATTTCTGGAGATCCAGAGGATGAAAAACACTCACTGAGGGACTTACCAGTGAGGATGCCACCTGGCTGTCTCCTGCACACTAGCCTTTTGGCCTTCATCCAGCCCATATCCATCAGGCCTTTGATCATGCATCCAAGATGACCTTGGATCAGAGCACCTAACAGCATCATATTGGAGTTCAACCATAGGCTGACACTAAAGAGCATCTGGGAGTAAGGATGAGAGCTCAGATCTTCCACAAACCAAATATGGGTTCGGCTAATGAAATCAATGTGAACTCTGCAGACAGTTTGCATAATTCAAACTAAAACAATCTGGGATGAGTCACAAACATTTGCTCCTGAAAAGTGTAATTAAAAACCAGCAACATCTTCACACCATATTTTCCCCCAATAAATATCGGAGAGGTTTAATTAATGAGGTAGCTAGTAAAATTTTTAGATGAGATACAGTGTTTTCCCTTTGTTCTCTGAGACAAAATGGATGTATGTTTGCATTTCAGAGTGTCAAAAGTTTAGGCTTAATATCATTCCAATAAAAAGCTGATATAGTGCCTTTCAGATTGTCTAGAAACTCATCTTCCCTTTATGGATGCGTCTAAGATTCAAGCCAAGTGTTCTTTGTAGAGGTGGATGGTACTGGCACTGGTTCCAGATTAGGGGGGGATACACACTGTATTCCTTCAAGTCATTTCACTTCCACTCTCATAATCTTTTCATTCACTTTCTATGCCTGGACATAATCTGTACCTCCATCCAGAGGAGAGTGCTTGCCAACTCAAGGATGTGCCTCATGTCCTTGCTCTTAGCATTAATTTCAAGTGAATGGGCAGTGATGTCAAATGAGTGGGCCATGATGAAATTAATGCCAAGAAATGAATGGGCAGTGATGGCACGGAGGAACAGCATCAGACCCAGGAGAATCATGTCATTCACAATTGGTCCTCTGCAAGGATTTGGGCATCAGCAAATGTCCAAGAATGCCATTCTCTGTCATACTTTCTCCCCATATGTACATTTATCTTACATAATGATGGTTGTGTCATTCACCCACTTCATACTGGTTCACCTGAATCAATTGTTAAAATTGAATACAGAGGCTGTGGCCTGTGGAGGTTAAAGAGGAGAGAGAAGTATTGAAGGAGAAAGAGACCAAAGTGGATGAGGGAGGGAGGGAGGGTATTTTAACCCATCCAGACACACTTTTGAGAAAATGGCCACCCTGCCAGAAGTTTTTAGTATTTTGCAAAAGATTAGTGAAACAAATAACATTTTTGTAGAGCCAAAAATGAATTTTATCCAGGACATACTGTTTCCCACAAAAAGTTATGTTTTGAGCATTTCCCCCATATAAATTATCACTTCAAAGTGCCCTATGTTTCAATTATTACGAAAAATAATTAATCACGAGTAACTAGTTTTTTCAGCTATTTGGGACTAGTAACATCCAAGCTAAAATCATATCAACCACTTGATTTCTCTGCACGAATAAGATAGCCCTTGTTTCTACAGTTCTAAGGAGATTTTGAACCCAAATCATGTGGGAGGCTCTGTGGGCATATCAGGTGTAAAGGAATAACAGGTGTTCAAGAGGTGCCACCATCCATGTTACTGGGTCCTGCTTGGGACCTTGGGCTGCTGAGTGCTGCTATTGATTCTCAGTAACAGCTGGTGACTTGCATGTAAATTGACATGTCCTAATTCATAGTGTGAAGGAGCTGTCAAAGGTGATAAAACCTGTCTCCAAATTCAGTTCAGCACCATGCGAAGCTTTTTTAACATTTAGACCAGTGGTTATCAAACTCTAGTGTATGGACTTGCGCTCCCAGAATCCCAGACCATTGGCCAAGATGGTTGAGGCTTCTGGGAGCTGAAGTCCAAAGCACTGGAGGACCAGAGTTTGATCCACCACTCAACTGACACCAGCTACCACTGCTGGTCCCATTCCTCAATCTCTCCGCCAGTACATAGCAGCAACGTTTCTAAAACCCAAGTGAGCTTGCAACGTGCCCATTACCATACTGTGGGGCCACTTTGTCCGATGTTTCTTATAGAATCATAGAGATGAAATAGGTTGCATAGGACACTGAGCCCAACTCACCTCAAATTCAATGCAGAAACTCAAGCTACGGAATCCCCAGAAGGTAGCCATTCAATCTCTTCTCACAGATGTCCATAAAAACAGATCCTACCATTTCTGTAGCTAATTGGTTCCACTATCAAACCACTTTTATCGTCTTCTGCTGTAGTTGTCATGACTGAAGCCAGTAGGGATAATCCAGAATGGTTCCTTTTTTAGAGTAAAAGTCCCAGAACCTCCCAGTAAGCACTGTCTTGCAGATTCTGGGAGATGTACTGTAAGTCCCAAAGTCTTTTCTTAAAAGGTTTGTGGTAGGGTTTATTTAAAAATTGCAATGGTGTCAAAATACTGGATGAACTATTTTGAAAACCAGTACTGAATAGCAGTGGCAATAGCTGAACTGGTACAATGGCAAAGCCACTCTCGGTTTTAGGCCCCAAAATAGCTTGCAATTGCCTCCCACTGGGCTGCAGCACCTCATTGTGAGTCCAGCAGCTGTGAGATCAGTGGGGTGGTGAATCTACTTTGGGTTTTAGTTTAAACTTTAATGAAGCTGACATTTTGGGGGAATCAGCATCAGCACCTTGGATAAATTTAGTGCAGATTACAAGGCAGAGTTGAGTCCCCATTCACTGGCATGAGAGGCCCCAAGTGCCAATGCTTAACCAGTGGCATCAGGAACAAATCTGAATTGTGCACTCTGAGCTTTGCATGCAGATTGCTCCTCGAGGTATTGTACTGAATCTTCTGGGCCAATATGTAGAAGATTGTCCTCTCAAACTGTTCCTCCCAACACTTATGTCTGCTTCTGAAATTGTGTTGTGGTTTTCCTCACCATGTGTGCATCTATACTGTAGAAATGATGCAGTCTGACACCACTTTGGCTGTTGTAGCCCTGTCCTATGGCAGTTTTACAAGGTCCTTAGCCTTCTGTGCCAAAAAGTGCTGGTGCCTCGCAAAGCTACAAATACCAGAATTCTGTAGGGTGGAGCCATGACATTTAAAGTGGTGTCAAACTGCATTATTTCTACAGTGTAGATGCACTCATGGTGAGGGAAACCAACATGCCCAAGTCACATTACACTCTGGACTCGGTATTTACGAGATAGACTAATGTTATTTAAAATGACAGACCCATTAAGCATCGGTCATTCGCTAAACAAGAGAGAAAACGGGTCTTGGCCAGTTCCACAGAAGCCATCCATCTTGTTAAAAGTGACTTACTGTACCAAGCAGATAAATAAATAAATACAAGACCACTGCATTTGGAAGAAATAATCCACAGAAATCGGGGAGTCCACAGAAAACCTAGGGCTTCTGGTAAGCAGTGCCAACGTATTAAAAAGCCAGTATTAAAAAAGAAAAAGTATTCTGCTGAAATTGACATAAAAAAGTGGATTTCCCATATGCAACATTGTTTGTAGCAAGAGAAGCTTTTAATCTCCTTAAGTTCATTTCTAATCTCTCTTGGAAGTGCTTGTCTAAGGAATATTACATTGATAGAAACAATTAAATTTATTTTTTAAAAAACCTAAAGAGCAGTCAGCACGGTGCTGTGAAATATCTTGCGCATGGTACTCTCCCAAATGAATACCGCTTGCCACAGGTAGGCAGGAGGCTTTTATGCAGACTGTTAGCTCAGCTTTCATTAAAAATGCACACATTATGTTCCTGGTTTACCTCCACTGCCACTTGCTGGCTGCGCTTTCTGCCATAAAGCAAACACTTTGCAATTCATAATGCTCCTTTATCCTGTGCGCACAAGCGACCTCTTCTCCTTTATGCACCTCACAAACGGAACACACACAAAAGGGGATGGAGTAAGCAGAAAAATAAACAGGCGTCCTTCTCTCCAGCCCCTGGAAGAAAGTGCACACAGAGGTTAGAGAAAGTTCCAAGGATGGATTTTTTTTGGGGGGGGGGGATAATCATTTTTCTTTTTTGCTTTCCAAGACAGTTCACCAACAGTTCTCTCACAGTGCAAGTATAGCATCTGAGCAAGAGAATGGGCATAAGATATTGTGCTGCCTGAAGCAAAAGGCAAAATGGTACCCTGACCTCCAATGATCTCTTTGAAGTTCTGAGGGAGACTGAGGAGCTTTTTCAAACACTCTTGTGCCTTGTGGATGGCACCTGGTGTCCTTTAAAAGTTTAGGTAGACCACATGGGAATTCACACTCCCTAGAAGCTTCTAGGGGTGTGATTGTCAATTTTAGGCCTTCCCCGCCCCCGAATACTGGGACACTTCTGTAGCCTCTGGGAGCCATGCCAGGTTGGCATCTCCAGCAGACCTCAATCCTTCAGGTGTATATATAGAGAGGGGCACTCTTTCATGTAGTGGCATCTCGGCATGTGATAACGATATAACAAAGGTGAAGTTTAGGAAGAGGTTTTTCTGAGAAGTGAATCCTGAGAAAAAACTTAAAGGAGACACTGGATTAAGAGAGGGGGAAAGTTGTTCACAGGAGATGGAGATTTG
Source organism: Sceloporus undulatus (assembly GCF_019175285.1). Classification (NCBI taxonomy): domain Eukaryota; kingdom Metazoa; phylum Chordata; class Lepidosauria; order Squamata; family Phrynosomatidae; genus Sceloporus; species Sceloporus undulatus. The sequence goes on along the minus strand of NC_056529.1, from coordinate 16,652,693 downwards.
ATTTGCCAGTTCACAACACTGTTGGTGGCATTAGTAAAACAGAACCCATCCAGTTGATTTAAGCCCACTAGAATTGTTTGTGTCAAAGGCAGTCATTTGGCCTGCAGACTAGACGTTTTTAAGGAAAAGTCAGCATCATTATATAGCTTATTAGAAGTCTGGAAAGATGGCTGAGGTCCACTACTGGGAGTAGTCCATTAGCAGAATGGTTCCACAGAACGTGGGATCCCATCAAGCTGACATATTATCTGCATGTCTGTGAAGCAGATGCCATGGAAAATAAATTTATAGAGGGGTAGGTAATGGCTGTGCTTTGGAATTGGGGCAGGATGATAAATGTAGAAGATGAGATCATGTAATAATAACCTTATCCATGCAGAACCATGTTCTATGTTTATGCCAGTTACATTGCATGCATTTTCCCAAGTGTTTCTTCTCACCCCTTAAAAATTCATTTTATTGATGAAACCATTCTGTGTGTATATACAAGGGGGAAGAAAAAGAAATGTATGTCCAAAAAGACAAAACAAAACTAATTCCAATGATCATCTTTCTCATACCCCCATCAATTACTGCATATGAAAATGATTTCTGCTCACCCTGCTCTACTTGTTATCTAAAGTCTTTCCATTCTTCATTGTGATTATCGCACAACCTCTGCTTCAGTCAAATAGCCTGGGTCACTTTGTTCAAAATGGCTCAGTCCCATAATTTCATATATACCTTGCCAACCTTGGGAACGACTTTATTTTCCAATAATTGGCATCAGCAATTCTTGTTCCAGCAACCATGTAAAACATTAATGGCGTTTTATCCTTCTTTTGGAAAGTCAATATAGAAATCTTCTGCATGTACCTCTGTATCAAAATAAGGTCACTGTCACTTTGTGTGCATGTTGAAATGGCATACTCATGGTACAGGGCCATAGTGATGAGTTCAGGAACATATGAACCCAAAACATATTGTTCCTTATAGTGAGAGCAGATCCATTGAATCAATGGGATTTGCTTATGCCTTGAGTTCAGTCATTGATTCACTGGGTAAACACTAGCTGGGGCTAACCACTAGGAATGTGGCTGTAAAGAGTCATATTGGGTTAGACTAGAGATCCATTCATTGAGAGTGGCATAGTGGTTTGAACGTTGGACCGTGACTCTGGAGAGCATGGCTTGTTTCCCTGCTCAGCCTTGAAATCCATTGGGTGACCTTGGGCAAGTTACATGCTCTCAACCTCAACAGAAGGCGATGGCAAACCCCTCTGAATAAATTCCCTCATTCTTGCCATTATTGATTGCTTTATTTATAATATTTATACCCTGTACACGCAGATAGTAAGGTACCTTGACTTTCTGGGCAGCATTTATAGGGGCTGGAGGAGCTACTATGGAAAGGAAGGGATGAGGAAGGCCACTTCCAACAACCTAGTGTGCTAGCATGCACCTAAATCTGGATTCAATCCACTGTTTCCAAAGAGGAAACCCTTTATTTCTGAATGAGGAAGAAAAAATAGAAGAAAAAGAGAGGAAATAAATAATGGCAAGAATGAGGGAAATTGCTATGTACTGAAAAGACGTATGGCTTAACGAAACACATTTCTGACAAGAGTAATCTCTGCAATACTGGAGACAAGCTGGCATTTTGGCCCACATCCTCTCAGACTTTATACATCCCCGGCAGAGGGAATTCTCATCACTTCGTGGACATAAATAATAAGTCAAGTTGGGTTTTTTCATTATTTATTTCATCAACAACAACAAAACCCTCACAGTGAAGTCTCATTTTTGGAGAATTGAATTCTCAACTTAACTCTGACTGCTGGAGAAAAAGCAGTCTGCTGGATGAAAGAAAAGAAAAGTGAAAAGGGAGAAGGTGACCCACTATTTATTCAGGAATAATTCTCATTAATGAAGCGATGGTAACAGACACTAGTCTTCTCGCTCATATAGTTAGAAGATAGGCACAATAGAATTTCCAATGACTCTGAGGACTTTGAGATGGGAACCAGCAAAGAACTCAAATGTCCCTGTTATTTTCATTCAGTGTAAGAAATTCAGTTTTCCTAACTACTCCAAATCCATAGCTGCTCTGGTCCCTAGGACTTATATGAATCCTCCTTCCTCCTATATTCTACTTCTTCTTGCTTTTCCCAGTCCACATCTTCTCAGACCTTTCACCTCTGGATCTATATGGAGTTTCTTCTTACTCATCTGTTTCCTTGCAACAAATTTGCCTCGCAACATCCCAATTTCCATAGGCTCTCCTTGGGTCATATCTGACATTTTTTCCTATGCTTTCTAATCCCGTCACTCTCCATGCTATTTGTCAATTTCTTTGGACAAAACCTGGAGTAGGAAACTGTTGAGGGTTGGAAGGTTGGGACATGCATTGTCTCCCCAATAGGACCTGAAAGGGAAGGAGCCAGTGAGAGGGCTTCACTTGGGCTACCTTTGGAAAGTGTTTCCTTCCTTCCATGTAGATTCAGCCAAAAGCAAACTGCCGCAGCCTCTCCTAGCCTGTGTGTCATCAATAATTTTATTCAACATGACCACACATTGATGTTGCTTGGCCACATTTGTCATAGAATATCATGTGAGCCAGCTTATCACAGGATTTTCTTGGCAAGATTTATTCAGTAGGGATTTTGCCAGTGCCTTCTTCTGAGGCAGAGAGAGTTTGATTTGCCTAAGTTTACCCAATAGATTTCCATGGTCAAGTGAAGATTTGAACCCTGGCCTCCAGAACCATAGTCCAATGCTCAAACCATTGCACCATGCTGGATCCTTAGGGTCATCATAAGTCAGAAATGTCTTGAAGGCACACAAGAACAACAGCAACAGGGTAATGCATGTCTACATTTGAGGAATGATTGAGGGATACCTTCCAAGTTGTTGGGTTCCTTCAAGGAGATGCATGGTTACCCTAAGGTGAACTTATCATAGTGTTTTCTTGGCAAGATTTATTCAAAGGAGGTTTGCCATTGCCTTCCTCTGAAGCTGAGAAAGTATGAGTGGTCCAAGGCAACATAAAGCTGATAGAGTGGTACCCCCTTTATCCACTTGACTCCATTTCTTTAGAACCGGGCCGTATCACTCATACTTATTTCTGTATCTATTTATCACTGCTGGGAGCATTTTGTTTAGTCTTTAAGGAACGGTTGCCACCCAAAACCAGACATTTTTATAGTGACATTTGTCACTAATGGAGCTATCCCTGACCTTAACCAAACCTTGTGTTTTCTAGGTTGTTCTTTTATGTTCAACTAACCCTAAGGCTACAGTGTTTAAGGTTTACATTGAGAAAACCATTTATAATTGGTTTGTTTGAATCGTGCCTCCTGCAGAACCATCAGGAAAGGCAATATTAATTAGCAATGGCTTACTCAGAAGTCTTGAGAAAGTAAATCATTTTCTTTTCCTTTTAAAAAAAAAAAAGCTTTTAGTATTTTACTAGTTATAACAAATGATGCAGATATAAATTACAGCGGGAGGGTGGGAAGGAGGAAGAAAAAGCACAGGATAATCTATACCAAAGCTGTCCATTTGAATAATTGATTTTTTCCCCCTCCCTTGAAATATTTTAGTGATACTAAAAGCAAAATATGCCGGTTGGAAAATGGAAAAAGCCAGCAAAAAAAATGCTAATTAACTTCATTTGTTGTGTCAGAGGATTAAAACTAAATAAATGTGACCTAATACATTATGTCCTGGTTACATTATAAAAGCTTAGGTTTCTGTGCAAGGTATGTAATTATGCCCATTATTTAGCTCAGCGGAACAGAATGAATGGCAGAGAACATGGGGAAATTTTTGTAACTACATAGAAGAACATGTTTTCACACGTGCGCGCGCACAACACACACACATAATATTTGCAATCCTAGTCCCAAGAGTTCAAACAGCCTTTCTAAATTCTTTTTTTTTATTTATATTTTTATTATTTAAAAACATCAAGTACATAAGCCATCTATACAAACAGACAAAACCTTGAACTCAAAAAGTTCCATTAAAAGACTTCCTTTCCTTTACTGGGAATATTGTAATGTCAAACTGTACGACTTTCAGATATTTCTTTTTTTAAGACAATTTCCTGTACTTCATACTTTAGAGAAATATAATGTAAAGTATATATATATAATTTCAGATTTATTTCAATTTTGTTCAATTTCTGTTCAATAATCATATTATTCAGTATAAATTCATTAACCTCTTTTATTCATAATCCCACCCCTCTATGCAAGCTATGCATCAAAACCCAAGGAAACCCAGGGAAACAAGGAATATTTACCAGTTTTCTTGCCCTCGGCATAAAAGGATTTTGTGACAGATTAAAATACATTGCATATATTGTTAAGGCCTTCCTCAGCATCATTGTTGTTGCTTGTTGCTGTTATAGTGTCCCTTCAAGTCATTTCCGACTTATGGTGACCTTAAGGCAAATCTATCATGGAGTTTTCTGGGTCTGGGAGTGTGTGACTTGCCTAAGGTCACCCAGAAAGTTTCCATGGCCAAGCAGAGAACCAAACCCTGATCTCCAGAGTGATAGTCCAACGTTCAAACCACTACACCACACTGGTTCTATTACTACTACTACTATTATTATTATTGTGGCCATGTTCTAGAATAGTTTATTCCTGATGTTTCGCCAGCATCTGTGGATGGCATCTTCAGAGAATGCTGGCATGGAGGAGAGTGGAGTCACACAATATATATACCCCACTCACTTCCATGCCAACATTCCCTGAAGATGCCAGCCACAGATGTTGGCGAAATGTCAGGAATAAATTCTTCTGGAACATGGCAAAATAGCCCAAAAACCCCACAAAAATATTATTATTATTATTATTATTATTATTATTATTATTATTATTATTATCCCATCTTTTCCCCCAGTTTGGGCTTCAAGGAGCCTTACCATAGCTTGTAAAAACAGAGTTAAATATTCATAAAATGCAAAAGTTAAAATGTGATTAAACTATAGGCAAGTCACATTCTCTCAGTCACAGAAAAACCTGGCAAAAACCTCTCCAAAAAAAGATCTTGCCAAGAAAACATGTGATAGGCTTGCCTTAGGGTCAACATAAATCAAAAATGACTTGAAGGCACACGACAACTAATACACATACATTAGGGGAAACGTGTATATAAATGTGTATATATAAATGTGTATGTGTATATATATGTTGGGAAATGTGTATAGAAAATGAATTTTGCATGTGGAAATAAAATAAAATGAAGTCTAATATGAAGAAACGACAAAGGAGGGGAAAAAAATGTAGGATTCAAAAAAAGAGGGGGGAGAAATTCAGACAGAGAGTGTTTCATATCCATACTGTGCATATCTTAACCTAAAAGCTATGGGTTTCTATTTCCCTAGTGCTTATATAAATGATAGACAGTAGTCTTTCCAACTGGAACATGAGGTGGATAATAATGAATCATTAAGGTTAATTATATCTCAGGGTTTCTGTGAAGAAGGCTAAAAGAGGAAAGGTTTGGCCCTGCAACATTTTTTCCCCGGTACAAGATGACAAACTTCAGGTCACAACACATGCTGACACAGCCGCAAAAGAGTAACCTCTCCCCACCTTCCTTTTTATAAATGGCAGGGAAAATTATAAGAGAAGTTTTAAAAGATAATGAAGTATTTCTCCTTTGTCTGCCATCATTTACAAAGAGGCTGCTGTATGATGGCTTCGAAAATTGATAGGGCATGGTGGTATCTTATCGCCTCCTGGATCACAAATCACAAGCTGCTTGCTAGGCGGCTGTCTAAAGGTCTTTCTGCTGGATCAGCAGTTAATTTATTCTTTAAAAAAACAATATAGCAAAGCAAATCAATAGATGCAAAAAATCTCAATTAAATATACACAAAGCCCCAGTATTGGTAACTGGTATTGCTGAGTCTCCAGCACAAAATATAATATAATATCCCTCTCTTGCTATCTTGCTAAACAATTATTGCAAAAGCCAGGCTGAGCCAAAAGTCCTTAGCTAAAATCATGAGAGTTTCAAATGGGGGAAGAAGTGAAATTCTTCCTTCCTTCCTTCCTTCCTTCCTTCCTTCCTTCCTTCCTTTTCTTTCTTTCTAGCCTTCCTTCTCACTTTGTTTTCCTCCTCCTCTTCTTATCATCAACAGTATTCATGTTCCACCTTATTAAAGGCAGCTCACAAATTAAAATAAATACAGTATAGTTAAAATGTACAGAACATCAACATTAAAATGGAATAAAACTTATTGTCCACATTAAAAAAATGATTTAAAACATGCAAGTGAAAATGAGACTGCTGACGGTTTCACCATTCGGCAAAGAGCGTTTATTCGTTCCTTATATTTTCATGCCTCTTCTGCTCCAGGGAGCTTGAAGTATCAAGCATGGCTCTCTTCTTCCTCCTCTCTTTATCTTCCCAACAGCAATCTTGCAAGGTAGGCTAGGCTGAGAGAGAATGATCAGCCCCAGCTCACCCAGATTTCATGGCTTCATGAAGACATAAGCTGATTTAAGATTGATTTCCCAATTCCTAGACCAATGCTGTCTCTGTTAGGCTAGCAAATTGGGCTCAATGGTTGTGATGAGGTGTCATAATTTAAAAATCATTGGGATAGGCTTGCCAAGAAAGACTGGTCTTTAGTACTGTTTTTGAACCCAGGTAGTATATCCAGCTGAAAAATCTCCTTGGGCAGGTCATTCCACAATCTGGGGGCAGCCAAAGAAAATGTCCTCCGGGTAGCAGTTGCAAGCCTAGTTTGGGCTGGTTGAAGTTCTGCCCCCCAAAGGATGCACATGAGACAGATGGTCCTTCAGATCAGTACTTCTTAACCTATCTGATGTGCAGGGCTGGTAGGTTTTCCCCTTCCCAATATGCAAAGTACTGAAACTATGGAGCTCGAAAGACTGCCCCAAAAGGGCGGCCTGTAGCCACCTGTTTTTCTGCTGCCAGGAGGCCACACCAATCAAATACCAGGACTAAAAAGAACTCATTGGGTGCCATGTGCCATTGACACACTCATGTGCACCAATGATGCACGCACAGCACAGTGATGTTTGGACATTGTGCTGCACCTGCATCATCATGGTGGCCTCATGTGGATGGGGCCACGCTATGATGGCACCAGTGGTGCACAGTAGGGCTTGGGAGAGTGCGGACGCTCCGCACCCCCAAGCCCTAAAATCGGCCCCAGTATGCTGCTTTCTGGCAGTCTGTGCCAGGTCTATATTTGTGCCCACTGGCTACAACTGTTTTTTTCTGTCCTGGAAACTCACTGTGGACTTAATGGCTCATGGACCAGCATCAGTCTATGAACCTATACTATGAGTAGCACTGCTTTAGACAGGGTCCTAGGCTACACATTGAAATAGAAAGCAACAGCCAACCAGTGCAGGTATAACTACAGCATGATCTTGACACCTGTATCGACTGAAGCTTCCAGGCTTTCTTCAATAGTAGCCTCACATGTTCTAACTAGAGAGTTCTAGTGTGGTGGCTCATGGGAGAAGACTGGAGAATACTAGCAGAGTGTTCCAAGTCCCTTGTCCAACTCCAGATTCCAGGCTTCCACAGTCTAGAGCCATGACAGTTAAAGTAGTATCAAATGGTTATGATATGGTGGTGTGGCTAGATAATACCCATTCTAAATACTATCCACTCTGTGGGGCATTGGTCCTGTCTCCTTGGACCAAATAAAATGGCTTCCCACTGTCTTCTTGGTTGGGAGCCTAGATGACACACAACCAAATCCTCAAGTCTGGTGCAAACATTTTTGTGTGAACAGTCTGGACAATGTCCCAGAAGACCGGAGCTCTCTGTTGCAACACTGGGCATCTGTTTAAAGTATAACCTCCCACAGTGCTCCCTGGCACCGCTGCCATTGCTCACTCTGGCATCAGAACAAAATGCCTAGCCATATGATTGAGGCTGGGCACCTCATTCTGACCTCAGACCGAATGACATACAGTAGTGGCAATGAGCAATATAGTGTGATGTAGATGCAAACAGCTGCCTGGCATTGCAACAGAGGGTCCAAGGTAATGGTTGAAAGGGCAGCCCTAGAACCAGAATACTCCAGGATGTTCCCAGCCTAACCTTTCCAGTGCAGACACCCTATTGGTCATTAGTCTGACAGCTGTATTTTGAAACATTTGAAGCTTCTGAATACTTTTTCATAGTCCAGTCAGTAAATGACACATTGCAATAAATGCACTTGGAATTTACCCAAGCGCTGGAGAGCTGCCAAGTGGAAGCTTTTTTCTCCTCTGTCTACAAATAACATGTGGTCTCTCAAACCAATGGCAAAACCCCTCTCCTTCTGGGTGATCAGTCACAAGTGAACAGCAA
>NC_056529.1:16630754-16644350 GCF_019175285.1 Sceloporus undulatus | reverse complement strand
TGGATGTCTTCTACACTTTCCCAGCAAAGTTATTTCAGAAGAACTTCTTATATATATATATAATTTCTCTTCTCCCATTCTGCTGTCAGCTAAACAGACAAACCCAGAAAAAGCCTGCAGGGTTTATGTTTCCCAGGGGTCTTTCAATCAAAGCAGGGAAAAGAACACCTTCGGGTGGATGTAACTCTAAACAGGGATTCAGGCCAGTAAAGACATGAAGTGCAGTTGTGAAGGCTGGAATAGCTCACCTCTGAAATATTGAGAATTGCCAGATTTGGGGCATCTGACAATTCAACTGTCAACTAAGCCATACACTTAGGAAGAAGAGCAGATCAAATCCCATAAATGCCAAACAAAACCAGGAAAGAAGGGTCCTTTCTCTTTTTAGCTGTCCACGGTATCCTCAGCACTCTTTTCCAGCACCAGTTTTCAAATGAATTGATTTTCCTCTTATCTGCTTTCACCACTGTCCAGCTCTCACATCCATGCATGGTAATAGGGAATACAATGGCTTATATCTTGACTCTTTAGGATCTTTTCTAGTTCTTTTGGAGCTGCTCTCCCCCTTCCCAGTCTCCTTCTGATCTCTTGACCACATTCCCAATTCTGATCAATATTTGATCCAAGGTATGAGAACTCTTTTACTATTTCGATTTCCTCATTGTCAATATTAAAATGAAACATAATAGCATATCTGTTACTTCTGGGGAAATCCGGAGCATTTCATGGCAGTTGTCTGCGTTATCATGTGGATCATGTGTTCTGTGTTCAGAATGAGGCATTTAGCTGTGTGACCTGCATCATCGATTCTGGGTTGCCTCTGGATACTGTGGGCTGCCCCCTTGGACAGCGCAAACACACACACCTTGCATACAAAATGGTACTTTCTGTGCAGGAATGTTGTTTTCATCACTGAAAAGTGTAGCTTTTATATTATTATTATTATTATTATTATTATTATTATTAGGAAAATACTTGCTGCAAAGAAAATAGTGTAGAGAAAGGAAGGAGACAAATATGACTGATCCCATAAAATCCACTTGTCCCATTACAAATCAGAGGTATACACCAAAGAAGTCATAACCCTATATCTGAAAAGGGGAAGGGAGTGTGTAGATTTGTCAAATATGTGCATCGCATTGTTATTTTTCTCAAAAACCCGCCAGCTGTAGAGTGTACATCCAGTGAGATACATACTTTTGGAGACACACCCATAAATCTTTGGTATATATTTAATATACAACAACAAGCACCTGGAATAAGATTGCAACATGACACAGTAAGTACATAATGAGCTGTTAGGAGCAGGCAATAGTGCACTTTTAAGAACTTAATAAATAAGAAAGGCTAATAATGGTGGAATAAATTATGCCCAATTAGTTAGCACTAATATGACTGCGAGAAAAGGTGGAGCAGAGAGAACATCCTGTGAAAGGTTCCTGGTGCACCAGACGCTGGCTTCTCTCTGGCTTCCTCTAGTTCCCATTTTAGTGATGCTTTTCTGGGCTCTCAGGAGAACATGTAAGGCTCACCTCCACCCTTGGTGTTAGATCTGGATAAACACGTTCCTATTGTCACTTCTCACAGGGTCTGTTTCCTTGCTGACACAACACATACCAAAACATGAAATGGAGCGCAAGCTTTGGAGATAAGATCGGTTGTGGAGACAGATCTTGAAAAGGCCCAGTTGCTCTGTTACTTTTTGGTCTACCATCATTTATAATACTCAGAGTGCTGTCATTTTTGAACTGTCAGACTGTATTACTTTGAACAGTCTTCTGAGTTTGTTAATATTCCTCCCTCAGACTTGGTCTTGTCTCTTTTTCTGACTCTCTTTCTTCCTCCTCTTCATTCTCCTTCTCCTCCCAATTTTCTTCTCTTTCTCTTCTCTTTTAGCTCTGTTTTTCTTCATCTACATTCCTTTGTGCCCTTTTTTATCCACTAAGGGCCAAACTAAGGACTCAAGCTCTTAGATCTTGCACTTCATCAGAGCTCAGAAAGTTACTTGCAGAGGTGGGGTGAGGGCCACAATTGGCAAAGCTAACATTTCCAGGTTTTGTTCTGAATTTAATTTAGCTCTAAATCGGTAGCTGCCCATGAAGGTGTGAACAAGATTAGGATCAGGGAACCCGCCTCGATTCTCTAAAGGGAGAAGCAGGATACAAATAAATATATCATCACCACCACCATCATCATCATCATCAAAGGAGGAAAGAACTTGGATCTTTGTTCCATACCTTCCTTGGTACTTTAGTTATGGCATGGTTGGTAACAATTCTGATTTTTGCAATGAGCAAAAAAAAGTGAGTTGTGATGGCAAAAGTCCATCATACACTATTGTAATTCACCAATAGGATTCCACTCTTGCAAATATTTCAGTCAGGGTTTGAATGCCTGGATATATAACCAGATTAGTGCTGAAGGAGGCTTGCCAATTCATTTATATGACAGGCAGGTAAAAACACGGTCCTCTCCATGTTGCAAATAGTTATATCCATGTTGAGAATACTTATCTCTAGGCTGGTACAAATAAGAGGATATTTCATTTCAGAGCATGCATTTTTAAATAAAATAAAATAAATGTTATTGGAAAATGCCAAGTTACCGATTTAGATCAGAAAGAACTTGAGGTGTAAAACCTTCAAAAGCAAGGGGGAAAGTGAAATTGACAGATGTTCCCATCCTCTACGTCTCGTTTCTCCATAACAAATGCTACTCTGAGGGCATATTTTAATATCCTGACAGAATATAAGGGAGAGGTTGAGGAAGCACTCATCTAATTTCATTAACATCAATGATATAGAAATATACACAAAGCCAAGCTTCCTAGCTTTCCAGTGAACCCATAGAAAACACATTTTCACCCCGTATCCCCCAGCTTAATCTTTCTAACAGGTGTATGGCTTTAGTTGCTCGCTCTCAGCTTTCACACACAAAGCAGCGGGCAGAGAATCTCATTAAAGGGTTTTATAAAAGTTTAAAGAAGCTAAAGAGTCCTGTGGGCCAAATTAGGAAGCTTCCATTTACAGCAATAAAGTTATTAGAGGAGCAGTCATCACAATGAAAAGCTTCTTTCTTCTACTGGTGGAATGCTAAGTGGTAGAAAAATGAGAATGAGTGAGTTTTTCCAAAGCACCAGGAAGGGGGTGTGGTGGGGTCTGCGGAGGAGAACAACCAGCATCTATCTGTACTTTGTTGTGCTTGTTGCAATGAGGCCTGTGGCCCTTTCCAGCTAAACTGTTGTCCCAGCTCAGAACATTCCATTGCTCTAGGAATTAAACAGTTTAGCGGCTCAGTTCAGGACCAGCGTGGTGTAGAAGTTTGAGCGTTGGACTATGGAGACCAGGATCCGAATCCCTGCTGAGCCGTGAAACACATTGAGTAACCTTGGGCAAGTCACACAGATGCCAGCCACAGATGCTAGTGAAACGTCAGGAATCAACTCTTCCAGAACTTAGCCGCATAGCCCGAAAGCCCCACAAAAAAACTATGGATGCTGGCCATGAAAGCCTTTGACTTCACTTTTAATTTACTATTCTATTATTATTATTATTATTATTATTATTATTATTATTATTATTATTATTATTTGCATGATAAGTCAATTGTTTGCTGTTGCTGGGGTATATTGCCATGATTTTTAATTATCATTTCTTGTTCTTATAATACTTTGTTGATTAGACAAAAATAATCTCAGAAGCTCAGTTGGAAGCTTAGAAAAGATAGAACCAGCCTAACTTTCTTTGGCAGAGAGTTCCCTAGAGTATTGGTGCACATAAAGGCCGGTCATATGCATACACCGACTTGACCTCAAAGAGTGTTAGGATACCTAAAAGGGATTGTAGAAGGGCAAACTAAGCAGGCCTCCTACTCTATACTGCTTCTTTTTTCAGTGGGAAATGAGGGGTGTGTGGGCAATTAAAAAGAAAGATTTTGTTGCGTCCTCCATGATGTATCCTTGAAGGGGATATTCTTATTTTTGATTTTAAAAAGGACATTTCTTTTGTTCTCCTCTCTTCATAAGTGAGCAAGTACACCTGTATCAAAAGCGCAATATGTTCTCCGGGTAAAAATAACAAATGGAATATGAAGCCAGACAGACAGAGAGCCAGAGAATGGGCTGACTTTAATAGCAAACTTTCCACCATCTTATTGAACCTGGATAAGCTGATCAAGAAAATCTAACCTACCCTTAGGGACTGACTGTTGCTCAGCTTGCTGCTCTGCAGAGGCCTCACTGGTGTCAAAAGTCTCGCAGGGGTCACATTTTCACATAGATGAACTGCTCCTGAACTGTTGCCTTTGCACTGCATGGCACACTATGTTAGACTTTCTTGGATTTTATGCATATATTCTTGCCTATCTATCCCAATAAAATCAAAATCAAGTGTAACTACAATTAAAATATAAATCACATAAGGAAAACAAAGTAGATACAGGAGATGAGAAGGGGTAATTATAGAAGCTCGGGGATTTCTCTACATAAGCTGGAGCTCCCCATATGTTGCCTGATGGTTGTCTTTGGGCTCCAAACTTATCAACACTCTTCTGCTGACCTTTGTTATTAGACGAAAAGGGGAATAATGGTATCCTGTTAAACAGGCTTGTTTGAAGTACTGTAATAATAAAGTCCTACAAGACACCTTAGAAAAAGAACCATAGGGGGACATTATTGCTATCCCTATTATTGTTGTTATGAGCCTTCAAGATGGCTTTAACTTAGAGCAACCCTATGAATGAAAGACCTATATGATCCCTAGTGATCAGGCCTCGCAAAATTCAGGGCTGACTCACTTTATCCATCTGTAATGCTGTCTTCCTGTTTTCCTACAGCTTTTTCACTTTACCAAGCATTATTGTCTTTTCCAGTGACTCATGTTGTCTAATAATAAGTCCAAAATACGTCTTAGTCCTGCCCTTTTAGTTTCTGGGGAGAGTTCAAACTTGATTTGCTTTTGGACCCATTTGTTTGTCTTTTTGGCATCTTTGATATCCACAGAACTCTTTTCCAGCACTATATTGCAAGTAAGTTGATCTTCCTTTCAGCTTTATTTACTGTCCAGCTTTCACAAGCATAGTTAGAATTCAGTAAAACACAGATTAGAAATAAAGAAAAAATAAAATAAAGCACAGATAATTTACATAACTTTAAAGCAGAGGAAGATACTGAAACAGTTAAAGATTGTCCATATTTTGTCTCAGTTATTAATCAGAATAAAGACTGCAGTCAAATAATCAGAAGAAGCCTTGGACTTGGAAAAGCAGTTGTGAATATACTAGTTAGGATTGTCCGTGCCATTGTATTCCTAGTTTCGATATATCATATATCATTGTGAAAGATGGGTAGTGAAGAAAGCTGATGGGAAGAAAACCACCTGACAACAATGCTCTTTCTATATTAATACTCTACTATACTAATAATATTATACTATACTAATAATTATTTCTGGCTGTCAATCATCTACCAGAAGATGCTTCCTGAAGGCCAAGCTCAGGGCCAAGTTCTTGGAAAGTCTTCCTCCTCACATATAGACCATTCCAGCCTTTAGGCTTTGTGGAAAATATCCTGGTTAGTGTATGGCGGCTAAGTGACATTTCTTTGCTGGAATTGCAAGTGAGAGCCTATTCTTCTGTTATGGCACCCACTGCATGGTGTTATCTGTCCCCCGAAACCAGGTGGGCTCTCAACATCTCTAGGATATAGCCATACTAACTGCAGTGGAACCAAAGTGCTATAATTGTATAGTGTGAAGTCAGCTTTATATCTCAACTGGAGAGTGCAGAAGACCATTCAAGAAGTGAGGCAAAGTCTGCCTTACCTGATTAAAAGATGAGGTTCCCTGAATCAGGAACTGTTGAGCACTTGCCAATACCCATGCTGCTGTGTGTGCTCCACAATAAAATGTTGGTGCTTCCTGACCTTATTCACTTTAGTCTTTAATAATGCAAGCAATGATTAGAATGAGAAGGTAGAGCACCTTATGCTTTCTCCTTGGACAGTTGTATCAACCAGATCCAGGTTACTGGACAATCCAGATGGCAGTCAGGACAGAAGGGAAGGACATATGGACCCCCTCAGGAGGGAAGCCCATCAAGAGGATCTTGTCTAAACACGATTCCCCAGAAACTTAGAGCCAACTCTGCATGCATTATTAGTGTGGTACAAAGCTTGGGAAAGACACCATAGAAGAGCACGGTTCCCCATTCCCCCAGCTGGCCCAGCATGGCTGTTGGCAACTCACAGAATCCCCCAGCCCCAATGGAAAATCTGGAGGTTGTCACTCCCAAAATTAACCTTTCTAAGTGCAGCATGAACTAATCTTCAAGTGGGCTTAGTGGGAATTTTTTAAAAAAGAAAAGGTATACAGAAACTGGTGATAGTTTGGAAAATCAGGATGCAAAAAGGATCTTGCAGCACCTTTGAGACTAACTGAAAGATAGTAGTTAGTAGCATGAGCTTTTGTAGACTTGAGCCTATCTAGGCTCAAGTCTACAAAAGCTCATGCTACCAACTACTATCTTTCAGTTAGTCTCAAAGGTGCTGCAAGATCCTTTTGCGTAGAGAAACTGGTAGGAGAACTATGATGTACATTTTATTTCCCTCTTTGCCCCAAATATTTTTCTTAAACCCAAATTCCAGTTGGTTTGAATGATGGATTTACCAAGGCTGTGGTTCTTCTGCCGCCAGCCTTCTTTTCCCCCTCTCTCTCCCTCCTTCTCTCTTTGAACTGGAAGTGATTTCACTCCGTCAAAGTCAATCAGCATATCAGTTTTAATCAGATAAAGCTTTCAGCTTCTGCTATCTTAATTGTCCTACCCATCATGCACCCGAGCTGCTTATAAAGATGAGGGGACTTCGGAATTCTAACCCATAGAAAGAGCGCATGGATACCTGATAGCTCATTTCTGGTCGACGGCGTTTTACATCTAAAGTTGACTCGGATTTTCATTTAAGACCAGTTATAGGTTTGCACTGAAAATGAAAACAATACTTCTCTGTTTCTATTGCCATTCATGTCGACTTTTGTTTCAGCCTAAAATAACACATTGCCAGGGGCTGTTTTCTTAACACTGCTAAGCTTCAATGCCGAGCCTGTGGAAAATGTTTGTGTTGAGATCGCAGTGGTCCAAGCTAATAAGGATGTGATGATGTATAGGTGAATTCCTAGTCCTCAAGTCCTCTGTGACAGAAGGATTAGGCCTGCCCTTATCTTCTAAGACATCTGGATGAGTGTCTGGGTTTTAATTTCACAATGAAATCATCAGGGACTAGAGTTATGTTATGTGCTTATGAACAAAGTGGAATATCCCTGGTAAGGGCAAGAGTGGATTACCTTAGATAACTTGACTTAAACCAGAGAACATTTGAGAATGTTGAAGAGAGGGGGGAAAGGTCCTACTAATAAAAACAAACAGGGAGCCCTAAATTTGTGTCCTGTGTACTAAACATCTAAAAGCATCAGATGGGTGAAATATGACCACATTTGGGAGGGGAGAACCAAGCAATAAAGCTAAGCCCACTTTTAAAAGGGCAACATCAAACTGCCCAAGATGACTACCAGCACTGAACTCCTAATGGGGAGCATAGATCATTTTGCAGACAGATTGGTCCCAAATGTGGCATTTGAAGACAAAAATCAGCTTCCAGATAATTAAGCTTCTTTTAAAAGTCATCAGGACTAACAAAAAGGGAATAATACTGGTAGGAACGCAGAAAGTTTCCTAAGAAAAAAGATCTTTAGTAGAATTCCATATCTCCAGATCTTCATCTATTCCCCCCCCCCCCCCTGTTTTGGTTCTGTTAAAATCCTAACATGTCTTATTCATGGAACAAGACGGAGAGATTCAAAGTGAAGGTAGTACAACAACTGTATTTGCTGGTTGTTGTTGTGTGCCTTCAATTCACTTCTGAATTGCAGTGCCCCTAAGGCAAACCTATCACTGGGTTTCCTTGGCAAGATTTGTTCAAAGGTTTTACCTACATCTGAGGCTGAGAGAGTATGATTTGCCCAAAGTCACCCAGTGGGTTTCCAAGGCTGAGCAGGGATTCAAACCCTGGTCTGTCAGAGTCCTAGTCCAACACTCAAACCACTATGCCACACTGGCTGTCATTGAAAATACATATTATCAAACCAGGACTGTACCAGGACTGGGCGAGAATAGCATTCATTTTAAAAACCACCTCTCATATTAAAAATAAAATCAAATCTTATTTGTCCAGAGAAAAGTAGCATGAAGACAAAAGCAATAGGTAAAGTTAAACCTTTCTTTTTTTATTGTATTCTGGCTGCATATACAGTTAGTCCCCTGTATCCACAGATTCTTTATCAACAATCCACAGCTTGAAAATATTCCCAAAAGATATAAATTCCAAAAAGCAAATATTTATTTTGCTATTTTATATAAGGACACCATGTTAAAATGTCATTGTATTTAATGGGACTTGAGCATCCTCTGATTTTTTGTATCCATGGGGGGGGGGGTCTTGGAACCAAATCCCAACAGATACTCAGTATCTACTGTAAATGCAGTGGACCCTTGCCTTATCTGGGGGATCTGTTCCAGACTCCCCGCATGGCGACACATGCATGCCATGGGCACGTGCACCATTCATTCTATTGCAGAGGAACTTCAGTGTAAGTTGAAAGTCGCATATAGTGCACATGCGTATGGCACAGGAGCACTGTATATCTCTGGCATACCTGTAGTCTGTAGTGAGTACAGTCCAACAAGAGCTCAGCATGTAGTTTTGCTGATGGTATAAACTGGCCCAGATACATATTGATCACTAGTTGGGAGGCTTGTGTAGCCTGTGTGGACGATTGCAAGGAAAATCTTCTTATGGTAGTAAAAGAGTTCTGAGAATGTAGGCCAAGGTGAGTAATTTCATTGGGTCAAGAGGGATTTTTCACTCCATGGACCTCACTAGCCAATTCCCTGGGGCCCTTAGACATAGCACAATTATACCACAATGATTCCACTTTTACTGACATGGCAATGTCCAATGAAATATTGAGCTTTGTAGTCTAGTAAGGCACTAGAGCTTTTCTGTCTGAGGTTGCATCCACACTACAGAATTAATGCTGTCTGACACCACTTTAACTGCCATGGTTCCATGATGTGGAATCCTGAGATTTATTTATTGACTTATTTATTTCATTTCAAGGATTTATATCCCGCCTTTCTCTCACAATGGGATTTAAAGTGGGTTACAATGATTTAAAAAGACAGAAGAAAAAACATTGGTTATAAAAGTTAAAAAATTATTAAATAATTAAAGATTTTCAGTTTGTCGTGACACACTAATCTCAGAATCCAGTAGCATAAAGCCATGGCAGTTAAAGCGATATCAAAATGCATTAATTCTCCAGTGCAAGTGGAGCCTGAAAATTTCAAATACCATTCCCTAAATTTCAAATCCCAGGAACTTAAAATAAATAGGACTATGACCTTTTTTTTAAGACGATTAACCAATTTCATTTTCCCCCTTTAGGACTATGTGGTTTTCCTGAATATTGTCAAGAAACAAAAAGAAGGAGGGAGCTGGAAGAAGGACTAAACCTGAAAGAGCATACCAGGACAGCTGTGGGAAACTTGACGCACTGAGTGCCAGCGTGCCAAATCTATCCCTCTCCCGCAGTGTTTACGAGCCCATCGTTGCAATCTCCCAGCCTATGCAACTTATCACAACATGTTTGTGCTGCCTTCTTGGGAGGCGCAAAGTGTTTCGATAATAGCAGGGTTATGCAATCGTTATCTCCCAACCTGCAAAGGTTTGTTTGAGGCTCCTAATCACATTAATAGAGGCTTGCTAGATCAACTGCCTACAACTGCGGCTGTCATAAATAACCACAGCCTTGCCTTATCCAACTCAGCATGAATCTTGTCTCTCTTGTAACTGGCTTAGCCGCACATTTGTTAAGTTTTATCAGTGCAACGCCTTTGAGTATGCATGCAAAAGAGGGTGCTCTTTTCAATCAGGGCTGGCCTTACTATTAAGGAAGGCAGGGCAAGCTGCGGCTCTGGAGATGTGGGCCACTCATGGCCATAAGAAGACACCTGCTTATCAATTATTTAAGTCTCTTTTACACTAAATAATCATAGCACTGCAATACCACTTCAACAAAATCCCTGGGATTTTGTAGTTTGGCAAGGGGTTCTTAGGATTTTTGAAAGAAAGATGTAGTAGCTGATCCAAAGAACAACTACCAGTATTCCAAAGGATTCAGCCATGACTGTTAAAGAAGTATGAAAGTGCTAATGTTGTACACTAAGAATAAAGATTTTAGGTTTCATCCACACTGCAGAAATAATCCAGATCGACAGCGCTTTAACTGCCATGGCTCAATGCTATGGAATTTTGGGATTTGTAGTTTTGTGAGACATTTAGTCTTCTCTGTCAGAGATCTCTGGTGCCACAACAAACTAAAACCCCATAGCATTGAACAGAAAAAAGAAATCTGTTCATTTTGCATTTCATAGGACTGAACATCAAAACATGGCAGCTCTCTTAAACACCACCTTCCCCAAGTTCAATGCAAACCTGTTCTATAAATGGCAGGGATTAGGGTTTCCAAACTCTCTTACCATTGTTAGAGAAACTTTTCAGTTTTCTTTTCAAGAGCAAAGAAATAACAGCAAACGTTGCCATCTTTATAGAAGCCATCAATTCCTCTCCCCCCAAATCCCTGCAGCTGCTTCTAGCAAATGGTTCCAATTTGCCCTCATAATTAAATATAAGCATTTAAGGGTTTCCACTCAGATCATTTTGACTCTTTTGGAATTTTACTGCCTGAGTGTGTGTGTGATTTCCCCCCCCCCCCAAAGAAAACAAAAAGCTTGGGCTTGAGTCACCCCCAGCGAGAGTTAAAAGAAAAAGAAGGGAGCTGACTAAACAAACTCCAAAGCCCAGCTCAAGTGGAGCTGGGACGAGACAAGTCAGAAATGGTAAATATGGATCTGAGCATAGTGTAAAAAGGATTAGGGATCTTTGTCACATAAAGAGCAAAAACCCGCCTGCCAGCAGGGCTTTCACAGGGAAGAGCATCAACTGATCAAAGTAACACGCACCAGTTTGTAAATATGCTAATCTTCATGTTTACACAAAAGTGTCAGCACTTGCTTTACATCACAAAGAGGCTTCGTACAGTGGAAGATTAATTAATTCCCAGGCCTCTGATCATTTGTAAATACTGGTCGTACCAGTACCCTGCCCTCTTCCTGTATTTGAACAGCTTCAAGTGAGGTGTGTACTGCTAAGATGGATCATTCCAAGACACCGAAATGTCAACTCACTCTGGAATGTGATACTCTCAATACACACATTGGCTACACAAAGAGAGACAGGCAGACACACAAGTAAACACATGTACACACTATATATTATATTTTTGGATGTGAGTTCGAAGGCTTTCGTGGTCGGCATCCATAGACAGAGTTTATTCCTGACGTTTCACTAAAATCTGTGGCTGGCATCTTCAGAGAAATCTTCTCTGAAGATGCCAGCCACTGATGTTGGTGAAACATCAGGAATAAACTCTTCTAGAACATTGCCACATAGCCCGAAAAACCCACAAAAATCTATTATATTTTTTTGTTCTTGTTGTGTACCTTCAAGGAGTTTGACTGATGGTGACCCTAAAGAGGACCTATCACAGGGGTTTCTTGGTAAGATTTGTTCAGGGGAGGTTTGCCATTGCCTTCCCCTGAGACTGGAGAGAGTGCGACTTGACTAAGGTTACTCAGTGGGTTTCCATGGACAAGCTGGGAATCGAACTCTGGTCTCCAGAGATGTAGTCCAACACTTAAATTACTATGCCACACTGGTTCCCATACTCACTCTCTCTCTCATACACACACACACACATCAAGACCCTACATCAAGGAGACAGAATGTAACACTGCACTAGAGAGTTATGTGGAAGTTACCCAATGCTGCTGTCCCCTGAGTGAACTGTGATGTTGCACAGTGTGGTGTAGTGGTTTGAGCATCGGATGATGACTCTGGAGACTAGGATTCAATTCCTGGCTCAGCCATGAAAACCCACTAGGTGACCTTGGGCAAGTCACACTCTCTCAGTCTCAGAGGATGGCCACGGCAAAGCGCCTCTGGGGAAACCTGTCAAGAAAACCCCATGATAAGATCCCCACTGTAGGGTCACTATAAGTGAGTTGATGGCACATAACAGCAACAACAACATCGTTTTGGATATTATAGCAGTCAGATACAATTTCATAGTTCCTAAACTGTGACAGAATGTTGGGAATCAGTTGTTTTGCAGAAAGAGATTGTGACTCCTTTCACACGATGCAAGTATAGTGCTAGGATTCCACTTTAACCACAATAGCAACATCCTATGGGATTCTAGGATTTGCAGTTCAGGAGTGGTATTTAAAATTTGCAGCCAGAGAGTTCTAGTACCCACCAAACTGCAAACCCCAGAATTCCATAGAATCTGGAACCATGGTGCAACAATTATATAGTGTGAAAGGGCCCCATGCCTACATTACAGCTATATCCATTTTGCACCACTTTAATTAACCTTTGGGGCTGCATTCTTTACAATCCTGGATTTCGTAGTTTGGTGAGGTATTTACTCCTGGTGAGTTCTAGTACTTTAATTCAAGAAATGGATTGGTTCGGTATTTCTCCCAGTATCGCAGAATCCTGGGATTTGCAGTTTGGTGAGGCACCAGAGCTCTCCGAAAGACCAGACTGAATACCTCACCAAACTATGAATTATGCAGGACAGAGTCATGGCAGTTAAAGTGGTGCCAAACTGCTTTAATTCTGCAGTGGGAATACATACTTAAGCCAACCAACCCAGGTTGGCTTAATGAGTCTTCCAATTCAGCAAACATTGGAGACTACCATTTGATGCCAGTTTGCTTCCATTTTCTGAAGCATATTGTTTTCTGGTCTTTTAGTTATTCAAGATCGTGAGATAAATTAACAGGGAAAATTCTTTTTTTGCTTCAGGAGGAAGAGTCCCAGTATTTCAGTGGTTTGTACAATCCTGATAAGATCAGTTTCTTTAAAAATCCAAAAGACAAAAAGATGTGAAGCAATCATGCATCTGTTACGAAGCAATTGAAAGCAGTATCTTTCTCCCCTTTATTTGTTTAACAGCATTTTCTATCTCCAGCCATAATCTCGCCAATGGTCATATAATTAAAGATGTTAAGAACACTCCCTTTAGTCTTTCTATTACTGTCGTTACTGTGGATCTACTTAAGAGCAATTCACTGTAATTAGCAATTAAGCTGTTGATATGCAAACGTGAGATGGAGCATGGTGATTTGACAGTGCTGGACTTAGTCACCCAATCTAAGTCTTCCTTCCATGTAAAAAGTTCAAAACCCTACTGATATGGGCAAATGGTGTTTACCAGCCTTCCACCAAGTAAACAGGATCAAGATTTAATTATACTGTAGAAGTACCCATTATCCCAACTTTGAGATTAGTCAGATTTCATGCCTCCCTGTTGCAAGATAAACCTAAATGCCAAGCTTGGAAAGTGATTGTCAAAAAATAATGTGTTCCAGTTCCTTCTCATAGTGCTTGAAAAGTAATTTATTGCCATTACTCAGGGGAAC
>NC_056529.1:16537317-16626584 GCF_019175285.1 Sceloporus undulatus | reverse complement strand
AATTAAGGAACTGTATGCAAGGGATTCTTCCAGAATCTTACTAGAAGCATAGAGTCAGAGAGGACCACAAGAGCCACTAGTCCACCCCTAGAGAAAGGTAACTTTGAAAAGTAACAGATCTTGTATGATCTTGGAAGCTAAGCAGAGACAGCACTGGTTAATACTTAGATGGGAGACCTCCAATGAATACCAGGTTCGTGTAGGCTACGTTTCAGAGGAGGGAACTGGGAAAGCCACCTCTTGCCTAAGAAAACTCTATGAAAAAATCACCCCAAGGCAAAATTTGATGGAGTTTTTTTGGCAAGTTTTCTCCAGAGGGGGTTTGCCATTGCAATTGAGGCTGAGATAGTGTGACTTGCCCAAAGTCACCCATGGTTTCATGATTGAGCCAAGAATCGAACCCTGTTTCCAGTCCTATAGTCCAATGCTCAAACACTACACCATGCCGCTCCCCAAAATTCATAGAGTTGCATAAGTCAACAGTGACATGACTGAACACGTATACACTGGAACACATGATGTCTTGCATCAAAGGAAAAGTAATTTCCCACCATTAGTTGTGCTGTTTTTGAAATGTGGCTTCACTGTGGTTGATACAGAAAAGGTAGCTCATTACAGAAACTGTGTTACTTGGAACTCATTCATGTCGAAAGTAGTACCAGGATCAGGCCGGGAGTAATTCTTGATAGGAGGCTACAGAAATCTATGAGTGTAACAAGATGTAAATGTGTTCATGTGTAATTGTACACCTGCAGCCTGGACTCAAAGGAAGCAACTTTTGGGTGATGCTAGCCTTTAAGACACTTTGTTTCCCAAGCCCGGAAAGCGACATTATTGGTGTTATGTGCCTTCAAATCATTTCCAAGCTAAGGCAACCATGCGCCCCCCCCCCCCCCCCCAGCAAACCTATCACTGGGTTTTCTTGGCACGATTTGTGCAGAGGGGGCTTGCCTTTGCCTTCCTCTGAGGCTGAGAGAGTGTGACATGCCCAACATCACCCAGTAGTTTTCTATGAGTGAGTGGGAATTCAAACCCTGGTCTCCAGAATCACAGTCCAATGCTCAAACCATAAGGTAAAGCTTCCTGACCAAACAGCCTTATTTTAGTTGAGTTCGGAATCTGCACAGAGCATTTTGGCAATGTCATGAGTCAAATTATTATTATTATTATTATTATTATTATTATTATTATTATTATTTATATCTCACCTGTCTGTGCAACACAACACAATTAAGAACTAACTGGCTTGGAAGAAATGGGTTTGAAGCCCCCAGTCCAAAATAACCTTTCAGTCCCACCTTGAGAATCAAGTCACCATGAAATGATTCCATTTTGCATACATTACAGCTTCAGGATCACAGGATTAGCCTTGGAAAACAAACTAGTACATGGGGAAAGGCCACGGTGAAAACATCCCATAAACTATATGCATGTATGAGTTCTCTCTCTGTGTACTTAACTCCTCCAAAGCAATTGTAATTGTCAGTTGCATGATCGGAAATGCTTTTATAGGTTACCTGCTTGACACACACAACAATCCCAACAATTAATTAAAATCATTTAAAGCATTCTGTAAACACGCATCTGCCAAGAGCTCCACCTGGCCACAGATAGCAATCAGCTAATGCAGCCTTTGGTTCTCCTCCTACTGCTCCGCATTTTTCCATTGTCACCGGGGAAACTGGTAAGCTAAACAATAGAGGCTTTGCTAAACATGTTCTTGGTATCTGGATAATCTCTTTGAATGTACATTATTAACTTGGGCCATGCCCAGCTTGTTGCTACTCCTACCTTGTCAGCACATCATGATCTGGAAGGAGATATTTATTGTCGCAAGTTTTATGATGCTCTTACACAACAAGGGTTAGACTTCCAAAATGTTATACCCCTGTCGCACTAGACAAACATACACTGGCTACTGTTTTCTCTCCCACAGCTAATGCATGGCTTCAGGATGCCTTTGAGGGTTACTTTATGTTCTAGTCTATTGAAGGACTCATAGCTCAAGGACAGAACCTATCATTTGCATACAAAGAAGCCCAGGTATAATCCCCACAGAGGTGCAGTTGGGTAATATTCGGCCTTGAACTTAATGGTTTTATAAGTACACACATACACATACACACAAACTTCAGAGGGCAAATATTCACTTACTTCAAAATATGGCATGCCAGTTTTGAAGTATTCTGGATGAAGGACTATGAAGTGAGAATCTGGCCAAGCCTTATTAGAGCCAGCCAGTCACAGCCTTCAAAACGCCATAAAGGGGGACATAGGACATGGTTTAGTAGTTTGAGTGTTGAATTGTGACTCTGGAGACCAGGGTTCAATTCCCACCCATCCATGAAACCCACTGGGTGACTTTGGCCAACTCACACCTTCTTAGCCCTGGGGAAGGCAATGGCAAGCCTCCTCTGAACAAATCTTGCCAGGAAAACCCCATGATAGGTTCATCTTAGGGTTGCCATAAGTCAGAAAGGACTTGAAGGCACACAACAACAACATGGGAGATATAACCTAGACACTTGTCTGTTAAAGAATTAGACAGGGACATAATGAAATAAGAGTTAGGGCTGTCAGAAGCAGAGTGAACACCAGTTAGAAAGAGAGAAATTGATATGATCTCAGTAGAGTTTTGGGATTAGCCAGTATGGCCTTATGGTTGAGTGTTGGACCATAACTCTGAAGACCACAGTTCAATTCCCAGCTTGTCCATTCAATTCTACAAGTGAGGTCTCCACATAGTTTCTGTAGAGTTGTAACATATTGGTTCCATTGCTGGGAAACAGAGGAGACTCCCCTCAAACAGGTATTAATATCAAGAGAGTGCCAGCTATTTTGGACAGGTACATCACTGAGCCAAATGGACCTTCTGAAAGTTTGATAAGCCTCCTAGTTTTTGCTATTTGTTCAAGAGTACAAAAAAATGGACCTAGCAGGATAGCACACATGGCCATAATACTGCTACATTCAGTATAGGTGAAATAAGGAAGTGTGTGTGTGTGTGTGTTTTAAAAATGTGAACTGGAAACAACACTGTCAATGAGCAAGGGGAATAGAGACGGTTGAAGTTGGCCACAAACTCACCGACCCTGCAGATCTCAAGTCAGACAAACAAGGAAATGAACCAAGGAAGACCTTGAGATGGATTCTCACGCATACTATGCTACTCCGCCACAACAAACTCAAACAAAAGTACTCACCAGAAGAGTGCAAAAGTAAGAGGGCAGGCCTTCTGCATTTAACTTACTAAAGGCAAAAATCTTCATTTGATCCTCTGATGAACAGCAATGGGGCATTCTCTTCAAACTCCCCTAAAATGTTAACAGTTTTATGGTGATACTGGATTTCACATCAGATAGAATACTGTGAATTCCACATGCAACAGAATTCATTCCTTAGTTGGTTTACTGTATGCACACCTACCTGTGAGGAAGCCTCATCAAATACAATGAAGACTCCTTTTGTGTAAATGTGAACAGGGTGAAATGCAACGGAACTTAAATGTTGGATTTTTGTAGCAGAGACCTTTCGAGTGCCTTCTGAAAAATGTAGCTGAAGAAAAAAGATTCCATCTAAATATTAGGAAGAACTTATTTGTTGTAGGATAGAGTCATGGCAGTTAAAGTAGTGTCAAACTGCTTTAATTCTGCAGTGTGGATGCACCTTTATTTGCACATTCCTGTATGAAACATTCCTGCACTGGACTCAATGAACCCTGCTATCTCTTTCAACAATAAGAGTCTATTATTCTATGTCTATGAAAGGCCAGTTCAGAACAGGGCTTTCTGGGCCATAAAGGAGCATCATAAAAATACAAGGAGCAGAAGAAACAATGTGCAAGAGCAGCTGGCTAGATGAAATGGAATGGAAGATAAGCTGAGATCCCTTTCCCCTTTTGACAAAGTTTTTGATTTCACTTCTGTTTAGTGGAGATTTGAGATGGTTGGTTTAAAAAAGGAAAATCCCAGCCAGAGAAAATTTACTCAAGCTGCACCAGCTGCAAGATGGAGGGATGGACAGGAAGATGGAGATCCAACTACCTCTAACACCAGCCTCCGTAAGCTGTGTGGCCTTCATGAAACAACTGATGGTTGGGTGGGAAAGATGGCTTTAGAAATTTTAGCACTTAACACTCTCATAAAGAATGTTCCAGCTTCAAAGCACTTGAGATCTTCCAACCTTAAATTCACACAACATCCATGTTAGACAAGGGACGGCAAATGTAGGGGGAATCTGGGGAGGATACTACAGCTAACCAGCCGTTTTTGCCACAACTATGTGTGTCACTTCAAATGGATACCCAGAGAAGGACTCAGAAGAAAATATTAGTAAGTATCCCTTGGAAAAGACTCTAAATAATAATTTATCATTTTTGTTTTTAAAATATTTAAAGCAAAAATACATGAGAAAGAAATGCATCTTCAGGAAGAGCACTACCTAAAAAAATCTGATTTGGTAGCATTGATATTCTTTTATAAACTGGGGTTTCATTTTTGTTGTTAAAGAGAGAATATCATTTTTAAATGGTACATTTCACAACTTTCAATATTGTAGTAGTTCAGTTCTGCTGCAATGCTTGCTTTTTGTATGTTTTTAATTGTATCGTTCTTTTAGCTTGTGAGCTGCTCTGAGTCCCAGTTTTTAAGAGGAAAGCTGGATATAAATAAATACAACAATGACGATGACAACTTTGCAGGATGGCTCTCATCCTGCAGCAAACAAATTTAATAGTCCTTAACAGACCAGGGTAGAGTACTATGCAATTACGTCTCTTCTTTATAGTATATAATGTGTAGTTTAAGTGCTTTAAGTGTTTTAATTGTTAATGTCTTTAAAATAGTATTTTAACTGCCTATATGGTTTGATGCTTGATATAAAAAAATGAATTGCTTGTTTAATCTCATAGTGTTGCAGGAGAAAGTCATAGCTCTGTCACATTTCTTTTTATATAGACTATGGGAACGAGAAGTAGACTAACCACCAGGTCTGCGCATGGGGAGCATTCACACTATGTAGTAATAGCACTATATTCCGCTATAATTGCCATGGCTGCATCCTATAGAAACCTAATATCTGTCGGTATTTGGGAGCAGGCAATATTAAGAATTCTCTATGGGACAGCTCTAGCATTTCTCCAAACTACAAAACCCTATGGTTCCAAAAGATACAGCCATGGCAGTTAAACTGCCATCACTGTGTTATAATTGCGTAGTGTGAACAGGCCCCAAGATGACAAAAACAGATGTATGTAGATTGTAAGATAATATCAAGCTGTCTCTGCGGACTTTCTGGTATTGCAACCTATCTCTCCTTGTTTGCCAAGTAAAGGGAAGGGATGTTTCTTGCCTTCTTGGAACTTGGAAAATTTACCTTGTGGGTCAGAATCCAGCCAAGGAATTACACTAGCCGAAAAATAGTTCCACACATAGTTGTGATTTCTCAGACGTTGCCTAAGTATGCTCTGGAGTCAGTTGTTCCACAAGCACACACATACACACACTCTCTCCCCCTTTTCGACTTGGTTGGTGGAGAGCTTTTTGACTGTGGCATAATAGTTGTGTCTATTGTACAGTCAACTGACCAACAGTGGGATCCAGCATAAACACAATCTTAGCCTCCTTCAGTTCCTATATCAGGAGAAAAGTGTGATATAGATGAATAAAATGATAATAGTAATAGTAATAATAATAATAATAATAATAATAATAGTTCTGTTCCTCCTTTCTGCACAGAAACAATGACTAATATCCTGTATCAACTACCTAGGAGTTTATCGCATGCATTTTTCAACCCGATCCAGGCATGGGATGGGATTGGGCAGGAACGGGAGGAAACAGGTTTTATTGCACACAAAATTGCTGCTGCACTGCCACCCAACCATCACCTATCCTTCAGCCATGCTCTGCCAGTCGATTTTGATGGAATGGAAAGTTTCCATGGTAGCAAAATTGCCAGGAGAACCATGGCTGGAGGACGGGAGATGGTTGGGCAGCAGCACACAAGCAATTTTGTGTGTGATAAGACCCCATTCCAGCCCAATCATGTCCCGTACCTCGATTGGGCTGAAAAGGACATGTAATAAACTCCTTAGCTAAGTATATGTAACCTAAATCAGTTACCTAAACTTACTATCCATATTCACAATCACTACATAATCACAATTGTGACACTATTGCCATGATTGTAACCCTCTCCAACCTACTTTACTGGGCATCAGCTACATGGGGAAAAGGAGACCCATTCTGCTGGGCATCGGAGCATGGTCAATGTTTCCATAAGATTTGAGGGGGCTGGTCAAGCTAGGAGAGGTTACTTTCTGTTAAGTATAGTTAACTGAATAACTAATACAGAATACAGGCCTATTTTTTCCTCTTACGCTGATCTTATATGAACTTTCTGTCTAAGTTTAACTGGTACACAGGGAAGCAGGATACAAAGGCATTATTCATCCAGATGGCAACTTGGGAGGGTATTGCAGTTAGGTAAGTATTAACAAACAGGTAGTGTTGAAGCTAATGAAACTTTGGAGTCTGTCTCTGCCATTCCAAAGAAGGTAAAGAGCATTTCCCCTCATTTTGCAAACACAGATAGAAAGGTTGCAACACCAGAAAGTCCACAGAGGCAGCCTGCTATTATGTTCTGATCCATGTACATCTTGTTATATTCTAATTTGTTTGGCAGCTCCTCAGACTCCGTACCCACAGAACCCTGGGGAGATGTGATTCATGGTGTATCAAAGGCACTGGCAGCCTCTTTAAGCCCAGTTGTGGTAGTTCGCAAACAATGCGTTCCATGTGCCTCCCACACCCAAATGGAGGAGATTTCTGAGAAGCCATCCATCCTGTCTGAGTGGGAAGTGGGCATGCTACCACATTGTCTTGCCAGCCTGAAGTTGCACAATGCATTGTTCCCAGGGGAGGATCTTTAGTGGGTGAGGGCTTCCCCCCTTCCCTGCCTTCCTCCACTGCAGGTCTCTGCTCAATTCTCCAAAAAGATGCCCAGCACAAATTAAAAGATCATTACACATTTAACAATTTTCAACCACAAAACACCAAACAAAATCAGCCTGACTGCAGATAGCCTTTTTTGTTGTTAAGCAATTTGTGCCTACCAGTTTCAAGAGAAACGTATGTGTGTGATTATTAAGATAACCACATAGGTGAAACCAGAGAGGTTACCAGATTTTCAGCCCAAGCATCCATCCATTAGGCTATACTGTACAAGATAGTGGTGGTGCCAGCACAAAGGAGGAAAATGTTGAGTAAATGTTAGCATTTTATCTGCAGTGAAATTGGAGGAAGGAAGGAAATGGAGCGACTTACAAACAATGATTTCTCCCTAGATAATACCTGCATTCCATACATGCAGTCAACAGGATTCTGCAATTTGTAGTTTTGTGAGATATTCAGAGCTATTTGATAGACTAGATAGCTGGTACACTCCTTTGGACTCCTGCATTAGAGTTCATTAGCAGATACAAAAGACTCATCTGAAAATATAGCAAACATCTCTATATAGAAAGGCCTTGCAACTTGGTTGTTGTCTAGGGACTAGATATGGACCAAAAACAAGATCACCACTGGTTCATAGCGACAAAAGTCTTGTTTTACTAAGCAAAAATATATAATTGTAAGTAAACATTAATACAGTCCTTGTTGGTGTCTTCCATGTCTTTAGGGAGATGAATCCACTCTGGGTTGCAGTGTGAACTTCAGTGGAACTATTCACGCTGCTGAAACTTTTATTTCAGTTTAAAATACCAAGTGGATTGTCCATAAAGGTGAACTAGAAATAAGCACATAGGAGTAATCCATTGCTACCACTTACACACAACTGTTTTAGGACCATTAAGTGTAAAGGCATCACTCTGAACACTAATATATCGTCCAACCCATTGTATTCCCCATCACCATGTATGGATGTGAGAGCTAGGTATTGAAAAAAGCCGAAAGAAAAAAATCAAATCATTTGAGATGTGGTGCCGAAGAAGAGAGCTGAGGATCCCATAGACGGCCAAGAAGACAAACAAATAGATCCTTGAACAGATTAATCCTGAACTCTCCCTGGAAGCCAAAAAGACTAAATTGAGTCTTTCATACTTTGACCACATCATGAGGAAAAATGAATCATTAGAAAAGGCATTGATGCTAGAAAAGTTGGAGGGCAATTGAAAGAGAGGAAGAGTAGCCTGTTGGCTAGACTGGATCAAGGAAGACACAAGCCTGGGCCTTCAGGACCTGAACAAAGAGGTTGAGAAGAAGTAGTCTTGGAGATGTCTCAAACTCAACTCAACGGCAGTTAACAACATCATCAATGTATTTATAAAAATAACTAAAGCAAGATTAAATTTGTTGTTTAAAAGAGGGATTGGAAGGAAGAATTATTCTTGCATACTTGCATGGTGTCAGTATTCATTATACAAATACTATTTGCCTTCAAACCACCACTGGAAAAACTGTTTGATTTCAAATGTGTTTTTTTTTTTTTTAAATATACTAAGTAGATAGAAGACCATCAACTCTTAGAAGCTCTTCAGTTTTGCACTGGATTGTTATAACTGTGAACTGTTTTGTTGATCTTAGAGCAGGCCAGTGCAGGAGCAGGACATAAATAAATATACATAAATTCCATTTTACAGGTTACCGGATACCAAAGGACTTTATTCTCTTTAAGTGCCAAAGCAATTCTAATGTTTGTTTGTTCTTTCACTGATGCTTCTGAAAGCCAGTGAACTTTCCAACTTTGTGATCCTGGATGAAATTACCAGGATGAATCCTGAATCTCAGAATAGTCAGTTGCTCTTGATTTCAAGCGTGCTTCCTTTGACAACGAATCGTAATTAAGGAGGCCATCATTTTCATGTTACGGTGCCTCTAGAAGGTCTGGAATAATGTGGAAAGGGCATGGCAAGAGTTGCTTAACCTTCCTAGAAATGAACTTCCTTAACATTTTTACATCTTCCCTTTTGGTCCATGTCGGTCACAATGATGAAACAATTTAAAGGAGAAAAGGTCATGGCAAAACGGTGAACTTTGCATGCAGCCCAGTGCCATAAAACTCTCCCAAAGTAGCAACAAGGGAATGACGAGTCCCATGCTACAAGTTAAAAAGAAAAGAAACACTCCAAACTAAAAAAAGGTTTTGTTTCAGTATCTGAATGGGCTATGCACAAAATAAGTGCTTTAGAAAAGGAGATTTATTTATTTTTAAGCAGGTTAGGGTTCTTTTCCCCTGTGGGATTACTAAAATTTGGGACTGTGCATCCATAAATAGAGAGCCAGCATGATGTAGTGGTTTGAGCATATGACTAGGACTCTGGGGATCAGTCCTAAAAACCCAGGTGACCTGGAGTAAGTCACACACTCTCAGCTCCACAAAATGCATGATAGGTTCACTTTATGGTTGCCATATGTTGGAAACAACTTGAAGGCACACAGTAATAACAATCCAAAATAATGTAGAGTTGGTGAATGCTCAAGATTCTAAATTGTTTTAGCAAAGCTTAAACATGCACTGGTTATACAGCTCCTGTACTGAACACCGATATAGTGCAATGTGGTCAAAGATCAATGCATATGGATGGTGACCCATTGAGTCATTACAATGCACAAAGATAGTGCACAGATGCCAGCGTGGTGTAGTGGTTTGAGCATAGGACTTCACATGCTACCCTGTGTCTTTTCATATGCTACTGCATGCACAACAATCCCACACTAGCAAGTCTGTTTATGCTACCATCAGCTTTGCATTGTCCCAAAAAATGTCTCTGTATGCATAGTGCAACTTACATCT
The DNA here is from genome assembly GCF_019175285.1 of Sceloporus undulatus. Lineage (NCBI taxonomy): Eukaryota > Metazoa > Chordata > Lepidosauria > Squamata > Phrynosomatidae > Sceloporus > Sceloporus undulatus. The sequence goes on along the minus strand of NC_056529.1, from coordinate 16,616,789 downwards.
CCATATTTCACTAACAGGATGATAGATACTATATTTTCCAATAGCCAGAGGTAAGAGTGGAAAAGAAAATGTAACATACTGCCCTGCATCCTGTTAGTTACTTCCAGCTAGAGAAGACTAATTAAATCAATTGTTGATTAGTTATTCCATCTTGGGTGCATCTACACTGCAGAAATAATGCAGTTTGACACCATTTTGACACCTATTTTAATTGCCACGGCTCCATCCTACAGAATCCTGGCACTTGTAGTTTTGTGAGATACCAGCACTCTTTGGCAGAGAAGGCTAAAGCTACATATTCCAGGATTCCATAGGAGGATCTACAACTCTTACAGCATCATTGCATGAGAAAAGTGAAAACGGAGCCAGAGATTAACAGCTTTCTCCATGTCTTACCACATGATGCCATAGTTCTTCAGTTCTCTTCCCACAGGAAACAATTTTAAAAGTGTGTCTTTTGTCTATCTGGAAAAATCAGTTTGACAAAAGATACATTTTTATGACAATTTCCCATGGCAAGAGAACTAAAGTGCTATAATTACATACAGGAAGGTACAAGGAAAGGCACTACCCTCTGGCTCAGTTTCTGTTTTCTTTTCTCGTGCAATAAGGCTCTTAAAGTGATGTCAAAGTGAATTATTTCTACAGAGTAGATGCAGTTCTTTATATAAATTCAACTGATGCAGCGGTTCTACTGTAATTGAGACTTACCACAGGATTCAGATCAATGTTATCTGACCTGCACACTGGGGTAAGTAGCCAATCAATCAATAAAGCAAACATGTATGAATGCATCAATAATGTTATTGTTGTACCAATAGAGAGTTGCCCGCCGAGAATAACACCTCTGAGAAACCAGACTGAAACCCCTGGCAGCATGGTGCAGTGGTCTGAGTGTTGGGCTAGTACTCTAAGGCCCCAAACAGACGGGTCAAAATAAAGCTGCTTCGGATCACATTGGAGATATGCTATGAGTCCGGAAGCTGCACCAAAGCCATGATCCAGTCCTAAGGATTGGAGTGCAGCTTTGGTGCAGCTTCTGGCTTCTTAAGATGCATGCATCATTTAAACAGCATACCTCCAATGTGACCCGAAGCAGTTTTATTTTGGCCTGTCTGTATAGGCCCTAAGAGACTAGGGTTTGAATTCCAACTCAGCTGTCGAAACCCACTGGTGACCCTGGACAACCCATATTGTCTCAAAGTCAGAGAAAAACAATAGTAAGTGTCTTCTGAATAAATCCTTTTAGGGAACTAGTGTGATGTAGTGGTTTGACTGTTGGACTAGGACTCTGGGAGACAAGGGTTCAAGCCTCCATTTGGCCACAGAAACCCACTTGAGCAAATCACACTCTCTCAGCATCGGAGGAAGGCAATGGTGAATCTCCTCTGAACAAATCTTGCCAAAAACACCCTAGGATAGGGCAGAAGTATGTGGGAGTTAATGTGAAGGCGCATAACAACACAAACTGCTAGATGTTAAGTGCCAGAAGACTCTTTGTTCCTATTGTTTTGTTGCCTTTAAATGAACGTTCCAGATACCTTTGAAAGTAACTATGCCAGATGAACGAACAACAGTCTGTCAGCAAAACTAGTAAGTACGTAAGTAAGTAAGTAATGAGTAGATAAATTATTCTTTATGAAAGATTAGCCTAGCATTGTTCTCATTACGAAGAGAACACATGATTTACATTTCTCCTTACAGATAATCAGCGGCTTATTGATGTCCTAGTGTGATACAGAATGAAGCACCGTCACCTGACTCTATGGTTTCCCAAATTCATCACAAAACTACATTAAATACCTTATATACCATGTAATTGTCTACAGGGAACACCGCTACGGCAGTAATTGTGTCGTCAAGAGTTAATTTATTCTCAGCAAGCCTGTGCAATGTAGATATTAATCTCCCAGAGTACACAAACTGTTGTTCAGGGTTAAAGTATTTGCTCCTCCCTGAAACATAAACAAGCCATTGCTTTTGAGTATCTTTTACACATCAGTTGCTAACTTGCTACTAGGGGCTGTTTTAGGAGTTGAACTTCAAGAAAAGCAGTTCCTCCATCCCTAAGCTGAGGATTCCAGAAGCAGAATTAAAAACATGTCTTCTTTTGAGAGGCTAGTAGATGAATCCAGGAACTCTGTGAAAACATCAGAAGGCTTAAGGAAGCAGGCAGGAGCTTAAGGAACAGGGTGGCTTCTCAGATAACTATGTCCTGAACTGTTTAAGTCCTCATACACTGATTCTAATGTCTTAAACCTGACTCACCAGCATATTGGCGGAACTAATTCAGACCTTATGAAGTGAACTAATGTTGGAAATTTTCTCTCCCTTGCCTTTGGAAGGTGACACCCATCACCTAGGACAAGGAAATAATTTTCTCAGCCTGAACAAGAGACATCCAGTTCGATCCTCCACTCCAAAAGACATCCCGCCATATAAGCTGGCATCCTGTTGATGCCTACCTCTACAGAAGTTGTTGGGCATTCTTGTCTGATGCCCAGTGCCTGCATTTAGTTCAAGGTTGCAGAAGTGGCATGACAGATAATGATAATGATAATGATAATAATAATAATAATAATAATAATAATAATAATAATTTTTATTTATGTTTACCCGCTTCTCCCTGCGGATCAAGGCAGGGTTACAGCCCAATAAAAACATACAAATACAATCAATAAAATTCAATACAGCACATCATCTCAGCAATAATAATATAGATGAAGTGCCACTGTGCATGCAGATGGGCTACTGTATTACTGTATTCAAAGGTAACAAGAGGCAAATGATAGATTAATCCTTGATTTTCCTCAGCCACAAGCCATTGCAATAGACACACATAAGTGTTCTAAAAAAGTTAAAGGTTACAGTTTCACAACGTTCATAAACCATTGCTATATGGCTAAATCAAGTCCAAATAATATACAATGCAAAACACTCTGAAGGCTATATAGAATTAAGACTTAGAAAACCATGCTCAGTCTTGTTTTAACAGCATCCATTATGCCATCATTGTATTATCTTGGTCTCCTAAAAGAAAGGATAAAGTATTCGTGGAAGATCTGTATTCACACGAGATCTGATCCCATGGTTACCATGAATATGTGGGAAATGTAGTTCACAATAAATGCGGCAGAGGTTGGCAATAGAGTTGCACTAGAGGACCTCTACATGGCCAGAGAAGAGGTCTCTCTAGGCATCTGGAAGTCCTTCACTATGATTCTATGGTCAACTTCTGTTGCAGAGTCATGCTGGAGGACCCCCAGATACCTAGAGACCTTATTTTTCTGGACACAGATAAGGAGAACCATGGTTACTGGACCTGCAGACATAGGAGGCCCCATTGTACATAAAAATCAGATGAAAGACTTGCCATACATTTCAAGGTGACACAAGTGGCACCTACCAATCATCACTTAAATTGAGAGAGGAGTATTTACCCTAATATGGTCCAACGAATGAAGACACTTCCCTGTCCATTTGTTGCCACTTGCTGCTGCGAAGCAGATCAAAACAAGAGAAGTGAACTTCTTGGTCTTTCAGGACGAGAAAATGCTCCCTCTTCTGCTTGGATGCCATTGATTACTGACCATCTACTGACCCACCACAAAATATGGAAAAGATTGTAATATGAAGTGACTTAAATGGGACAGGTGGCAATGAAGAGGGAAATTTCTGAAGCAGACCTTGCTTTGTCATGCTTCCATCTCCAGGGGAATGCTTTCATTCCAGAAAGATAAGATTAGATACACCTTTTTACATTTATATGCTGTCCTCCACGCCATCCTCTGCCTCCACCTTAGTCCAATGACTTTAATTTGGGTGCTGTACAGTTGCCTAGTGATGTCTTCATCAACCGTTCAAAAGCTCCGGGTCAGGAGCTCAGAGATTTGAATATATAATTTGGCTAATTGACTCGAGTGTCCCTTTTGACCATAGTCAATTTCTGCTAATTAGAAATAAGAATCATTAGCTAATGTGTGTAAAGATTGCTGAGGAGGAAATGAGGCAGGACGGTTTGCATGCCACATTCACTGCCTGAGGTATCAGGGCTCTTCTCCACTCCCTCCCCTTACTCCAAGGAGTTAAGCAAAGATTGTAAATGGGATAATTCAGGCTGAGGGTCAGTGTGAACCTCTATGTCCTACACCAATTTTACTTGTATGTGCAGAGCACGTTGTGTGTCCTGGCCTTAGCTTGGATTTTAAAAGAGCTATCCAATGTGCTTAAGTTATTCAGGATATAGCATTTAGTACCTTGGTTAGCTCCTATAGAGTTCAGATTAAGCCTGGAGTGGATTCATGGCCTTGCTGACATGGAAGCCATCCGCTATCTCTGGCCTTATACAGACAGGCCAAAATAAAGCTGCTTCAGGTCACTTTGGAGGTATGGTGTTTCAATGATGCATACGTCCTAAGAGTCTGGAAGCTGCACCAAAGCTGCACTGAGCATGGCTTTGGTGGGGCTTCTGGACTCTTAGGATGCATGTATCATTTAAACAGCATACTTGCAAAGTGACTCGAAGCAGCTTTATTTTGGCCTGTCTGTATCAGGCCTCTGACAGGAAAAAAAAACCAATATCCCATCTGTGGTCTATATAAGCTAAAGTTTTTGAATATTTGTAATTCTCATATGGAAAGAAAGCCTTGTTGATTTGTGAGTGTCTGTAAATATGTTTCTGTGTTTGTGTATGCATATGCATGTATGAGAGAGAGAAGGAGGGAACTGATTTTGGAACCCTGCTATTCTTACACATAAACTTTCCTTATGAAAGCAGTTTCAAATGTTTGTCAGATGCAGAATGGCTGTATTCAGTTAAAGGAGGCAAAAGCAACGTTGAGCATTGTGGTGCCACTGCTCATGGTTATGCATTGTGCATGGGTGCCCATTGTAAATGGATACCCATTCATGTTTAGTTATGCATTCGGTTGTACATTTGGGTTCTGAGTTCAGTTGCACAATGTTGCCATTTAACACAAGGATTGTGTAACAGAATTAATGCAGAGATTCATACTGCACAACCCCAATGTGGGTCTAGATAGATAGATAGATCTCACAACTACTCCACTGAGAAGCTTATCCCTGTACAAAAGCAATAGAATGTGGCAGCTGGCAGGAAACCCAGCCTCTCCTTCACGACTTCCACTGAAATCTCTGCAAAGAGTTTAAAAAATGAAAGGAAACCAAATTATATACCTCTCTCCTGGCAAGTCAGCAAAGCAAAGCCAAGTTAGTCCAACCACTGGGGACTAGCCATGTCGAACCTGCTGTTCTCACACAGCTCAAGCCTGGCTTTTGAGGTTTGCAACCATGACAAATCATGAGTTTCAGAATACCAGTACGCCAGGGATGGGTCATTCTTGTGTAGTACTGATCCCAAGAGGCAGGAAAATCCAGAGGGAAAGTGCCTGAGTGACATTTCAACCGTCACATCAAAGAGAAGAAGCAGAGCTAGCCAGGCTCTCGGCACAATTTGGTTGCATGCTACCTTCTACTACATCAGTACAGTTGTCTCAGAGCCCCTCTGCCCTGATACGGAGCACAGTTTGTTTCTTTGTTCTTTATTTCTTTGATTTATAACCCACCTTTATCCCAAATCTGGTATTCAGAACAGTTTACAACAAGATTTTTTTAAAACAAGATATACCACCACCACCACCCCTGCAAAAAAAGCTGCATTAAAACACAGTTGAACACATTATATAAAAACACAATGAAACCAAAAGGGATTAAAGAATTGTCTGTCATAGAATCATGGAATCATAGAACTGGAAGGAACCATAAGGGTCAATTCCCTGCCATGGAGAAATCCAAAAATAAAGCATTCCTGAGATATTGCTATCCAGTCTCTGTTTAAAGACCTCCAAAGACAGAGAATCCGCTGCTCTCTAAGGCAGTCCATTCCAAACAGCTTTACTATCAGGAAACTCCTCCTAATGTTTTTGTGGGGTGTTTTTTGGGGGGGCTCTGTGGCCATGTTCTAGAAGAATTTATTCCTGATGTTTCGCCAGCACCTGTGGTTGGCATCTTCAGAGAATACTGGCATGGAAGAGAATACTGGCACTCTTGTCCATGCCAGCATTCTCTGAAGATGCCAGCCACAGATGCTGGTGAAACGTCAGGAATAAACACTTCTAGAACATGGCCCCATAGCCCAAAAAACCTACAAAAAACTATGGATGCTGGTCATGAAAGCCTTTGACTTCACAATTCTTCCCAATGTTTGGGCCAAATCTTTTTTCTGGTTTGAAAGTCCATTGCTTTGTGTTTGAGTCTCTGGAGCAGCAGAAAACAAACTTGCGCCATCTTTTACCCATGCAGATATTTAGATGGTTATCATGTAATCGCTCAAACTTCTCCAAGCTAAACATATCCAGATCTCTAAGCAATTCCTCATAGAGGTTGGTTTTCTGACCAGTGCATGTGCATGACTAGAATCCTAAACCGATTCAATCCATTATGCAATTGTGAGTCAACATGTAGTTAAATGTAATTGAGACGATGATGGGCAGAGTAATTGGATTTGACTCAATTGTCAAAGAATTTAGCCCAGGGGTGAGCAGCTATACAGTGGGCAGTGGGCACTTTATGAGCCTCGTGTAATAAAGTCCTTCATCTAAACTTTAAATGTGCTATCCAAGGTGATGAATTTTGGGGATAGCCTTCAACAATCAAAGAATGACAGACTCTTAAGGATCATTTAGCCTTGCCAATCCTGGAATCCACCACTAAAGCACAACTGAGAGGTCTCTACCTAACTTCTGCTGAAAGCCTTCAACAAATTACAGTTGGCCCTTCTTATACACGGATTTTTTATCCATGGATTCAAGCATCCACAGTTTGAAAATGTTCCAAAAAAGTATAAATTTCAAATATCAAACCTTGATTTTCCATTTTGTATAAGGGACACTATTTTGCTATGTCATTATATTTAATGGGACTTGAGCATCCACGGATTTTGTTATCCATGGGGGATCTTGGAACCAAACTGCAGCGGATAACAAGGGTCCATTGTAAAGTCCACCACTCTCTACCCTACTGTGAAAGAGCTTTTACCATCAGTAGCTTGGACAGCACATTTAAAGTTAAAATTAAAACTCACAGTGGATTCACCGTCCCACTGTCTTTGAGTCAATCGAACCTCAATTCATAAACAGGGCCAACCTGTCCATTTACAGCTATACATTAACGGTTGTGCAGCTTCCAAAGGAAAAAAAATACATGTTATAGAAAAATAGGAGGGAAAGCCAGATAAACCCTCTACTAGTCACTCCTGGCAATTATTAATTTATCATAGAAGTCAAGAAAGAAGGGAAGGAGTGATGAAAGAAAATACAGAAGCTTTTAACAAATGTCGGCATCTCCAAAAACTCCGTAACGCAACAAGAGACCCAAGACTCCCCAGATATTTATTTATCTGGTGTTCTCTTTCAGATCTTGCAATATGACAACATATGTCAGTGTTGGTTAAGGTCCTGGTGGCAACACCTTGAAAAGTATGTAGAAGTACAGAAAATAAACAGCACCGGCTGTGATTTCAGTGATAAAATACCAGTGTTAAGGGGGAACCTCTGGAGATTCATAACCTCAAATCATAACTGGATAGGAATTGTCTGCCTTTTTGATAAAAGGATGTCAAGTGGCTTCTCCTGGGTTGTAAAGAGAAAGAGACACCTGTTTATTATTAATTCTATTGTCATTATGCAGTATAATAATCTATTTTTTAGAAAAATAAGAATATAAGTCCACAAAAATCTGTGGTTAAACCCAATTTGAATGCACCCATTGACTCAAATGATGAACAAACTCTTGTGTAAAACCCATTGACTCGATGAATCGACTTTAGCTGGCACAAATAGGATTGTAACCATGTTGTCTCTTCCTCTATGTCTAAATGTTCTGATTACCTTGAGATGTTAAAAAAAAACTTGGGATGAGCTCTTTTTAAAAAAACTCCATTCATAATTAAATCAAGCAGACAGCTAATTAAGTTCGTTGAAAGATTGGATTTGTTTGTTGCTTGTTTCTCTTTTTTAATTTTTATAAAATGAAATCTAGTTTGAGATTTGATCCTGTAATGCTTTGAACACCCTCCACTCCCATTAATTAAAAGAATCCCTCCTGGAACCTGCAAGACTTCCAGAATAATTCTAGTTAGTCCTGCTATTCTGAACAAATGCTAATCCTTTGTGAATATTTGTAACCTTCATAGTGGGATAAAGACAGTGTATAGATGTAGTACAGTTGTTGTCGGTTTCCTCCCTGTTATTCACAGTGTGATTCTATGAAAGTTTGCTTAGAAGTAAATTTCACATCACTCAGTGGGACTTCTTCACTGATATATATATATTCACAAAAATCTACATAAAACTAAAACTAAGGGTAACAGCTCTCAGTCTGCAAAGAACAAGTCAACTCTGTGCAGATTTACTCAAGAGTAAGCTCCACTGCAACATCTATAGTGTAGCTCCCTTCCATGCAACTGCCTTGAGGCCTTTAAATCTCTTTTTAAAAAGAAGTGGGGAATTAGAGCACCTTTAAGACTATAAACAACTTATTTCATCATGAGCTTTCATAAATTTCAGTCCAAAGCTGAAATGAAATAAAAGCAATGAGAGCTCATGCTGAAATAAATCACTCTTAAAGGTGCTGTTAGATTCCTCTCCCCAACTCTTTCCAATGGTGCAACAGATTAACATTACTATGTCTTTGACAATCTCTTATCTTCCATCACTATCAGAGATAACAAAAGAACCTTGTAGGTCATATGAGGAAACCTGGCCAGCTTCCTCTGGCCTGTCATTCCCCACCTTTGATACTGTATATAGATTTATGCTCTTAGGCTTTTTAAGTCTATAGCAACATGATGAAATCACCAAAAGCAGTGGGATTGGCAAGATAATCTTTTGTGTATGGCACCCCTTTATTTTAGTAATCCTTACAAACAACCCTGTAAGATAGGTTAGTACTATTATCTCCACCCTGTAAATGAAGAGGCTGAGAAGATAATAACTTGCCTACGACTGCAGCGAAATTGAAACTCTGGCAGGTTTCCTGGTTCACAACTCAGCCGCCACAATTGTGGAAGCTTTGAAATCTGCTAACTAAAACAGGAGGTGCTAGAATAAGAACAAGAACAAGAATGATCACCACCCCAACATGACACTTGAAACAAAATCCACCTGCGGTAGGTAACCTATTTATGGTGTCCTCACATTTTTCCCTGAAACTAATGTTCATCCATTGCCAATTGGTCTCCTCCTCAACGCCCTGAAATGAAACTATGGCCCTGTGCAAATCGGCCTTAAAGGCTGCGATGGGGGCAGAGTCAGGGTGTACATCCATATTATGCATGCTCTGGTGCCACCCCAGGGTGGTATTACACCACACACAACACCACATGGTGCACGGCATCACGGCACTCCTCTGGAGCTGCATCCATATGGCGCAGTGTTGAAGGAGTGCCATAAAGCTGTGACACCGTGACTATCACCGTGGTACCACTTTTTGCACCTCCTTTACACACCCTAGAAAGGACAGATCAAGTCTGTGGCATGCAGTTGCTGCAGCCTGATCCAGGGAAAATGGAAGCGGCCACCCCTTAGGGGCTGTCTGCACAGACCCTCAGGACCTAAAAGTGATTGCTGGAATTGAATTGAAGACTCCATGGTCTACAGACACAATTTGATAATAGGTAACCTTTTGTGTGTGTGTGGGGGGGAACCTCCACTGTTCCCCCTTTTGACCTCAATTTCAAGTACATAGAGAGCTATATAGAAATAGTTTTCAAGCAATGCTCTAGAACAATGGTGTGCACGCTCTGTGTATCTCCAAGGACCAATTACCAGCCCCAAGACTTGTCATGGTTTGCACTACCTCTCAGAGCCCAAACTAGGGATGAGATCTTATATCAAGGTTGAATATCACAAAATCAGTGCATGTGATGTATTTAATTTAGATAGACAACCTATATATTAACTGGTAACATTACAAAACTGAACCGCAATACTAAACATGCACAACCAAATGTGTATGCACATCAGTTCACAATATGTGTATGTATTCACAAAAGCACCACATGTGTACACCTCTTTCCCAACTGAATAAGAGTCTCCTGCATCAGACAAAAATGTTTACCCAGGACTGTAGTGAAACAGGTGCATACAGGGAATACCAACACAAGAAACATTTGTAAGTCTAATTCCTGATTCTTTCTTCCTTTTTTAACAGCAAAAAATATTTGGATTGCAAAAGAAGAAATACGAATCTTTGTTGTGCATTAAAACAGAATCACTGCTTCTGATGATGGAAAAAATGATGCCTAAGAAGGTCCTGGGACTTCAAAAATGGGTGGCAGACACATGAGGCTCTTGTATGTTGTCCATCCCTGCTTTAGAATGACAACATCATGACTCACTAGATCAAAGCAAAATCACACTAAAAATGTGGGAGAATATGAATAGGAAAATCCATCTAAATCCGTCTATATAAATAGAAAAACTATCAATATCTAAGAAAAGCAACGCTTGTCTAAACCTCAAAAGGAAATAAAACTGTTTAAACTTGTCATGCCAAAGAATAACACCACTGGAGCCAAAAGGATGGGTTTTGGAAAGAAATTCTGTAACAGGGATGCCTTCATTAGAAATGCCTTGTTACGAATCATCATCATCACTGTAACCGCTTTGATTGAGATTTCCTGCATGGCAGGGGGTTGGACTGGATGGCCCTTGCGGTCTCTTCCAATTCTATGATTCTGTGATTCTATGATCATACAGAAGATGTCATAGATTCATGCTCTGGAGAAAGAGTGGGGAATCTCCTCCCCTCTTGATAGTTTCAAATATAGCTTCCATAATCTCTCAGCCTTAGTTATACTGGCTGGGTCTGTTGGGAGTTACAAGCCAAAAAAAAATGGAGATCCAAATGCTTCCCAACCATTCTTTAGCAGAACCTTCTTGTTCTACAAATGCAAGTATTTGTGCAACAGCATTTGTCTTTTCATGCATATTCTCTGGTCTATTTTATAACTCGGGCAAAACAAGCAACATATGCTAAATAGAAAACAACCTGTAACACCAGCTGAACACAATACAAAGAGAAAATTGTACCATAGGTAGGTTGGTTGTTATTGTAAATACATCATGATCTTTAAAAGCAACCGGACCAGTTGTTTGGGACCCTATGGGCATTTCTGGCTGGTGTATTCTTTCTCGATGTTCTCACCACCTACATAGGGATGGATGAGTCAAAACATTTAGGTTGGCTGCCTTGCACAGAGTTGGAGAAATATTTCAGTTTATGGCTGCACTTCAGGGAGGGCTGATGTTGCTGGCACAGGAAGTGGCTGGCAAAGGAGTTGCTTATTGTTTCTAAAATGACATTCTGGCACTGCAATTGTACAATGGTATGGTGGCATCATCCTGTTAATCAGGATGGCCAGTGGCCCACACATCATACCGGCCTTTGGGAAACTCAGATTTGGCATCTGGTGCAAGGATGTAGCTATAAATAAGGCAAAACAAGGGAATTCCCTCCTGTAAGAATTCTGTCATCCATGTGAAATTTTCCTTCATCCCCAAAATCCTAGCATATAAGAGCGGGACACTGAAAATTTTGCACACCTAGAACTCTTTTTTAGCCGTGTCTGCGTTCCCATGGCTGCTTTGCCTGCTCCTTTTCTTTGGCCACTAAAACTCTATTCCTAAATGTCCAGCTGGATTTTTAAGTTATTGGAGGAATGTGAGGGGCAGGAGGAACATTTCATTTGACATGCATAATTTTTATTTGGGCAGACCAGTCATGAAATGTGAAAGAGCTATTGGAGAGGGAGCACAAAAGTCTCCTAATTTGATCTCATAGGGAGAAAGCTTCTTAAATTATGTATACCTGCATGTGAGAATGGAAAGAGCACAGGGGAAAAACAAATGGACGAAATGGTCCTGTTTGTTGCTCTATTTGTTGCTCAAGACAATGTTTTCCTTTACACAGAATATCCAGAACAGTTCTAAGGGGCAAAAAAACAGAATTGTATTATTCCTATCTAAATGCTGGGTTCATTTTAACTTCAGGATAGATTGCAGCAAAAGCCCTGTTTTTTCAGGAGGTGCAAGTTGTCTCAATTTCTTTTGCTGCCCTGGACAGAAGGAGTACCACAAGGTATTTAGGACAGAGCTATAAGATTTTTAAAACACTATACAGGACATGCCCATCCAGGCCTTCAGAACCAATAGTTAGCAAAGTCTTTGGGGAATTGTTTACAATATAATGAAATCTGAATGTGTATTGGACAAATTTCCTACCCGGTTTCTTTAATCCGCCCTCCTTGCCCCACACTGGAGAGGTCCATGTGGATTGTACCGTCATCTCTGTGTGTCCACTGATTCTGCATCCACTGAGCCACCCAAACATGGCTTGAAAATATTCATGGGGGGAAATTCCAAAAAGCAAACTTTCCCATTTCCCCATTTTGTATGAGGGATGCCAAATTCACCATTTTATATAAGGGATATTCTTTTATTTGGCATTGCATATAATGAGACTTGAGCGTCTACAGATTTTGGTATCCACGGGAGGTCCTACAACCAATCCTGAGCACATACCAAGGACCCATCATAAATGCTGTTCTTGGATGTTCCAGTGGGTGGGAAATGAGGCTTTTTGTACTGAAATAGCTCTGAAAGATATAAATCTCTCATTTTAACTTCCCATTCACCAACTAATTCAAAAGGTCTGGCCTAGTTGGGACTAGCAACTACATTTAGACTCTAATGGTTGTGCTTCTACTTTGCAATGGCACCCATTTGATTTTGATCCAGCCCAACCACCTTTAAAGTGGTGAGAGCTTTGCCATTATCTTTGGGATGTGTCATCCCTCTTCCTGAAAAACATGGATCCCAAAGGCACCATTGCTGCACCTGACCTACCTATGACAAGCAAATAAGGAATGGGTTTCCTAGGCCCGTGGATGGAAATGAAGGTACAGAATGCTCCTTTTTAATTGCACCGTCTCTCTCTGTAATACGCTGAGCAAGCAATCAAATTTAAGGAAGAAGTGTAGACAAGATTCATAACAACACAGAGCTCTGTTGCAACCTTTCCAGTCAAAGAACACAGAGAACACAAATATAAATGAAGATTCAGTGACCCTTTGGATAAAGCAAGTTTATGTCCATTGTACAGGAAACTTATTTGGATGAGTGAATGCCCTTATTTTGCCCCACATCCAGCTTCATCCCTGAATGGCCCCAAAATAGTTGGGCTGCCTGAGTTCACAAATAAGATGGTGCCTTTTCCCCATTTTCTAGACAGAATGTAACTGAACAAGACTAACTATAAATCTTATTACAGAAATGGGAATGCGATAACATTCTCCATGAAACCTGTGACAGCAGAGAACTTTTTGAGAAATCAAGGCCTCATTCCCACTACCTTTTAAACCGGATCGTGAATCAGTTTGAACTGGTTAAAATGACTCTGGTTCCCATTTAATCCAAATTGCTGAAGCAATTCCGAGAAGGGGGGGGCATGCACTAGACCCATTTAACCTATGTCATTTTGACACTGATTTTTTTTTCCACTTATTTTTCGATAAATCGATTCTGCACAAATGTGAACCACATGCGGATCAGAATCGATTTAAATTTGCCCTTCATCCGGCTGCAGCGGGTCCATTTTGAATTGATTCATGGCTGAATGTGAACCACAAGTGGATTATTTTGGAGGGAAAAAATGTGATTGTGGCAAATGTAGTGGGAACCATGCTCCGCTGTTGAATCGATCCATCGATTCGGATCACACACCAATTTATCTGTAAGTGGGAATGGGACCCAAAATGAATTGTATGAGATTCACATCCCTGTCTTACACCAAAACATCAATACATTCAGGAGCAATAGCTGGGAGACTGCCACTGAGCTTTAGCAAAAGAAATGTAATGTAAAATATGGAAATATCGGGCCCAAACAGACAAGCCAAAATAAAGCTGTTTTGGGTCTCTTTGGAGGCATGCTGTTTAAATGACACACACATCTTAAGAGGACAGAAGCTGCACCAAAGCTGTACTCCAGTCCTTAGGATTGGAGCATGGCTTTGGCGTGACTTCCAGCCTCTTAAGACGCATGCATCATTTAAACAGCATACCTCCAAAGTGACCGGAAGCAGCTTTATTTTGGCCTGTCTGTTCAGGCCCATCCTTGTTCCTACCCCTTTTGCATGTGGCCCCACCTACTCCCAAAATGCAGCACTTGTGAACTTTTCTCGTAAATGGAAATTGAGTTCAGTCCTTGGACTCAAAATGTTTTCCCGTCTATGCTTCAAAATCCTAGATGTCCATAGCCATTGTGGAGGATCTTAGATTTTTCTTTCTCTTCTTCTGTTCTTTTTCTTTCTTTCTCCATTATTTTCTCCCACACTTTTGATTAGAGGAAAAGGTCAAGCAGCAACTTTTAGCTGCCTTGGTGTCTTTGATCCCTCTGTGTATTTCCAACACTGCCCTCATTAGAAACCATTTCTGCACCTGATTTATTAAGAGGTGGGGTGGGGCTGTTGGACTCTTTTGCAATTCCTAGGAAGGTGATAATAAATCTGATACTCATATCACAGGTGATGCTGATGGGTTTTTTTCCCCTGAATTATGCTGGACTTAGCAAATCAAACACAAATGTTACTAAATCGCTTTTATTTTGTTTTTTGTCTGGCCGGCACTGTGCAAATCCTGAGTGCCGTGGAGAATGCATTTCTTGTCACTTTAGATATAAATGCATACACTTCCATACTAATAAATTTTATTTTAATAAAAGAGGGGTCAAGGAAGCAAAGAAGCAAAAGTCCAGCCACTTATTTATTTATTTAAAAAATGATCGCTGACTTCATTTTATTTAACCCTTTCAAATATTGTCAGAGCCACAGATGTTTCCTTGGATTTTAGTGGTAAAAAGGATTGCCGTATTGCCACTCCATTCAAACATAATGCTTCACAGTTATGGGAAAAGGTGAGTTTAACAAAGAAACAGGCAGGCACATGTATATGTGTGTGTGTGTGCGTGTACTTTCAAGTTGCCTGTTGACTTATGGTGAACCCATGAAATTGATGGGGTTTTCTTAGGCAAAGAATACTCAGAGGTGTTTTGCCAGTTCCTTCCTCTGATATATAACCTACAGCACCTGGTATTCCTAGGAGATTTCACATCTGAGTACTAACCAGGGCTAATCCTCCTTAGATTCCAAGATAGGGTACTGAGAAGTGGGGAAAAGCCCTTTCAATTGATTTTATGCAAGGAAGGAGTCTTTGGATGCATCCACATTGCAATTTATAGCACTTTCATACCATTTGAACTGCCGCAGCTCCATCCAGAAGAATCCTGGGATCCCCTTCTCCTTTTGTGTCGTGTCTTTTTAGATTGTAAGCCTTAGGGCAGGGAACCGTCCAATTAAAAAGATTGTATGTACAGCGCTGTGTAAATTTACAGTGCTTTATAAATAAAGGTTAAATAATAATAATAATAATAATAATAATAATAATAATAATCCATAATCCATAATCCATAATTTAGTAAATCAAAAAAAATTCTGATGCTGTAATTCAGGAGAGTGCTCTAAATCCTTCACTAAACTACACATCCCAGGAGTCAATAGGGTGCAGCCATGGCAGTTAAAGTAGCATTTTTTTTTTGTAGTTTAAAATATTTGCATATACTGTACATAAGATATCTTGGAAGATGAAAACCAAGTCCAAACATGACATTCATCTATGTTTCACATATACCTTATGCACATAACCCAAAAGTAATTTTATATACAATATTTTTAATAACTTTGTGCATGGAACAAAATTTGTGTACACTGAACCATCATAAAACAAAGGTGTCACTATCACAGCCACCCATGGGTAGTTTTGATTATTTTAAATATTTCAGATGTCAGAATTCTGGATAAGAGAGACTCAACCTGTACACCATTACATTTTTAAAAATAATAATAATCCAGGGTTGTGTTGGGGGAGAGGATGCAAAAGCAGCTGAGGAACTAGAACTACAAATATCAGATGGAGAGGATAGCATTAGCCATCCGGTAGCTTTGGTTTTGGCACCCGTTTGAGTGTCACAGCATCCAAACGAAAACCTCAAAATGTTGCAGCAGCTAACATAACACCACAGACAAAAGAACAGATGATTTTGCTCCTCTGCTATCCATCACACACAGCGCTGCCAACTTCAGGGCTTCTCCCAGCACTGACATTTCAGACAAAGTATGTGTCAACCGTATTCAATAATATACCAAAGCTGTGGGTTATTAAGTGTGGGGTAACTTGACCACAGCAATTAAAGGGAGATTAAAGAATAAGAATCAACCTTCTCTGTGCGACATAAAACCACTCTCCCCCTGCCCCTCGCAACATATGGAGACTTAAATATCTCAGAGTGTGAAAACCACATCAGAAACCAAGAGATTAGACACTTGAAGCCTATCCCCCCCCCCTTTGCTTCATTCCTTCTTCTGTCCCTGTAGAACAGACACTCACATGAATGACAGTGAGTTGTGAACGTAATTGTGATTGAAGGAGTTATGGTACCTATAGATCAATAACTAAAGCCACCCTTCTTAGGGAAATCTTATTCAGCTTGGTGGGACTTCTTTCAGAATACACACACAGAGAGAGAGAGTTAAGTGTGACTCCATGGCAAACTTCTGCCAAAGGCATAAATAATGCAGTCTGACAGCGCTTCAACTGCCATGGCTCAATGCTATCGCAAGATTTATTGTTTTGTAAGATATTTTGCCTTCTCTTTTAGAGAGCTCTGATGCCACAACAAACTACCAATCCCAGAATTCCATATGATTGAGCCATGGTAATTAAACCAGTGTCAAGCTGCATTATTTCTCCAGTGTGGATGCAGGCACAGAAGCCATACCATATAGTCTTATGGTAGCTGTTAACTCGGATTCTCAAATCAGCAGCATTAACACAATCCAAGGTTCTGGTTATTACCTATAAAGCCCTATGGGGCTCAGATCCACACTGTTTGGCAGACCATGGGGCTCAACAGACGAGTGGCTACATGCTGCCTGTTTTTGCCCGGCATTGTTGCCACAGCAACCAAAAGGTGCTGCAATGATGTGTTTCCTTTCAGGAATAAAAAGAAGCTGCCGAAAGCAGCTTCCTGGAAGGGGCAAGATTGGCATGCTCGTGCGCGCGCCCCAATCACATCACTTCCGGCCAGCGCAGTTTGAGTGCAGCACCATGCTCACGCCATCATGGTGCCACCTTTGTAGATGGGGTTGAGCCATTATGGTGGCCTCCTTGTGGACTAGGGCTTCCGGGTCCTTCTCTCCATCCCAACACCATCACAAGCACCGTTGGTGGGGACATGAGAGAGGGCCTTCTCGGTGGCTGCCCCTAGACTCTGGAACTTCCTGCCCAGGGAGATCAGAACGGCTTCTTCCTTGATGGCCTTCAGCCGGCAGGTGAAGACTTACCTGTTCACACAGGCGCTTAAGGAATTGTTATAAGGACAGGCTGGGATGTTGGACCATTTTTTTTAAAAAAATTGATACAGTATATAGTTTTATCTTTTTAAAATATATATTTTTATTGTTTAATAACTATCTGTTTTAATATTGTAATAATTAAATTCCTTTTTAATGTACTTTTTCCCTTGTGTTTTTAATTGTACTGTTTTTTAATGTTGTGAAGCCATTCTGAGTCCCAGTTCTGAGAAAAGAGCAGGATACAAATAAATATAATCAATGAATAATAAATAATTATTCTAAACTGCAAGGGCCAAAACCGAAGACTAGGTGATGATGTCATAATGTGAGTCCTTGTGATGTCACAGAGACAAGGCAGGCACAGATTGAAAGGTGGGCCAGAACTAATTCGGGATCATTATTATTATTATTATTATTATTATTATTATTATTATTTGTATCCCTCCTCTCCCTTTTTGAGGGTCAAGGCAGGTAACACTAAGAAGTCAAATACAATTACAATCATCAATTGTAGAATTGGGTCTGAGAGAGTCCCTAGATCAAATGGGCACAAAAGCTTGAAACAAGTTAACAACATAGTAGTTTGGCATCCTGATCCTGAATTGCTATCCTGTGGGTCACTATGCCTTTTATTTTATTTTATCAAAATACTCTTCTGCACCTAACTCTTTAGTTTTATTATGGGGATATCAGAGCTATTGCCGATCTCATTCAAAGCTGTTACTGAAATCAGTTGGAGCAGATTAACAAATATCTTTGAGGGCAACACAATAGATGCTCAATCCTGACATAGGTTTTATTGTTTCACACAAAGACACACAGGCAGACCATCAAGCAAGCTGCAAACTTTTCAGTAATGAGGTTTGTAATGGGAAATGCTTGCTCGCTTTTTACTTCTTCGGCAGCCTGAACTTGCTGCTGTAATAAGCTATTTTTATTGTTTAAGTGATTACACCTTCGAAAATGACTGATGGCAACATAGCTCCAAGGGTTTAATGAGAGGAAGTCTTAAATGGCTCAGGCTGATATTGTAGCTCTTTAAACAGATGAAACAACAAAATTATTATTATGAGGAGGAAAGATAGTGTCAGGTGAAGGGCAGAGCACACTGCAGATAAAAATATCTGAGACTGATGTTTACAACTAGCCATAACAGCAGATGAAGCAGTATATTACTGTTCTTTCGATAAATGGACGGTTAATCCCTATTTTTTAAAAAACGAGAGAACTGCGGGCAAACAGAGCTCACTTACAATTCATGGTAGAAGCTAAAGTACCATTTGGGTCAGAAGAGCTTCTCCATTTCCACTGGAACCCAGCACAGTCTAGGAAATTCTAGCCCAGTCCTACCAGACAAAGCTTGTGTGTTGCAGCCAACCATGGCCTGGAGACATCCAAGCCCTAAACAAGTGTGACATAGAAATAAAACTAGCCATGTGTCAGCTGCCATACACACAAAGGTTCGTAAAAATATATATTATAAAATACATTGAGTTCCTTGTAAATTTGGGTCCACCTTAGGTTTATTTGGGGCCATTCAATTATCATTCACAGCTTGATTCTGGGTTGCCCTATTTTAAGCCACCCAGAAAGAGTGGACTTCATCAGTTCCAGGCCTGGAGGCTGTGTATCTCTCATTATCAGATGCTAAAGTTGTATAATTTATTTAGTATTTGTACTTATATGGTGGTGGTGTGCTACAACCAGCACTCAGAGGGCTGAAATGCTGGGACTTTTGATCAGGAGGGATGCCAATGGCTTAGAATCACAGAACCACAGAGCTGGAAGAGGTCTCAAGGTCCATGGAGTCCAATGTCCTGCTCAGTGCTGAAATGCCAGTAAGAGCATTTCCAGCAGGTAGCTATCCAGCATCTTTCTGGAGATGTCCAAAGAAAGAGATCTCAGAACCACTCTAGGTAATTGGATGCACAGCCAAACCATCCTTACCCCCAAGAAATTCCTTCTAACGTTCAATCAAATTCTACTCTTCCCAGTCCTCTCTGTGACAGCTTTCTCTTCACCAGCCTGAACATGCCCAACTTCAACTTTCCCTCATATGTTTTATTCCTTTTATCTGTTATCATCCCTGCTCCAACAGACCTGGAAAGGTTGTGGGACAGCAGAAGCCACTAGTGGCTGATGGTGGGAAGAGGCTGCCTTCTGGGTCTCATGGATCTACTGGCCGGGTGGGAAAGTGAGTTGCCGCCCTTTCCCATCCAACCAGCAGCTCTGCCAGAACTGGAAAAGGTTGTTGAAAGGGGGGGGGGTAAAAATGATGTGAATCAGGTATCAAACACACCAATGGGTCAAACACTGAGCCCCCCCCCCCCAAAATGAACATACCAGCTAAGGTGTGGTGAAGGACACTAGCCAGTAAGCTGATCTGAAGTGAGCTTCTCTTTGCATTGGCCTACAAAGCCTCAACCAGCTTGGATTCAGGACATCTGAAAGACCATCTCCTCCTGTGTGAACCTGTCTAGAATTTGCAATCGTCAGTCAAGGTCCTAAGAGTCTACATTGGTGTCTATGTAAGAGAAGACCTTCTCCTTGGTAGCACAGGCATTCCAAAAAGAAAAAAAACCCAAAAAATCCTAAATCCGAAACAACAAGTTATTTCAGATAAGAGAGACTCAACCTGTATAGCTCTTGTAAGGATTGTGTTTGTGGCACTGTGAGTACTAGTGTTGTGTAAGCTCTGCTGTTTGTTTTACTTCATTTTATCTTTTCAACACTCAGTTTGTTATAATTATGCCTTTTTCCCCACCAAGTGCTCATTAGGATATAGTTAGGCTTTTGTAGCAGACACAGACATTTTAAGGATTGTTTTAAGCTCTTAAACTTATCTTTATGACTGGCAACTCCCTATACAGGTACATGTATGCAGGTGTTAAGCTGTGGAATACCATAGATCTGATTAGATTTTAGGATCATGTTTGCGGGGTACTTCTGAACACCGTAAAAGCACTGTATAAATGCTGGGAAATGCTCTAAAAGATGGATCCTTGGTCTGATTGAGCAGGATAAATTTTATAGCCTTGCTTGTCTTTATTCCAGGCTGTGGGATTGCACCCTGAATGCAAACCTGTGACTATTCTAGAGCCTGAAATTGGGGTGGAAAAAAGGAAAGAAAGAAAGCTCGGACTCCTCTGGGTTTTCAGAATTTGATCTGAATGGTGAAGACTTGTCTGTTTCTTGATTTCTCAGCTCTGTTTGTTTCTCATCTCACTCCCTCACCAACCTCCGGGGAACATTGGATCACATGGACCGACAAACAACCTGCCAGCCATGCAAATCTTCAAGCTACTTAAAACTCTGCCTGCAACAACTGGAGCCAAATAATAGAGGCAGCTTGCAAAGGGATTCCAAAGGTAACAGCAGCCCTCCTCCATAAAGAGTTAACTTCCTTAAAAGGTACAGGTACTGAAAGGGGATGGGGATAAATTGCTCACACACACACACACACACACACACACACACACACACACACACATATATGGGGGGGACCCTATGTTTCTCAAATGTCAGTAAACCCTATCAAAGTGAATTATGGACTGGTGAGAATCTTTAGATTCCAGGAGTTATTCTGAGCAAAGTTGACACCATTTCATGCAGAAAACATCATTTTTTCTGGCCAAGGGACTGCATTTTTGTGCAGAAAAGAATGATTCCATGTGCAAAAAAACACCCCTGTTTCCTTAACAGAAAATGTTTTCTCCTCAAAAGCCATGTCTGAATTCTGCACGGAATAAGTCCCCAATATTTTCTGAACAGAATGGAATATTTCAGGGGGAGCAAGAGAGGAATTCTGGCCTTGCCCTCCTTTATTCTGGGCTCTGGATTTACTTTGTGGATGCAGCTCACTGGCTATTTCTAGGGTTTGAAATTTGAGTGTGGAAAAAAATTGAAAGCTTGGAACCATCTGGGTTTTCAAAATATGATCTGAATGGTGAATTTTGCACAGATTAAGTCCTGAAATGCAAATAGTCCTCAATAACAGCACAGTTGTCAAAGATTTTCTTGTAGCAGGAAGTACATTGTAAAATTACTCATTGGCTCATCCAAGAACAATGAGAGGAATTGCACCCCAACTACTGCAGGCCACTACATACTATAATGGGCTTCCTTGATTCATAGATATGATATCATAGGAGAGATTTAGTCCAATCTTCTGCTACAAGATGGAGCTGTCCATCTACTAGATGTCTATGCATTTATCCCTTTAGGGTGCAACCCAACATGTTACTCTGTTGCATAACAATGGGTAGCATTGGTTCATTTTAACTTTTGATGAGAAGACCAGAAATGTTACAATAATGGGTAACCTTTACTTTCTGTTGCAAAAGCTTCACCCCACATGTTGCCTTTATTTATTTAATTTTCCCCACTGTTGGTGATGGAGGAGCTTAAAAAATAATAGCATTAACACACAACATTATTCAATACAGTACTCAAAAAAGTCACATTACTCATAAAAATTAATGTGAACCATGTAATGTGTTACTTTTTGAATAAAGGTTTCCAAGCTTGGGGAAGAGTTATACTTACCTCCGAACATCGATGGAAGACTGCATGAGGGTGATTCACCAGAGAAAGCCCACCATGTCTCCAAGATAAGCCAAAGTGTTGCATTTTTTAACAATCCCTTTGCATTCATAAATATATTTCATCTCAAAGTATGGATTTATAAACATATTTTGTCTCAATATGTGCCTTTGGGAACCTATTTGAACTGAAAAATTGATCCTGGTAGTGCAAATGGCTGCGGATGGTTCGCATTCCCCAGCAGGAATGGGTTGCATAAGTTTATCTAAGAACTGGACATACATAAAACTCCACAAACATTTGTTTTCTCATATATATGGCGAGGGAGTGTTTGTGGGCTTGATTTTCACTCTTAGAAAATCTTTACCATATCAATTGGTAGTGTCTTTGTATTCCTTTGTTATTGTTGTGTGCTTCCAATTTTTAAGTTTCCAACTTAGGATGACCCT
Source organism: Sceloporus undulatus (assembly GCF_019175285.1). Classification (NCBI taxonomy): domain Eukaryota; kingdom Metazoa; phylum Chordata; class Lepidosauria; order Squamata; family Phrynosomatidae; genus Sceloporus; species Sceloporus undulatus. The sequence goes on along the minus strand of NC_056529.1, from coordinate 16,594,308 downwards.
AAGGCAAACTTATCATGGGGTTCTCTTGGCAAGATTTGTTCAAAGGGAGCTTCCTCTGAGACTAAAAAAGTGTTACTGGCCCAAGCTCATCCATTGGTTTCAATGTCCAAGTGGGAATTTGATCCTTGGTCTCCCAAAGTCCTAGACCAATGTTCAAACCATTACACCGCCCTGGCTCTCCTACTTTTATTTACCTCTCATATCATGTACCACATTCTCTCCTTCTCTTTCTCTTTCTCACACACACACATGCACTCCTGTCTTTTTGAAGTGCAAGCTCTTGGGAATAACGTCAGATGTCTGGATTTTCCTGGCTAACTAACTGTAATAAATAAATCAGCATAAATCCACACTTCAATCACTAGGCCACAGTCAAACCTACTTCCTTTATAAACAGAAAATTCCCTGACATTTAAAAAGGAATATCAAACAATGGATATTCTGTGTGGATTACAACCCCTCAAAGAAACGCCTGCACAGAAAACACAGATACCAAGCCTGACGGTCTTGTCTTTTAGGAAATGGCACCCGCCTTGAAATCTGGGGGATGGAAAACATGACTCCCAGATGTTGGACTGTAATGTCTATGTTTTCTCACTATTGGTTGCTTTGGGTAGGGCTGATGGGAATTCCAGTCAAGCCACATCTGGAAAGCCATGCATTCTCCATGCCTGCTCTAGAACAAGCTTCCCTGATGTGACTCCATCCAGATGTGTTGTAATACAGCTCCCATCATCCCTTCTTGGCCAGGTTGATCTGGGACCCACGGTTATTGTAGCCCAAAGCATATGGAGAGCGCCAGGTTGGCGCATGCATCTTTAAATATTGTAAATTCGCACTGGGTGCTCCTCCGTGGCCTCTCTTTAGTTTGATATTGAACCTGGGACAGAACTAGCAACTTCAGCTGACCCTAAACATTTAGTTACATTAATCATGAGGTGTTTTTGTGATATGTGGCTCTTTTAAAAAAAAGAATTTGGAGCATCCTGCAGAAAAGACATTTTATTGGCTGGACATTGATCAAACAGGTATCTGTAGATCGTAGCACATTAATCACTCTCCTGTTTATCACTTCCACCAGTAGAATATGTAAATGGGATGTCTGTCAGCGATAAGAGGAAGTGGAATTTATTCTTCAGATGAGTCCATCTGGAACTGCTGATACCATCTTCCCTAAGACAGTAGGTTATAGAGATAAATTCTTTGTATTGGTGATGCCGGCCTGCCGACAGACCCCCAAAAAGACATAATAACATCCAAGTACAATTGAATTAAAGGCTTGCCAAAAGCAACGGGAGTTGCATTTACTCCTTCGGCGGGTTGAACAGTTTGCTCATCAGCTTCCACAGTGAGAAAGGGGTTCGGGGGCTTGGGAGGAGGGGATGGAAAAAAACAACACAGAGATGTTTCACAAAAGCTTTCCTAGTTGCTCTGGAAGCTTGAAAATGATTTTGAGGAAAGCAAGTCCTTCCTGCTCAAGCCCTTTGCCCAGCTGTGAAAGCTTTGCTTTGTGGCAACGGATGTAAGGCTTCTACAAATGGCACAAAGCTCAGAGGTAGAGGTTTTTCCCATGCAGATGGATCGCATTCATATGACAACAATTTCTTAGATGTGGGAAGACGACGGCAAAAATGGTCCTTCCTGAAAATCTTTGTGCACAGCCAGCCCTTTAAATGGAATTGCCCAGGATGAAACCACAGATGTCTGGCAATCCCAGCCACAGTTCTTTTTGAGATGTAACCTATAACAAGTATGGGCAACTATATGGAGCCAAGGCTCGGTTTCACCCCAAGATCTGTCCCTTGAACTGCAATGGCATATCTAGGGCATACCAAAGGTGACATCAGTACTGGTTGTACATGCATAATGGATGGGTCAGCTTTTGGCTAAAAACTATCGTTTGCGAGGGATATGTAGGTTCTGGGTATTGAAATGTGGCATTTGCAGCCAAATTTTTTATAGTGAAAATGGCCCCAATTTTAAAACAATGAGGTATTCAAGAGACTTGCAGAGACTGCCAGATTGTTTTGCAGCTCAGATACATGCAGCCTGTAGGTCACATTTTTACCTGCTCAGAGTAACCAGAGGATACACTTGCGTAAGTATTTTTTCAGCATTGCACAAAGAGGTATCCATTTCCTCCTTGCTCGAAAGTTTTCCTACTTTGCCTAACAGCTGCTAAACACCATGGGATGAAGCTTCATACCTGACCCAAACCAAGTCACTGATAGGGGCTCCATTACCGGGCTGGAAGCCATTGCCCTCCTAGACTTCCATGTAAGTAAGCTTTAAATAGTATCTCAGCCTACATTTCAATTCATTTTTTAAAAAACATATTAAAAAATTATCAGCATTGGCAAATATCTTCACGTTAGCTTGGAGAGTTTACACAAACAAAAAATGAATGTGGGAGAAACTGAAAATTGAAAGCAGAAGAAAGCGACACTATGGGAAAGGCTTTCCCACCCATCTGTGAAATTGTTGCAACTGGGATTAATGCTCCATAAGACTGTCACAAATCTCTTAACCTCCCAAAGTGTTATTCTTGAGAGTGAGAGAAGGGTCAAATACTACAAAGTGAGTCCAGAAATGCTCTTTCACTGGTGAACAATAGCACTATAACTCTTTTTAAAAAACTAGAAAGGAAGAGAAGGGAAAGGAACATACTGCATTGACATATCTTGGATTTTCTTTTTAAAGAAATCCACTTGAGTATGGGGATAAAATGTTGCAGCTTGTGCCAGGAACAACCACAACTGAGAACTACAACTGTAAATACCACAACCTCCTGATATAGTTATTCCTTCTAGAGAAGCTCAAGAACACGTTTCCTGACAATGTGCTCAAGAGAAGTGAAAGATATCATAGGCCCCATACAGACAAGCCAAAATAAAGCTGCTTCGGCTCACATTGGAGGTATGCTGTTTAAATGATGCATGCGTACTAAGAATCCAGAAGCCATGCCAAAGCCACAATCCAGTCCTAAGGACTAGAGTGCAGCTTTGGTGCAGCTTCCGGACTCTTAGTATGCATGCATCATTTAAATAGCATACCTCCAAAGTGACCTGAAGCAGCTTTATTTTGGCTTGTCTATATGGGGCCATACAGCACCAATCTGTATCTATAAATCTGGGATCAAAGGCACACAACAGCAACAAGTTGCATTGATCAAAGTCAGGTTATTTGTGTGTAACATCCAGAAGATCGCACTGTTGCAAAGGCTAATATGTCTGAAAACTAAGAGGTACATTAATTAACTTCTGAAAAGTTATTATCAGTAGCAGGGTAGGATTGTTATTGTGTGTGTGTGTGTGTGTGTGTGTGTGTGTTCAGAATAATGTACATGCATAATGGATGGGTTTTGCCCTTGGATAGCAACATGTATCTCCTCTTGGTTTAGCATTGAGAAACTAGTGCTTTTATAATGAAAGGCAGAATTTTATCACCTGGTGTAACTCTTAGCTTGATCTGCGCCTCACAGTGCCCTTAAGGTGTCATCAAAACGTTAAAATGAGACTTGCTCCAAGGGTCCCTCAAATACAGAATTATGAGTATGGATTTATTTATTTATTTTTACCTTCACCAGAAGTAGAACAACCTCATCATCCCGTCTTTGTAAACACTTTAATTATTCTGCTATAAAGATCTATATCAAATGAAAACAAAATTACTGTTGGCAGACTTTCCCTTCTGGAGATACTCTAGGTTTTTTTAAAAAAGAAGTATATGCTTCTAGCTTTCTCCTTATGGTTTATGGCTGGTGTAAAAATTTATTCCACAGCTGGGGAATATTTAGCCCTCCAGAGGTTGTTTTATACTACGGCTTCCATGGGCCCTTATCATTTGCCCTGTTGGCTTGATCTTTAAGTCCAGGACACCAGAAAGATCAATTGTTACTCACCCTTGATTTATATAGCTCTGTTTTTAAAAATGGAAAATCAGCCTGACAGATGGATTTCTATTTTGGTCGAGCTATTTTGCATTAGGATGTACCCATCAAACTTACCAGCAGACCAGGTTGTGAGTGTTTTAATATTGTTACTCTGCCAATGACGTTAGTGCCACAGCTGTTGTTGTTGGCCATCAACCTATGGTAACCCTATGAATGAAAGGCCTCCAAGATAGCCCCTGTTCTGCTCAGATCTTGCAGGCTTAGGGCCATGGTTTCCTTCATGGACTCAGCCTCCCTCTTTTCCTTACTTTAATGTTCAGTAATCTTCCAATTTGGAATGATTTGGAAAGATGTAGGCCCAACAAAGACATTGCAACTCACTCTGCTTCAGAGCTACTATCTAAAGATGGATGGTTAGTACCACTTCCTAACTTCACGAACTGCATCCTTATGTTGAGGAGATGGAAGGTATCTTTACACTCCCAGAACTCCACATTAGTAAACCAAGACATGGAGCAACCAAATGTGCAAGCAAATGGACATGCTCATCTTCATGTACATTGTCCCCCTGTCTCTGCAGTGTACAACACATAGTGTGAACCTCATAGTGTAGTGTGCCTGCACAGTGACACTCCATGTACAACTCGGCTTTGGCAACTTTGATCTCCATGTAGACATTCTGAATCATACAAAAATTTCTAACCTTGTCAGTTGGGGAACCTGAAAAATATTCATTTGTCAGACACAAACAAGGGTCTGGCTCTATGTTATATAACTGAATTTTAACTGAACTGTAGTTTTAAATTTATTGTTGTACTCCCGCCTCAATCCACAGGGAGAGGTGGGAAATATAGAAATAAAAACTATTGTTATTATTAAAATTCAGATACAAAATTTTTATTTAAGAGGCTTAGCAAGGAAAGGGGGAGAGAGAAGGCAAAATAGTCTATACTGTTGTTGTGTGTCTTCAAGTCATTTCCGACTTACGGCGACTCTAAGGTGAACTTAACACAAGTTTTTCCTGGCAAGTTTCTTTACAGGGGGTTTGCCATTGCCATCCTCTGAGGCTGAGAGAATGTGACTCACCCATGGTTACCTAGTGGGTTTCCATGACTGAGCCAGGATTCGAACCCTGGTCTCCAAAGTCCTAGTCCAACAGACCACCACACTGGTTCTCAAATAGGCTATATTGGTGTGGTATAGACAGCGCTATAGTGCTGTGCTTGCACCATGCTAAGGTTATGGGACTGTGCAGCAACCACATGGTCCCTAACCCTAGCACATACTGACAGAGGCATAATGGTGGCACCCCGTGTACAGGGGCACTGCCATTATGACATAAGACGCATAGTGTCTGCACATCATGTCGTGCCAATTACGTCACGAGTGCGCCACTGTCGCACTCAGACATAACTGGCTTGGTAGAAAAAGAACCCACTTTTTGCAGGTTCTTTTTCCTGCAGAGGGAAGCCGCGAAGTTTGGCAGCTGTGGCTTCTCTCCACAGGAAAAAATGCCACCACTGCTCCGGACAAAACCCCAGGTATGTACCAGGCCATAGACACCTATAGGCTATATAGATATCCATTTTTTAAAAAGGGTAATAGATTAAATGCTTATATCTGAGCATGATGTTAAGAGAGATAGAAGGGGGAAAACAGCTATGTCCACTGGCCTAATCTCCAGCAAATTAGGTTCTTCAAACACAGGCAAGTATATTTGGGAGGGACAGTTAGAAGTAATTGCTGGAGAGGTAGGTGGCAAGAAGTACATCTTCGGAGACAGTGAAGAATGGAAGTAAAAGGGAGTGAATGAACAAATTAATGATTAAAGGAAGATCCCTCCTCCTCTTCCCATTCTGGATGTCCTGTCCAGCCTGGCCTCCCAGCTTCAAGCAATCTTTCACTGTCAACATATGCCAAGAAATTGATTCAATTAAGATTAGCAGCCTCAGAGCTGGGGCAGAAGGGTTGTGTGTGTGTGTGTGTGTGTGTGTGTGTGTGTGTGTGTGTGTAAAGAGAAATGGCTTCACTTTGGATAAATGTTTTCACTTCTTCCCCTCTATGCTCTGGATGTGACCCAGAAGGGGCTCAAGGGTGACTTAATTGTAATGGATCATCAGGTAAATCTAGAGACTCATTCAAAAGATTAACAAACCTAATGGCCATTTATGTTTCCAGTGCTATTTATGGCTTTCCTGTGTGCGCATGCACATGGGTTCCGGATCTGTTATCATGCATTCTTACAACTCCAACAACTTTGGGAAGAAATGGTAGGCAGAAAATGTGAAGCATAAATATAAAGATCAACAAATAAATGTTAGAATTATGACCAGTTCAGCCCCCAGGAGATTGCTGATTGTCAGATTGCACCAAAGGTCTTCTAAAAATATATAGAATGAAGCAAATTGCATGTATTCATATTCCATAAAAAGCCAACCTATGATCCAAGTGGTCTCAAAACACAATCCAGCAGACCTGTTGAGCAGATTAACCTTCTCAAACCTATCTGCGTTTTCTAAAGAGCTTCCCCCCACAAACAGCAGTCCTTCCTCCAGCTGCACATTTTTTTCTCAGTTGTTCACAATTCGCTTTTAAATGGCCTTAACAGTTTTATGGCCCTTAATGATCGCCCTTTTGTGCATTGGATTGCCAATCAAGGATCACTTAATGACAAAACAGAATAATTTAACCCCTGTTCAAAGAACAATGCTTAGAATTGCTCCGGTTAGTGTTTTGACACAGCAGCCTCTTAGAAGAAAGCGCCTCTACAGAATAGGGCAGCTATCATTAACAAGCCCTTCTCTGTGTCTTCAGCCGCCATCTACAATAGCCTGACCTTTGCACTTTGAGCTTTTGCTTTAACCGAATCACAACCGCTTTAACATTTGGGTTAGTCATTTAAAAGCTGCAGGTGTGGCAGCTGGACAATACCTAATAAAGTGCATGCGGTGGGGATGAATGTGGAGCCCTCTGCACCAGAGAAGAATCTCCCCCTTAAGGCTGCACAATGCCCAAGAATTAGCAAAAGCATTTCAGAAAGTTTAATGTACCGTAATCCAGAGCCACTTGTTAAGAGTAGCAGCACTAGAAATGAGTTTTATTTGGTTCACAAAGGAGAGGGCCTGCCAACAGGGCAGTCATCACTGGAGTCCATCAAATTTCAAAGGGAATCAGCTCTTAAAATGAATTTGCATGGGTCCCACCAACAACCTTGGATTCGAAAAGTTCAAACCCTATTGAGCATTATATCGGAAAAGAACGGTTGTTTTATACAGAACTCTTCTTTGGCTGAAAATGTGGTGTTTTATAAAATGGGTTAGTGTTTTTGATCTCAACTAAGTAAAACACCTTTTCTCCATAACCCTTTGCACTGGGATTTCTCCAGTTGAAGTGGACAGAGTTTTAAAAAAGGCTTTGCTTGGTCTTAATTTTACTATCAACATTTCACAAACAAAAGAAGAGGATCTCATAATGCTACAAACCTCATCCCAAAGATAGCGACTCACACAATTCCATTATTATATATTGGTGAAAACTCTCCTATGTGATGTGTTCATTTACTTTCATCGGCCTTAAACCAGCTTAAAACACAGAATGGAGTTCATTCTTGACAGCTCTTCAAACGTCATTTTTAAAAGTAATTCATGACTTCTTATTCACTACTATTACTATTTTGAAGTAACTTGTTAACATCACTTGTAATTTGTTATTAAAAGAGTAGTGCATTAATAGTACATTGCTAATGTATTTTTAATTAATGTTTGAATTTTGTTTTTTAAAAAAATCACTTAAATGTGAAAATAGAGAAAAGAATAGTCCCAGATCTCTGCAGCTGCATTTCACGAGCAATGGACAAACATTATTTGGTATACTTTGGCCCCTTACAGACGCCTCTAACCCTAGTACAGACCGAGTCCATACAAAATGGCTGCGCCCGTTCCACATGGGGGCAGCCATCTTGACGTCACGGACGCATAGCTTCCGGACACCGCGAGTGCACGACTAGCGCCTCGTGGCGCCACTTCCAGGGTGCAGAAAGAAGCACCATTTCGGTGCTTTTTTTCGGCTGCATCCGGGAACCGCGCGGTTTGGCCACTGCGGTTTGCGGACGCAGCAACCAGCAGCGGCGGCAGAGCGCCCTTCTTGGGCGCTCTGTAACGTACCTTTTAAAAATCCTAACCAGTTATTATTTTTATAGAAAAAAATTACCTTAAGTGTTTTTTAAGAAAAAATAATGCCATTATGCCCACTAATGATGTGTTAGAAGCAATGTCATTACTTCTGACATGATACTCCTAATCTTGTGTGTTATTAAGGATGAGCTAAAAAGAAAAAGGAAAAAAGCTTAACTGTTGTAAAGTGGATTGTAATTAATAGGTATATATCTCAACAGTGGGATTTACACAGAATACCAGGCATTGCCTTTAGTGTTCATGTGCACACTTTTACAAACATGTGCACTGAAGAGGACATCAACTACAGGTTGACTCTCCTCTATCCAGAATTCTGAAATCCGCCCTTATTGTCCAGAAATTCCTCCTAATGTTGAGGTGGAATCTCTTTTCCTGTAACTTGCATCCATTGTTCCTGATCCGGTTCTCTAGAGCAGCGGAAAACAAGCTTGCTCCCTCCTCAATATGACATCCCTTCTAATATTTAAACAGGGCTATCATATCACCTCTTAACCTTTTCTTCTCTAGGCTAAACATCCCCAGCGAACTAAGTCGTTCCTCATAGGACATGGCTTCTAGACCCTTGAAAGCACACACATACACACAACTAAAAATACTATGAATATAAAGGTTAAACCACAATTAAACCAAAGGTCTACTTAAAACACACAAGTCAAAACGCACACATTAAAAAGGTGTTTTAAAAACACATTTTAAACACAATGAAATAAAATACACAACACTTGGCATTAAGAGGTCTATGCAGTACAATATAGTTAAAACCAAACACCTCCCTAAATTTAAATGTCTTTACTTGCTTGCCAGTGGAAAGACCACAGGGAGGGACCAACCAGACCTCTGGAGGAAAGGAATTCTACAACTTGGGACCAGCCTCTGAGAAGGCTGTCTCTCATGTCCTCACCAAACATGTCTGTGTCAAAGCAACATTCAACTCAATTGGGAGAATACCTTTTGCAGTTCTACTGCCAGAAATCAGTTGCCAGTTTTGCATGAAGCACATGAGTAAAAACACATGACCATTGTCCAACAATGCACCTCTGGGACCATAATGCCCAGTGCAGAGTTTAACACTGGCACCATCCTAAAAACTCCAAAGCTTTCCCCCACCTTGGAAGCAACTTATCAGAAATATTTTAAAGAAATGACTCCATGACTTCGTGTCTCCGAGGCTAACATCACAGCCATTTTGTCCTTTTAAAAAAAATGTCTAAATTTCTAGTGCATGCAGTTTAATTCTCTTTCCCCTTGCAAGACAAGATGCTAAATAAAACAGCACTCGGAAACCGGCCTGTCACTGACCAAGCAAAAGGACCTTCTGCAATATTTCTTAGTGACGCCTGTCCCTTAACCAGTTCACAACTTCCATATTCCAAGTGAACATCTTGATTCAATTGGCAGTCTGTGCTTAATTACATGGGGTTGAGTGAGAAAGGACGAGAGGGGGGGAAGGAGGCAGCAGGCTTGTTTATCTCCTTTAAACAGGGCCTTGGTTGCAAGCATTTGTTATCTTTGGTGTGAAATGTAGGCCGACAACAATTAATGTTTCCTATCCCAGCAGCTCTACAGCCTTCCAGAGGGAGGGAGTGAAGGAAAGGGGGGTGCAAGTAGGCTGGCTGGAGCAATGTAATTCCTATCATGCAGCCTGCCTGTCACTCATTATGCAAGTGGCAGAAGAGTAACAGCAGCAGCTGACAAACTCGGCCGGTGCCTCCCGAGAGCCTGCCGTGATAAAGCGCCCTGCTTTGTGGTGTAATCAGCTTGCAATACATGCATTACTTCCTAATGAGAGCCGTGTTTAAACAAGTGTATAGAACACATCTGTCCGAGCCCTGGGATTTGAAGCCGTGTGACCAATTCAACATCTGAAAGTTAAATTAATGGTAAAGAGTTTAATTGTGAGTAAACAATGCCGCATTAAGGAGCAGTAAACACAGCAGTGGGGAACTCAAAAGATGGAGTGGTCCGTCACAGATGTGCCGGCTTCGGTGCTTTCCTTAATGGCCTCTCCCCAGCTGTACCTTTGGACGGACGGCGAACAGCATCGTTCTTTCCTGCCTTGGCTTTCTCAGGCATTCAGCCATCCTCAAGAAGATGTCATTGCCCATTTAGACAAGGAAAGTGTGCAGATCTCAGAGATGGACAACTTCAGTGGATCTGGGGACCAAATTTTGTGTCCTGCAACTCACTATGTGGCCACAGAACTGACCAAACTCCCCCTTCCTCCTCCCTCGAAAAAACCTGGAAGTGCACTTATTTTGCTAATCAACCCACTTCTTATTTGGGGTGTGTTCACATGACACAGTTATAGGACTATGATTCCTGAGATTTGTAGCTTGGTGATATACCCTCTGGCTGAGATTTCTAAGAACCCTTCACTAAACGGCAAATCCCAGAATTCCATAGGGTGAAACCACAGCATTAAAAGTGGAATCATAGTGCTATAATCCGTTGTGAAAGGGCCCTCAGGTGGGGGCGAAGGTTAGGTAGCGGGTATCCAGGAGAGGCACCAAAAGAAACTGATGATTGCAAGAACAGACTTGTGACCTCAGGTTGCATTTTCTCTAGTCCTTATGTAGACAAAGATACCCATGGACCCACAATGCACATTCACACACAATCCCCAAACCAAAGATCTCCATGTCCTGCCATAATTCATGATTCAACAACTGATTCAGTGGTCTGCTCTAATTAGGATTCTCCAGCAGGATTCAGGCCAATACCACAACAGGCAAATGAAACCTGTTGCTGTTGTGTGCCTTCAAGTCATTTCCGAATTATGGCAACCATAAGCCAAAGCTTTCATGGGGTTTTCTTGATCAGATTTTTGAAGAGTGGATTTCCCTTTGCCTTCACTTTCCTTTGAGACTGGGAGAGTGTGACCTGTCCAAGGTCACCCAGTGGGTTTCCATGGCTGAACAGGGATCTGAACCTTGGTCTCCAGAGTCGCAGTCCAATGCCCAAACCACTACTCCAAACCTATAATGAAAAATAATTGCAATCACTGAACAACCAAACCATGTCAACCCAATGGCTTCTGAGAAAGGTCACATTTGGGACAGATACATAGCATAATCTTGGTACATCTCCCTAGGTAGGTCAGTGCCACCACCAAGTAAGCCCTGCACCTGGTGAATACCCAGCAAGTTTCATTGGTGACTGACACAGATAGAATTGGTACACTGGTCAAATTGACAGGTTATGGGCTGGTGGCATATAACTCAAGAAGAGGAAGAGATTCATGATGCGAGCTTAAATTTGAGGGTGACTGCTCCCCAATAATTGTGAAACTGAGAGTGAAGTACTCTTCAGATCCAATCACTTCCCATCTATTTCATTCTGTTTACTTAACGGCATGGGCATGACACTTAATCCTCCAGGGTTAATTTGTTTCTGGGAAGGTTGCTTCAAGGACCTAATCACATTATCCTTTTAGCATGCCAGGATGTAGGTTTCTTGGTGTTGGCTAAAACATCTGAGACCAGCTGATGGAGCCACAGCATGGATACATTAGGAAAGCTTCAGTGCTAACCACAGGTCAGATCCAAATGTACAAGAAGGATTGCGCGATCCTGGCTAGCATCAGCTCCATTTGTGGTCTCCTTCCCACAAATTGGAAATCTCAATTGCTCAATTGTGTGGTGTCTTCAGTAGAAATAAATATCCCCCCCTCACAAGATGACAACATTAAAATAGCAAATCTCTATGCAAAAAACAAAAGCAACTTATTCTTGAATCCAACACTCTGATCGGGGCTATGGCTTTATATCCTTTATTATTCTCTCTCTTCTACCAACTGTGGAAGTCCATTCTCACTCTTTATTGATTCTGGTCTCCAGACAGCATATGAATGACAGACTGTATTAAGACGACACTCGTTGAAATGTCACCTCCATCAATATCACAAGGCAGTGCTAAGTGAGCGGCCCTCTGCTGTTTCGTGATGTATGTACACCCGTCCATTAAATGCCTTACGGATAAAAAAAATAACCTCTTCGGGAGAAAAAGTGGGGGTGGGATGTGGGGGGGCCCTTACAGTGACTCCCTGCAGGAAGTCTGGTGGGAAGATCTCCATTTCAGAAGAGAAGACAGATGGAGCTACTTCCAGCTGCTTCCTTGATGACCCACCATGCAAGTTGGTGAAAAGAGGCAATCCTTGTTTGTTTAAGCTAAAGCCCTTCATTATGCTAGTTAGGAAATTGCAGTGGGGTGATGGTGGAATGAGGCCACTGTTCCATGAGCTACAGCCTCAGCTGAAATTGAACCCAAATGTTCCCTGTTGTTGTTGTTGTTGTTGTTGTGTGCCTTCAAGTCATTTCTGCCTTATGTCAACCCTAAGGCAAACCTGTCATGGGGTTTTCATGGCAAGAGGGGAGTTCTCTGGTGTAAACAAATCAGAAACATATCACTCATCACACTGCCTGGTGCCAAGGGAATGCTTTTCAACCTTTGGCCTGCCAGATGTTTTAGATATCTATCTATCTATCTATCTATCTATCTATCTATCTATCTTTCTATCTAATCTATGGGATTTATATCCCACCTTTCTCCCCAAAAATGGGATTCAAACTTTGAGTGCCAGCAGCAATACTCATTGAGCATGCTGGCTTGGGCTTTTGAGATTTGAAGTGCAAAACAGCTGGAGGTCCCAAAGTTGGGTGTCACTAACCCAGATCAGGTTATGAACATTAGAGTACCCAGAAGCCCCATCTACTGGCCACACAGACTGAAGAACCTGGGTGCTATAGTTTTAAAAAGTAACTTTTCCTAACCCCACATTAAAACCTATTAAAGTGGGGCCTTGGTATCTACTCGGGTTTGTTTCAAGAACTTGTAGATGCTCAAGTCCCATTCCATACAATGGTGCCCCTTATATTAAATAGCAAAGTCAAGGTTTACTTTTTGGAATTTTGTTTTTGGAATATTTTCAAGCCATGTATGGTTGAATCCATGGGTGCAGAATCTGTGGATATGGAGTGCTGACTGTACTTATTACAATCCGTATGCCCATTGCATTACTCCAATGAGTTAAAAGCTGAAGGCCTGTTTAAGCAAGGTCTTTGCCTGCTGAAGAAAACAGAGCAGAGATGGGCCAAGTGAGCCTTTCTTTAAAAAGACTTCCAGCACCTGGAAGCAGCTTCTGAGAAAGCTCTTTCCCATGTCCTCACACAAGAAAACCTGTGATAGTGGTGGGACTGAGAGAAAGCCCTCCTGCAAAATATCTTAAAACTTTGATAAGAGACTGCATGGTGGTTTGAGCATTGGACTAGGATTCTGGAGACCAGGGTGGGAATCCTTGCTGAGCCACAGAAACCCATTGAGAGCCCTGGAGCAAGTCACACTCTCTCAGCCTTAGAGGGAGGCAGAGTCAAACTTCCTCTTGCCAAGGAAACCCCATGATAGGGTTGTACTAGGGTTACCATACATCCAACAGGACTTGAAACCACACAACAACACAGTATCTTCTAGAAAGATTTCCTACTACACTTTATTTCTAAATGCTCAACTGAAGTTTAAACTACTGCAGTGCTAGAAATTTTGGGAACGAAGGAAAATGTTGGGAGGGTGAGCAGGATTCTTATGTAGGGAAGGTAACACCCATATTTGCACCCTGAATCTTTCAAACCAGAAGCTGACAGTCTGAAAACAGATTATCTTCTGTTGACATTTGAGCTTTTCATGTAGGGCTTCTTTGTTTACATACCCTTCATCTTTCCTCATTACACCTTCCCTTTAGTTTAACGTGTGCAATTCCCCTAATTTCCAAAGTCGACACTCTGTACAATCCGTCCCGAGAAATTTGCTTGGTATGTATGCCCTTTTGGAGATGCGCGCCCCATCTCTCGACAAATAAACAACTGAGCCATACTTTACACATGTATCCTCTGTAACTAACACAATTTGCCAATTTGCCAAAGGGCAGAAAACCTTTAAGCTCCATTTATTTGCCTTGCTGTTGAGTGATCTCAACTCTGGTGGCAAAGACTCAAGCAGAGCGCTTCAGGCGGAGAAAGGGAGGGCGACGGCGGAATGAAAAATACCATGTTGTTACCCAACAAAATAAAAACCAAAACCCAGGCCCACCTTGCGGAGCGAACCAGGGCACTGCCATTTTCCTAAGCAGCTTTAATTGAACTGTCTCAGTGCTTCATTGGCAAATAAAAGACTCACTTAGTGTCAGAAACCTCCCTGGTTCCTGGTGGAGGAGATGGAGTGCGGGTAATTAAAAGGAGGCCTGAGAAAGTCACCGCTTTTGCCAATCCTGAACAGATTGGAGGGCCTTGGCTTCCTTGAACCTCTCAGCACGTTTCAAAAAATGAGAGACAAACAACAAAAGGTGTTAATAGCTTTACAGAGGGAGCCCCATGCTGATAGATTACCCATTAGAGTTATCCACTCACAGCGAAATGGCAAATAGGTTTGATCAATTCGATTTTAATGGAAAGTGGGTCTCCCAGAAAGAGCAGTGAGCAAAACCCGTCAGGTCTTTTGTTGCTAATGTGTCTGGAGGGGGGGAGGAGGGCAAAAGAAAGCACTTAATTGAGGTCATAATAATATTAGCAGTGATTGCCATCAATAATTCAGGCATATTTACGACTACATGGGCAACGGTCCTGTCAACCAAGGGTGGCTAGGCCTTTTTGTTATGTGTTAACACAAACCTTGACATTGGGTGTTGCAGTATATTTTGCTCACTACTCTGGACAACAAGAGCGAAGGATATACTTTCGGTTGGTGGGTTTGCATTCTACACAATAGTGATGCTGCTGTTTGCAGAAATATAAAATGTGGAATAGAATGGTCTTGCAGGGAAGGGTTCATATCATCGTCACCATCATCATTATCATCATCATTATCATCATCATCGTAAAAGCATTATATCTGAAAAGAGCAGCTGATCAACCTAGCTATAGCTATCTGTCTTAAGGAAACACAATTTTAGCTCCCTTGTATGATGTAGTATCTGTCCAGCGGAAGAATCATAAATCCTGCCTTTCCACACAGTCTTGGTCACTCCTGAGTAGTTATCTCTATCTCTCTCCCTCATTCTCTCTCTCTCTCTCTTTTTTTTTTTAAGATATAGAAGAGAAAAACTAAATGAACGCATAATTGTACAATTACTGGGCCTCATTCTGGAGTTTAAAAATTTAAATGTATTAGCCTCATAAAATGCCTCATTAATCTGGGTGTCTTAAAATGACACTCTTGTCCGGTAATGAGGCGTTATGTGTAGAGAATATTGTGGTGGGGGGGGGGGGACAGAGAGTAAGGAGGTTTATCTTATTAGGATATCCTTTTTATAAGAATAGTAATTTATTAAAAAGTATACTGTTGTGTTTTGTATGTTAAAATCCAAAAAAGTAACAGAATCAGATCCACCGAGATTATTTATGAGAACAGCTAATGTTCTACCACAATGACCAAAAAGTCCCAATCCTAACGTCTCACTGCAACACCCCAGAATGCATATGATGCATTTTTGCAAATCTTGTTCTTGTCCATAGCCTCTTCCAACTGCAAAATATTTCATTTGTCTCCCCCTCCCCCCACCCCAAATGAGTTACACCCTCTGAGTAAATTACTGACAGGCACTGAAAGCATTGATTCTCTTTTATGATGTATTAAAAAGATACCCAGCAATGACTGCACAGACCTGAAGGTTCTGCACACTGTATCTCAAATGGTTTTGATAATTACCTATGGTCATCAAAACATATACATTGTATTAGATCTAGGAAAACTGTCATTGGTGTGTACAGGTGTGTGGCAGGAGGGAGAATTGTATATTGCAAAGCCCCCAGTGGAGTGGTGAAATGCAAAATACTGAGAGAGAGAGAGAGACAGACAGACAGACAGACAGACAGACAGACAGAGACACAGAGAGACTGGCTTCTCCTATATCTTCATTAAGCTCTCAACACACATACTCCATGCCAGGGAGTGAACTATTTGTTTGTCATTGCAATAGATTCATAGAACTAGACCTAGATCTACTCCAAGAAGATTTGCCAGGTCAATTCTATCCCATGCCCTGAGCTTTCAAA
Source organism: Sceloporus undulatus (assembly GCF_019175285.1). Lineage (NCBI taxonomy): Eukaryota > Metazoa > Chordata > Lepidosauria > Squamata > Phrynosomatidae > Sceloporus > Sceloporus undulatus. The sequence goes on along the minus strand of NC_056529.1, from coordinate 16,578,181 downwards.
ACTTGAGATCTAGGGATGTCACGAGGGGGAGCCTTGGTGATGCTATGAGTGATGTTACAAGGAGCAGCCTTAGCAATATCATTAAGCATATACATTAAGGAGCAACTGCAGTTGCACCACTAACTTTAAAACACCAAGTCTAACAAATAAGAGGAAGGGGAATTAGGAACTCTTTTCAAAACAATTCTCTCATGCTGAGATTCCTCCCCCTAACTCTGACAACTGAAGAAGGAAGTACAGACCCTGAAATCTGGGAATCCTAAATCCAAGCCACTGCCATGCAGGAATACACTGCCATGTAGGAACTATTGTGCCAGTTTTACATTTATGTTGTTAGCCTATAAGGAAACTTGGGATCTGGTTGCCTCAGAGAATGGCATTTCCCTTGTAGAATCAAATCTGGACCTGTATATATAGCCCTTCCCCAGGTTCTGTTTCTTGCCCGCAAGAATGAGATGATGTCAGGTACTACATTTTATGAGTGTTGCTGTTGTTGTGTGCTTTCAAGTCATTTTCGACTTATGGCGACCACAGGCAAACTTGTAACAGAGTTGGCAAGATTTCTTCAGAAAAGGTTTGCCATGGTCTTCCCTGAGGCTGAGAGAGTGTGACTTGCCCAAGGTCACCCAGTGAGTTTCATGTCCAAGCAGAGAACTGAACCCTGGTCTCCAGAATTGTAATCCAAGACTCAAATCACTGTGCCACAATAAGACTAAAAAAAATCAATAGCACTAGGCTATAAGGAAAGGAAGAACCCTTTCAGTTTCCTTCCTCTACCTTCAGATGGTTTATTTATGCTAAAAATGTTTTTCCCCTAATGTTCTTATTGTTTCTAGCAAAAGCCGTTATCTCTACAGAGTGGATGGCGGGATTCAAATCACCCCTGATCCACTTCTTCTTAGCAAAAGTCAGCTTTATCGACCACAGGAGAGGTGGGATTTTGGAGAGATCTGAGCAAATTCACATTGTTTGGATAAACTCATTCAGGAGGTTTCAGCGAATCAAAGCTGAAAGGGATATTTATTCTACAGAGGATGCAGACGGGGGGAGAAAAGGAGTAGAAATGTGAGATTTATGGAAGGAGGAGGAAGAAGGAAAAGTGGAAGAAAATAAATAGATTTATAGCAGCAACATTTTAAAGGAGGAATATGAAGATAGTTGCATCCCATGTGAAGTTGAAGGCTCTCATGGCCAGCATCCATAGTTTTTTGTGGGTTTTTCGGGCTATGTTTCCATGTTCTAGGAGAGTTTATTTCTGACGTTTCGCCGGCATCTGTGGCTGGCATCTTCAGAGATACCAGCCACAGATGCTGGCGAAACGTCAGGAATAAACTCTCCTAGAACATGGCCACACAGCCCAAAAAACCCACAAAAAACTATAGTTATATCCCATGTTTGGAAAGGATAGGCCCATTCCTCAGTTACACAGTTCAGATACAGCGCATAAAAGTGTACAACATTATTTACAGAAGATCATGAATTGTTCAGTGGGGATCACTGCCCCAGCCTCCGTCACACGGTCAGATTGTTGTGCTATCAAAAATGCTAATAACCGCCTCTCCACATTAGCCCCCAGTTTAAGTAACTGAGAATCATGTATATTTAAAAAGCTTCTCTCTGTAGTTTTAATTATCTCAGTCTGCAGGGGAATTGGAGTGGGAAGTGTAGCTCCAACCATTCCCAAGCCTGAGACCCATATGAAAGTGCTCACACGCTGACAGCTAAGATGTCTGTCCTAGCTTGTCGGATTCTCAGTTAAATTTGCATTGAAAAGGCAGCTTTAAATATACTTAAAATAAAAAGAGAGAGAGAGAGAGAGAGCATTTGCATCTCATTTGCTACACTGGCAGTCTTAAAGTTTTATCGGAATAAAGACATGTCAAATGGATTTATTATAGTTAAGCTGATAGCTTTTAAAATCAACACAGTAACACTGGCTAAATTCAACAAAGTAAATTGGCAGCAGCTAATGGCATTTATGTGTTGAGCATCATTTGCTTAAAAACCATAACGCACATCATTTTATTTTAATGTCGCCGTTGTTTGGGATTCTTTGGTTGGGGTTACATTCGTTTTCCACGATCACAACAGCCACAAGAACAACAAAATGGCAGGGAAAAGCATACTGCTGACACACTTTTCCTAAATGGAAAGATGGGTTGGGACAAGATCTTCAGTGGGACAAGATTCTGTAAGTATCAGAGGTCACTGCTCAAGACATTAAGCAGTGCAGTCAATATCCAAATAATGCCTTACTCAGATTTAAGAAGCAAGACAGCTTCAGTGCCTTTATACTTCTAGGTAGGATATTGCTGTCTCCTTGTGCTGTTTGACTCCTGCCAGGTTAGTAGCTGCAATACCTTTTTCCAACCATATTTGGTGGTGGTGATCTCAGGGCTCAGGCAGGCTGATATGGGGATAAAATATACAATTCCTCAAAATCTGGCCATGAGCCATATAAAAGTAACTTTTCCAAACAGAGAAACTTGAACTCACCTCAATGTACAGAGATCAAGCTCAAGGAAACGTTTGCATTTCTGGCAACTGACCCCACTCTATGCAATAATAGAATGTGAATAAGGATTAGGCCATTTTTAAAGCCTGATTTGCTAGTTAGAAAAAACTGTATTAATAGAAACATAGAGTTGGAAGAGACCGCAAGGGCCATCCAGTCCAACCCCATTCTGCCATGCAGGAAATCCAAATGAAAGCATCCCCGACAGGTAGCCATCCAGCCTCTGTTTGAAAACCTCCAAGGAGGGAGATTCCACTACACTCCGAGTTACTGTCAGGAAGTTCCTCCTAATGTTGAGGTGGAATCTCTTTTCCTGGAGATTGCATCCATTGTTCCAGGTCCTGTTCTCTGGAGCAGCAGAAAACAAGCTAGCTGGCATCCCTTCAAATATTTAAACAGGGCTATCATTATCACCTCTTAACCTTCTCTTCTCCAGGCTAAACATCCCCAGCTCCCTAAGTCGTTCCTCGTAGGGCATGGTTTCCAGACCCTTCACCATTTTAGTCACCCTCCTTTGGACACACTCCAGTTCCTCAACATCTTTTTTGAATTGCGGTGCCCAGAACTGGACTCAGTATTCCAGGTGGGGCCTGACCAAAGCAGAATAGAGTGGCACTATTATTACCCTTGACCTAGTCACTATATTTCTATGGATTCAGCCTAAAATTGCATTGATCAAAGACTCTCAAGCACAGCAACCTTGCCTTTCTAAAAGTTTGCTATGGTTAAGGAAACAATATTTGTTTTCACAACACCGTCTGCTCCCTTTGGTTTGCCCTGATTCCTGAGCTCCTTCCATCAAAGTATTCCACCTCGCCCCTTACATTTCTATTTCTGGTCTTCTCTGAGCACTAGAATCAGAGAAAAGGCAATGCCTGGCAGCATCTTTCATGGTCTGAACACCCTAAGATCCCAACGGCTCCAAGGAGGGATTCTAAAGGAAACCCACATGCCTCCAGGGGAAGGCAAAACTTTGCAAGGTTGAGCTCTTTAAAAGCAATGGGAAAATACAGTGCATTGTGCTAGGTCCCCTCCTTCAGACATACTGTATAGGCCGTAAATTGTTCTTTTTTAATAAAAAAGAAATAAATTTACCTCCTGAGTGCCTTAAAAAAAAGGAAAAGCACCGCTTCCCCACTCCCTAAAGCCGCAGGGCTTTCGAGGTAGACAGCCTGGTGGAATTCCAGTTAACAGCTTAATTTTCCTCCCGATAAAAGAGACAAAAAGTTCCTTTCAGTAAAAATAAAATTAACGTGGTCAGCAAAATTGATCTATTGCGACCTCTGACCTTAGCTTAATTGTTCACAAAGGGCTAACAGTACGGCTGGTGAATCAATGGCTTACAGAGAGCGCAGGGACTTCGTAGCTTGGGAGAAAGTGACAGATTGTCAAAAATGTTTAATAAGAACCTTTAAGTGAGCAAAGCTATTCCGTCCGACTCACCTATAGGACCGGTCTTTGGGTACTGCTATATGAGATCCTAGGTGGAAAGTGTGGTCAAGAAATCAGAAGAAGACTTGGAAGGGCAGCTAAGAAGACAAGATGCTCAAGTGTAAAGACGTATCACTGAATACCAAAGTCAGGAGCACCAATGTCATAGGATGCTCAAAGCATTTTCATATGATTAATTAACACGAAAAAATGTAAGCAAAGGGATTTTGTAGCAATTTTGAGACTAACTGAAAGGGTGAAGTTGCTAGCATGAGCTTTCGTAGATTTGAGTCTACTTCCTGAGAAGTAAGTTTTTTAAGGAAAGTTATTGTTGTTGTTATGTGCTTTCAAGTCATTTCTGACTTATGGTAACCCGAAGGTTAACTTATCATGGGGTCTTCTTGGCAAGTTTCTTCACTGGAGGTTTGCCATTGCCATCCTCTGAGCTGAGACAGTGTGACTTGCTCAAGATCAACCAGTGAGTTTACATGTCTATTACCACAATAAAATATTTACTGTTTACATGGCTGAGCTGGGATTCAAACCCAAGTGAGTCATGCCCAATGCTCAAACCACTAAGGAAAGCTTTCTGATCAAATGACCATATTTCACGTTAGTTAGGAGTGATGGAGAAGCAATATCAACTAATCCCCAGGGTATATATTTCCCAACATAATTAACTGAGAAGAGATATTTAGCCTTCTCTGCCAAAGTGCTCTGGTGCCACAACAAATCCCAGAATTCCATAGCATTTCATTTAAAGTCGTGTCAAACTGCATTAATACTGAAGTGCAGATGCAACTTTGAATACCTCCTTTAAAGTTCATAATAAAACCCAGTTATTTTTGGTGACTAAAGATCTTAGAATTACAGAGCCATGCTGGGGGATTCTGGGAAGTTCAGTCCTCTAAAGTAACTTTTCCAAGCTCTGCCCTAGGTAACTCATTTTCTCTTAGCTTCAGCCTAGTGTTGCTACTGAAGTTGGACTGCTATCTTGAGGATTCCACTGAAGCGAACTATCTCTCCAAACAGTAAATTCTAGCTGTGAGTCTATTATCAGTGACTATTTTGATATCAACAGTGAGCGCCCCAAAAGTTGATATTGCTATTATTATAATTCTTCAGTGCAAGGAAAGATAGCAGCAAACTTGTTGAGGTTGATTTGTTATTAAATCTGGATTACACTGTTTGTGTGAGGTAGAATTAGCTCTTCTCCTCGCTCCTCTTTCTTTTTTCTCTTCCCCCCCAGCCTCTGTCTTTCTGTGATCTACCAGTCAAGTATGTGATTGGATTTGGGCTCAACAAAACCTTAAAATTACACACCTATTGTGCCTGAGCTAAGCCTAGATTCACAACGGGGGAGGCAGCCCCTGTTGCTCTTTTCGCACTCTTCGATCAGGCTCCTGCTATCATTTGCAGGTTGATGAATGAGTAATAGGATTAGGAAGTCTCATCTCTGAAATGCTATAATTGTCACATTGGGTGAGTCGACAAAAGGGCTCCGGCAATGGAGAGGTGCTCCTAAAAGCAAAGGCATGTTCAGCTTGCACTTTACAGGTGAGAACGCTTAAGGGAACCAGGGAACCTGACTTGCCTGATCAAAAGGCTCACTGCATTCCAGATAATAACATCAACACTTAGGGCTGTTTCGCACCTGCACAGACGTCATTCCCCCTTCTCCGGGGACGATTATCGGAGATGCAAGGAAAGGCAGCTGCATGCCTTCTCCCTTGGAAAGTGTTTCAGCAGCCATAGAAGACTTCCATCTATGGCAGAGGTGAGGGAGTTGTGGCCCATAGGGCTTTAGAGGACCTCCGCTTGGGGGGCCTCAAGCCTTCTCTGATCTCTCCAAAGCCCCATCCACATTTTTAAAAAAGAAAATTGTACATTTTTCACCTGAAAAATAGCAAAAGGCCCAAAATCTGACCATGCATATTGAAGGTTGGTTTTCCAACTCACTCCCTGAAACCCTCAACCCGCCACAGGGTGACCGGATGCCATAAGAAGAACAAGGCACCATGAAATGTAGGATTTTAAATAAAAAATGCAGGGCATTACAAAACAAAAGCCAAAAACACTCATATAAATATACATTCATTTTATAAATTACATATAGTACATACTGTATATACTTGTGTATAAGTCTAAAAAATTTAGTCAAAAAATCAACCCGAAAAACCTGGGTCAACTTATCCACAGATCAGTGTATGTACTGTACTTTAACTCTTTAAGTAGTGAATGGCGAGAGCTTAGTCTATCCTGCGAGAAACTCAAAGAAGCAGCAGCCCCCTCTGTTCCCTCCATTGCTGCTATGCTTCTGGCCTTTTTTAAAGCTTGGGTGGGAAAGTCGTGGTGGTCTTTGATATTGCTTTGCTTTGCTTTGTCCTTTATATCCTTTGTTACACATCCTTAAGTTTTACCCTCGACTTATCCACAGATCATATCAAAAGCCATAATTCTGGCTCAAAACCTTGCCTTCGACTTATACATGAGTCGAGTATATACGATACGCTGTATTTTATTATATATTCACCCATATTTTTCTATGCCAGTTTCTGCACATGAAATAGCATTTTTTTTCCTGGAGAAAATAATATTTGTGTGCAGAAATATTATTTTGAAGGTGGAAGGACAATAGTAAGCAGCATTAGAACAGAGGGGGTAAAAGCGCAGCCTGTAGGCCACATGAGACCCAACCTCCTAGGGTTCAAAACTGTCTCTACAATGTGCTTCCAAATGCCATCTAGGTGGAATGAGGGGCATTCTAAAAAGCTCTCAGGTCCACCACCTTCACAAACACAGGTGATGGGAATACAAGTGGAGGCCTTCTCAGTGGCTGCTCCCAGACTTTGGAACTACCTCTGTTGGGAAACCAGGATGGCTCCTTCCTTGCTCTCTTTCCATCAGCAGGCGAAGACATTTCTTTTATTCAGACAGGCTTTTAGAAATGAAGGAAAAGGCAGTAAGGACCAGATTATTTTAAACTGTATTGTGTATCTTTGTATAACCTCTTTTGAAATCTATGGAAATTATCACACTGCCTTTCTTCCCAACCTGGGCGCTTGCTGAAACTTTTAAAAACTTTTTGAAAATGGGTGTTATCGCACACCTCTGTGCCCACTCCAATGGCATCCCGTACGCATCCTGGCATCCCGTACTTGATCCGTACTTTCCCATTCTTTCAAAAAGTGCCAGAGAAGTATGGATTGGGTACGGGATGCCAAGATCAGTCCAGAGTCCTTCTGGACTGGGCACGGAGGCATGCGATACCTGTATCCCCTCAAAAATTAGAAGTTTTAACCCAGCACCAAGGCTAAAAAGAACAGCAGTTTGTGATAATCTCCTAAATTTCTGGGGGAAATGTTTAACATGTTTTAAAGAATAGTTTCAATTGTTAATTAAAAATTACTAATTGCAATCTTTTTAATGTGTTAGCCACCTTGTGTCCTAGGCTTGTTGTTGTTGTTGTTGTAGATCTCTCTTTCAAACTTTAATCCCTTTTTTTGGCTTTGTGTGCATGCATACAGACTGTCCCTTTTTCCTGCTCGGACCACTCTGAAGAAAAGGAACATTTAGATCAGGAAACAGCCGCTGACCCCCATTTGCACCACTTTTTCCCCCTTGGCATCAGTTTTGATTATTATCACCTTAAGTATGTGTTGCCTCTTGGCTCACAGCGTATGTGTGTTCTGCCTCCATTTTGTGCAATAGCTTTTGTGTGTGCCTAGTAAACGCTTCCTCCTGGGAAGCCTATCTTTTTCTCCCTGCACCTTCCTCATTTATTGAATTAACCCCTCCAAAGAAAGACCACCTTCTGTTTCTATGGGATTTGCTCTTCAAATAATGTGATGTTTACGCTTTTGCATCACTTTCAGCTTGGAAGGTAGGAGGCTAGCAGAAAAGAACAACCTTCACTGGAAGGAAAAGATGAAAGATCTGACTTCTCACGCTCCTGCTGCTACAGTGTACAATGCTTTCCACCAAAGTTCCCACTTCCGCTAAGCCACAGACAATTTTTATATAGGTATCTATATCCATCCTACTATCTTGGGACCAGAAAATGCTTCTGGTTTACCTAGGTCTACATAACCACAAATTGTCCTTATTTGGCAAGAACAGTCTCAGTTAATCCTCTGTCATCACACACCTTCAGTTGCATTTAATATGTCCCAGTTTCTCTCTTCTCCTCCCACTTTTCCCCTTTTGTCATTTTATTTCAATTGCTGCAAAGTGAGTTCAAAGTGAATGAGTAACTTGCAGTCAGTTAACTGAGCAGAGGTGAGAGGAGAGGAGGGGGCAGGATCTTGCCCTTCCCAGGAGACTCAAGCAAATTCAGCCTTTTCTTTGTTGTTGTTGTTAACTGCCCTCGAGTTGTCCCCAACTCATGGTGGCCCTGTGAGAGAGACATTTCCAATACTCCTTGTTCTCCACTACTCAGCTGAGTTCTTGCAAATCCATCCCTTTCTGACTGAGTTTATCCATTTGGCGTGCGGTCTTCCCTTCTGTTGCCTTCTGCTTTTCCTAGCATTATTGCCATGCCTTCTCATGATGTGGCCAAAGTACAACAGTCTCAGTTTCATCATCTTGGGTTCCAAGAAAATTCTTGTCTTTATCTTCTTGAGCACCCATTTGTTTGTCTTTTCGGCTGTCCATAGTATCCTCAACACTCTTCTCCAGTACTACATTGCAAATGCGCTGATTTCCCTCTCATCTGCCTTCTTCGCTGTCCAGCTCTCGTAACCCATCTTGACCACACTGTGATGTTTGGCCACATATGTCCCAGTTTTCATTTGTGAAAAGCAGTAGAGTATGGTCCTAGCTTCCATGGCATTTTGCATATCATACAGACATGATCTGCTCTAGTATTCCGTTGTCTGCATTGTTAACTGGCATTTGCATGCATAACCACAATTTGCTTAAAAATTGCCACCACTACATATGCTTGTGGTTATTCTTGCTCTGCTGCCAGGCTCTGGGACTTCATTCCAAGGGAGGAATGGAGAAACCTTTTTATTCCAACAGACTTTGGCCAATTGACTGGCTGCAGAAGGCAAAAATTTGAATGCAACACTGTTGTACCTTTTCATTGATGTGCCATTCAACTACTTTTTGTTCATTACAACTGTGAGTATTTGCTTTAATGTGTCAGTGTTGTTCATTTTTATTCAGAGCCACCACAACCCCCAGTTGGAAGTTAGATGGGATATAAATCAAATCAGCATATAGGCAAACGAATCAATAATTCAGAAACAAAGATTCCTTTTTTAATTTTGTAAATAATGCTAGTCCTTAGAAAATAAATGAAAAGGTTGTCTCTGTGCATACACAATATACATTTTGCTCAGCTGTCTATATATCCTGCTAACTTGTGGAGTGATTGGTGGCTGTGTTGAAAGTAGAACAGTAAACCCACTGTGGGGATGTACACATACTGCAGAATTAAAACAGTTTGATACCACTAACTGCCTTGACTCTATCCTACAAAACACTGGGAAAGGTAGTTTGGTGAAGTATTCAGCCTGTTCTGTCAGAGATCTCTGGTGCCTCACCAAACTACTGCTGGACACCCGAACTCTGCTTCCATGGTGCCATTTTAATGTGCACCAATCCACACGGCAAGCACCATCATGACACTTTTTGTGGCTCCTTTTTGTGCTCTCCAGAGTTTGAATTGGGACCATGGCATGAGGTTGCTGTGGCCCTTATCTGGCCAGTAAAAGAGCGGCTGCATGCTACCCCTTAGGGGCAGTCTGGAGAACCCCTTTCTCCACAAAGTAATTTTTCCAAGCTCTGGGACACACTGGTTTATGGACATCAGAGATGCACTCCTGTGGTATTTCAAAAAGGATTCTTTTGGATTGCTGTTCTCATAAGTCTTCACCATTTGCCATACAGACAAGGAGTAATGGGAACTGTAGCAAGCCAAGTACCTGTGTTGGGCCACAGTTATTTCGTTTTTCTTTTTGTCCTCTTGCTTCCCAAGAATGGTGTCCATAGTTCAGTTTCACAGGACTAGAAGTTCTTTTAATATCACTATTCTTCCTTTGAGCAGGAAGCTTGAAAAACAGCCGAGCCGAGCCCAGGCTTCATTTACCACTGATTATTTTTGCTCCAAGTCTTCCACTCTGCTAATAGGTTTCAATGGAAAAGGCCAAAAGCTGAAATTTATTTTTAATTTACAATTTTCATTATCCTGCTCCTTTGGCTCAGAACAGCAGTCCCACAAGGCCAGCTATTAACTCTGTAGCACAGTATAATAGAGTAAGATCATTCAGAGGGCTTCTTTTCTTTTCTTTCTTTCTTTTTTTCCCCGTTTTCCTTTTTAAACATGAGATACCAGTAAAAGAAGTGGTGAATAACTCCATGGAACTTCTCTTCTCGCTTCTTGCAATTTCACACTCTTTTGGAGTTTGTCACACACCTTTGCCTTTTGGAGAAGTCAGCTCCTAATAGAGACAGCACCAAGAGAAAAGAGGAGACTTTGGAAGAAAAGCTCACAGCTCCAGGAAACACAGAGGAGTAGCTTAGGGGTTGGGTTGCTGGATCTCAAGATCTGGCCCTGAGTCTTCACTTTTCATGGGTTATATCCAGGTGGTTTGGGAATGCTTCATCACATTTTCTTGGTGAAAGGCTCTCATAAGGAGGTTTACCTTTGCCTCCCTTTGCACAGTGCTAACATTTGTTAAATATGGTGTCACTGCTGTTCTTTGTGAGATTTGGTATGAGACACCAGAGCTCTTTTACAGATCAATCCAAATACCTTACCAAACCACAAATCCCAAGATTCTTTAGGATAGGGCTTGAGCAGACAGGCCAAAATAAAGCTGCTTCAGGTCACTTTGGAGGTATGCTGTTTAAATGACATGCACATCTTAAGAGGCCAGAAGCTGTGCCAAAGCTTAGCTCCAGTACTTAGGACTAGGGCGTGGCTTTGGCATGGCCTCCAGTCTCTTAGGATGCATACATCATTTAAACAGCATAGCTCCAAAGTGACCTGAAGCAGCTTTATTTTGGCCTGTCTGTTCGGGCCCATAGAGTCATGCTAGTTAAAGTGTTGTCAAACTGCTTTAATTCTGCAGTGTGGCTTCGCCCTTCAAGCTTTGCTCACTTCTGACTAATTGTTATACCTAGCGTGTAATTTTTCAGCATAGCCCTATTTGCAATCAATGAAATATTTGAGATGTTAGTTTCAACAGGGAGTCCTTGGATTTTGAAATATTCTTCGCATTCAATGCTAAACAGATTTCCTCCCGAGTTACACACTAATAAGTCAGGTTAGCTCTGCCTTCCTCCAGAAATGCCCAAGATGCATGGCCTTCCTTTGAGGAAGAGGCAAGAATTCCAATAGGCCAAACAATAACAGTAACCATTTTTCATTAGGCAACCTCCATTTTCGTTCACAGACTATTAAATTTAAGCCTTTTGCTGGAGCAAAAGGCCCTCTGTTTCAGCATTAAAATCTAATTCCAAAGAGTTTGACAAAGCACTGGCTTAACATGGGTCAGCAGTCTATTGACAGGGTGCTAATTTTAAATTGTGTCAGCATTTCCTGGCTTGAGTGTTAATGTCAATTAGCACCTTACTGCATAACCTCAAAAAGTTCTCCCCTTATTAGCAGAGAGAGGCTGGTGGCTCCTGCATTCAAAACATCCCACATTTGGCACAGGAAGAGATGTCACAACACAAACAGAACAGCGCAAAGGGCCTAGTTTGAAACTAGAGTTCACTTGGTGCTGCAATCTCTCTCATTTTTGCTTCTCACCCTTACTCTTCCTAATGGTCTGTGTATCATACTGATTATTGCTTTTTTAAAAATCCTCAGAACATTTTCCTGTTAACCACTTGCATTCTCCAACTAAGGAGTTTATCAATTATTATTATTATTAAGCTTTATTTATATAGCGCTGTAAATTTACACAGCACTGTACATAAAATCATTTAATTAGACGGTTCCCTGCCTTCATGCTTACAATCTAAGAAGACACGACACAGAAGAAGGGAATGGTTGAGGGGAAGGGGATTAGGTCCAGCATTCCTCTCTCCCTCTGAGGCCTGGACCATGGCAGATGGACAGATGGAGGGATCTGTATCTTAAGGATAGGACTGATGGCATTGGCCCACCCTCTCAAGAGATCATTATCCTGTGAATATCCTGGAAAAGTCCTGTAATTACATGAAAGGATTTCACACGACATTGCGCAAAACCCACCATTAAAGTGGTTACAAAGAAGCATTAACACGCATCTTTTTACTTTTGGGATTTCAGTGACAATGCATTTCCAATATCACTTTTATTTGCGCAACTGAGTGTCATAATCATTCATGGAATTACTTGCCATTTTTGCTTTATTTGCAGGATGCTTTAAATGCGCTTTAATCTCTCTTTAATGCTGAAATTAGCCCCAGTGTGATAAACTCACTAAGATAGAATTTGCATCCTGTGGGGTATACTCAACAGACAGCATGGAGTAATGGTTTGAGCACTGGATCAAGGTTCTGGAGACCAGGATTTAATTTCCCTCTCGGCCATGGAGACCAACTTGGTGACCTTGGGCAAGTCACACACTCTCAGCCTCAGAAAACCCCATTATAGATTGGCTTAGGGTCGCCGTAAGTCAGAAAGGACTTGAAGCCACACGCTGACAACAATAAGGGTATACTTAGCTATCGTCGTCCTGATTTACACATAACCTCCAACATTTCACAAATGAAAACGAAGACATGTGTGGCCAAGCAACAACAGAGTGTCGTCAAGATGGCAAAAGTGACGAGTCAGGAAGAACACACAAACTAGGAGAGGCTGCAGCAGTCTGTACTTTGAACTCAGTTTGCAGGAACTGGAGCAAGCTGAGGACTAAGAGGGAAAGTGAGAGGAAAGAAAAAAACAAGGACATTTTAATAGCAGCGGAAAAGTTCAGAAAGCAGAGGGCTTTGGGGAGTTGAACTCTAAAATATCGGAAAAGCCAAGATTGAGAATCCCTGTTCCAGGAATTATTCTATGCTTAGCTTATTTGTAATGCAAGAAAGGGCAACATCAACAAAGAGACCTTATTAAAACTAGAACAAAATTAGTATCCATGCTTAGGATAAATAGACAGACAGACAGAAAGACAGACAGACAGATATAGATAGATAGAGTTGTTAACTGCCTTCGAGTTGACTTCAAGCCCCAAGGACACCCCGCGGCGGCGGGGAGGAGGAGAAAGGGGCCACTTGGCCCCTTTCTCCTTTGGTCCGCTGGGTGCAGCCGTGTGAAGGCTGCGCCCAGCGGACCAAACCAGGAAGGAGCTAAGAAACGGAGCTCCTTCCTGCTCCGCACTAAGGGCGCACTAAGCGCCCTGGCGCGGAGTGAGAACGTCACTTCCGCGCCGCCCCGTATAGAGGTGGCGCGGTCATGACGTCCTCATGGCGGCGGCTGTGTGGAACGGCCGCCGCCATTTTGTTCGTGCGGAGCGCACACTAGGGTTAGGGGTGTGTGGAAGCACCGCCCCTTTCTAACCCTAGTGCACGCTCCGCACACACAAAACGGCCCATTTGTAACGGGCCTCAATTTCATCATCTTGGCTTCCAGGGAGAGTTCAGGCTTGATCTGTTCAAGGACCGATTTGTTTGGCTTTTTGGCTGTCCAACCCCACATCTCAAATAAGGTTATTTCATTTCTATCTGTTTTCTTCACTGCCATCTCTCACATCCATACATGACCATGGACAGAGGGATAGATAGCCCTGTTTTAAAATAAGTATCAGAATCAAATGAGGGACTTGCGCAAATATAGCTCAGTGGTATAGCATAGGGATTTGGAAGCAGGAAATCCCAACTTCAGTCTCTGTCATCTCCAGTTAGAAGGTCATGTAGCAGATGGGGTTAAATACCTTTCTCTGCCAGAGACCCCGGAGAGCAGCTGCCAGTCAGAGCAAACAATACTGAACTAGATGGACAAATAGTCTAACCTTTTATGTAAGCATTTTCCAACATTGCCATCTTCCCGTCTGCATTATTGATTTTATATCTCCTAACAGCTTAATCCCACAGGCCTGCTGCTGCGACTAAACCAGCTAAAAACAATAAATGCTGGAACATTAAAGTCTCATAGAATGGGGCAAGAAATTAAACCAGTGGGATAAACCCTTTGAGGCAAAAAAAGTAGAAGCTGGGAGCAAACCATTCTTCAACAAACATCTCTGATAGTGCCACACATTTTGTGGTTTGAAAAACAACATGTTGCAGTGTCTTGTATGCAACATCTGCACTGCAAAATGCAGTGGAATTCTGGGATTTGTAATTGTGTGAAATATTTAGTTGCCTCTGTCAGAGAACTCTGGTGCCACAACAAACTGCAAATTCCAGGAGTCCATAGCACCAAGCCATGGCACTTGAAGAAATGCCAGACTCCATCATTTCTGCAGTATGGATGCAATCTTATTTAGCAATACACATTCTCCCCTTTTATGTTTACTTCACCAACCCGTGTGTCTTCAGGTGTGGCCAGGTGTAATGTTGCAAATGTTTATTGCTTCTTGGTGGCTGGGTTGGCTTAGGAGTTATGTTCAGGCCTTAGAGTGCTGCTGGAGCATTTAACAGTCTCCTTTTGCAGCAATTATCCCTCTGCATTCTCAACAAATTGACTAAGCTAATATATACCACACACCCAGGACAGGATTGGCCACACCTTTACTGTGTTCCCTTTGAAATTGAGGACATGGGTAGCTTATAGTGAGATACTTTGTATTTTTTTTAATGTCCTAAACATGTTGGAGAGGAAGAGAAGAAAAAGATCAGGTGAGGGTTTGGAGCAACAGCATTAGCTCTTCATGTCGGAACACAGCATGAACACGGCTGAAAGAATGTTATTCCAGGATCCAGCGCTTCTGCATGTTTCCATTTAATTAGCAAACTCTTAAAATGACTAATTTGTATAAGCAAATGCTCCTTGGTGGTTTCATAATGCCACAACTCATGTTCCTTGGCATTTGATACACACATACAATTCCAAAAAGGAAAAAAGCAAAAGATCTGAAAACAACAAAACATGTTGAAATCATGCAGGCAATGCTTCCCTTGTTCTGACATGGGAAAAGATGCCAGGTGGGAAGAAGGATGAACCCTGGAGGCTTGGGGAGGCAATGCATTTCAGGGAACCGATCCCAGATGTGCCCTTCCTAGAAGCTAGCAATGAATCAGGTTCATCAAGGTTCACTCAGAGTTCGATGCAAGCCTAGAATCCACAAGTATAAAATCACCCAGAGAGTTGCTTCCCATAGTGGTGTACAGTACTTTTGTGCTTTCATGTAGTCTGTTGACTTATGGCAACCCCATTAATTTCATAGGATTTTCTTAGGCAAGGAATACTCAGAGGTGGTTTCACCAGTTTATCCCTAATACAGCCTATACTAACTAATGTGCGCTGTGTGCCTTCAAGTCATTTCTGACTTATGGTGACCCTAAGGCAAACCTATCATGGGGTTTTCTTAGCAAGATATATTCAGTGAAGGTTTGCCATTACCTTCCTCTGAGCAAGGTCTCCCAGTGGATCTTACAGGTGAGCCAGGAATCAAACCCTGGTCTCTAAAGCTATAGCCAAACACTCAAACCACATTGGTTAGCATTTCCCCAACCAAGTGCTGACCCGGTGTAGCTTCCAAGATCAGACAGGAACTGGTGCCTATAGAGCATTTAGGTCCCTGCACTGTTTGTATTTCCTCTCGGTTCATTTTAAATATCAGGAGCCCATATTCCAACCCTGCTCCTAAGGCCTATTAGCATTTCTAGCAACCACCAACCTTGACATAAAAGAAAAGAGCAAAGATTATTACGCTGAACAGGTTTGGGAGCCATCAAGAGCACACATCAGCATTCAGAGCTCAGTAACAAACACCACAAGATCTATCTACTGGGCTGGGCATATTTGGCCCTATGTCACTCAATATGATGTTATTCCTCTGTCTAGCTCCTCCAAAAATCCAGATATGCTTACTGATAACAAGAGCAATCCTGAAATCAGACAAAAGATCCATCTAGTGTAGGATCAAAATTCCCACAGTGGCCAACTATATTACTCTCCAACTTCTTTGTCTAACCCTTCATATTCTTCTTTTTGGTACAGTATCTCCAACGGGCCCCTCAGGAATACTGGATCTCATTATCATCCATCCAAGGTCCAACCACAGAAAGCTTCCCAGATGCATTTTACCTTTATCATCTCAGGCATCAGCAGCCTTCACAAACCTCCTTATTATAACCCCACCCCACAACCGACTCATATACTTCTAAATAATGCTTAATAAATTGCACTCCACCCTTTAAGAGTTAGTGCGGTTAATATACAACAGCTAAAGAGTTGTTTGTAATTAAAAGTAGCCCTGTTATGGCTTGACTGTTCTAACGCAAACCCATTAATAAAGGTAATAAAAATTATCTTGCTTAACAGAATGACACATGCGATTACAGTTCACACAAGACTTGCATGTTAATTTCTCTGACCGCAACAGCGAGTAAGGGCAGGGTTGGATCCTTGGCCGAACTTGCCCGTTTTACATTCCGTTGGTTGGTTTGTATGTGCAAGACGACTCCACTGAAGGTTGAGATATTAGAATGAAATTTGGTACATGCAACCATGGATGTGTCCACACAGGCCAAATAACAAATTCTCCACCGGTCGTCACAACTATTAGTCCATACAACGCAAAGCCCAATTTCTGGTCCTGGTGCAAACTGACTGAATAGCGTACAGCACTGCACAACTGAATGCACAGTGAAATGCACATCTGTACATGGCTGCACATGCTCAACACCACTATGTATAGGACTCCTCTTCGACAACTTGGAGTTGAAAGTGGATATTCTGCACTGGAGAAAAATGGCTATCCACTTCCGCATGCATGTGAGGGTTACCAACAGGATTCCAGTCAGTGGTTACAATGTTATTGCAAGGATTCCAGAAATGATTCATAATGCATCGATATCTATGTTACCGGGAGCATATAACACAACTTTAACATTCATGCTCACCTGACAACAAGAAACATGTCAGCCATTGTATGCTTGCATCAGGCCAGAGACTTGGGCCATTCCTACATATTTTAAACAAATCCCACATCAGTTGATGGTTTGCACATTTGACTGGGAATTGTATTAACTTGAGATTCAAACCTGAGCTTAGCCACAGACTGCCTGGGTGGCCTTCTGGCACATCACTATTTTTCATCCTCATTTCATCATCTGTAAAATAGAACCAATGAGCGCCTCTCTCCCATAGCTGCAGTGGGAAGAAACAAGAGGCATACAGTTATTTAACATGCCTGTATCTGTGACGATCTATAATTTCAATGGGATTATCCCTAACGATATCATTGGACGGTGCAGGCTTCCTTCCGAAATGTTAACCAGAATCTCTGGTGATCTTGCAGACATTGCAAGCCCAATGGTGGGAAAACTGATGAACCAGGAGGTTATCTCGCTTGCCCCAAAGCTATGCAGGAAGTTAGTCAGCAGCAATTATTGGCTTATAGCCTGTTCTGTCTAACCCTGTGAAATAATATCTTCCTTTGCCTTTTTATATATGCTGGAAACATTATTGCTTCAGATAAGTCTACAATGTTTTAAAATATATGCAACTGAGGCTTTGCACAAATATAGCTCCATTTATTTGTCCATATATATATATATATATATATATATATATATATATATATATCCCACATTTTGCCCCTCTTCCAAAAGCCCTCATGATGGTCTAAGTAGCTCACAATTGATTGAGATCTAACGTCTTGTTTGGTGTTTCTAAAAAATCAGGCAGGTTCAACAGTGTTTCATGTTAAAGGTATTTTTAAAAAGCAGAGAGGTTATGTGTGGGATGTATATCTCTCTCTGTTTTGATATTTTCTTCCAGTCCTTCTTTAGTATCAGGTTGCAAGACTTGAATCCCCCCCCCCAAAAAAAAGTTGGCAGACATTTTACACATTTTCCCCTAATATGTGCTTTTTAAACCTGCAATTTGCCTAATGTGCACAACTGTATTTTTCCTCCCAGACGTTACTTTTTAATTTAATGCAATGCTAGAATTTGGGGGACTGAAGGAAAATGTCAAAGGGCAGTGGTAACTATACCCAATCATACATATAAAGATAGAAAAGAAGAGGGAAAGAGTTAGAAAGGGAAAAGAGAGAGAAAGAGAAAAGTTTCAATGGAAAGGGAAGGCCCACAGATCTGTTGGGGGACTATGCTAGCATAAAAATAGTTACGCAAGCACACTTTTAATCAGTTTTGGCAGTATTTAGAGATTGCATGAATATGGTCCCTAGGGCAGCCAACCATTCTGCAAGCGCCAACACAATTCTCTTTCTCCTTTTGACTTCCTGGGTGGGGAGCTATTGGATTATTACATAACAGGTGAGATCCTGGCCTCGGTGGCCATTGTGTAATTGGTTGCACAACTGTGAGATCCAGAGTAACTACACCAGTATATTTTTATGGGGTCCTCCAGATGAGGCAATTTGATCTGTTAGTGTTGATCTGTTGATCATGTTTGTGGCAGAAACACCAAGGGCTGAAGTTGCCATCTTTGAGCATGGCCATACCCTCCAACAGTTCACAGATGAAACTGTGATATATGTGGCCAAGCAACACCATAGTGTAGTAAAGAGAGATTAATGAAGAAGAACAGAGAAGTTCATAGAGGGTGCAGCAGATTGCTTTTTTCTGAGTCTGCAAGGAAGGGTAAGATTCCATCTGTCCTCTCATACACCCCCTTTGAGTCCAAACCACTTTTGCACTTTGAACTGAGGGTGCATTCCCACTATGATTTAAAGCGAATTACTGATTGGTTTATATGACTGTCATTCCCATTTGAAACTGTTTCCAATCATATATTGATTGATTTCTATCATGGATAAAGTAAGGCAAAACGCAAAAAAAAAAAAAAACCCACCCAGTTTTTCTAGACACTAGTTTCCTAGCGGTTCTTTTGAAAAGAATGGATTCCAAAGTGTCTTCAACAAGTCGGAACAACAGATCTGAATAGCATCATTCTGGAGGGGAGGGACTAAAGGCAGAGTAGTATTTACCATCCCTCCTCAGTTTTTGGTAGATCCACCATTTCCCCTTCTTAGCACTGCCTTTGCGCATGTGGTGGACATATGGGCACATGATTTTTTAAAATAAAATTGATAGAAGATTTGATAAATTGATTTTGCAAGTATCCAGTGGAGCAAGTAGTTGCAAAACCAATTAATCAAATCTTCTATCAATTTTTAAAATATAACATTGATAGAAGATGCAATTCATTGGTTTTGCAATACTTGCCTCATCAATTGCAAGTAGTTGCAAAACCATTGAATTGCATCTTCTATCAATATATATATATATATATATATATATATATATATATATATATTTTTAAACAACTCGCTCCCCTGATTCTCTCACAACTCAGATGATGCTCAGATGATTGACATGCATTTTGAAGCAACACAAACTAGTGGGGATGACAATTGTGCCAAAAAAGAAGCAATTACAAGGGGATAATGAAAAGATCCACTTTCATAGTGGGAATGACGGACCTTTGGGAATCGATTACCAACACGGAGCAAAGACGAATCAGAAATTGGTTTAAAGTGAAAGTGGGAACGAGCCCTGAATCTGCAGTGACTGAAATAAGCTGAGGACAAAAGGGGAAAATGGGAAAAGGAGAGAAAAAGCAGGACATTTTAGAAGCAGCTGAGAAAGTGGGATGACAGGGGATTAATTGGGGCTGTTCTGTCCAAAAACAGAACAGTTGAACAGCATGCATTCCCCACCATTCAGCTGTGGAAAATCAGGAGGTGGGGAGCAAAGATAGGACTTAAATTTCCAACTCTCTCCTGAGAGAGGACCACTTAGACTAGGGGTGAGATTCTCAGGGCCCTACAGATGGACCCCAATTGCCAGCATTCTCCGCCATTGGCTATACTGGCTAGAGCTGCTGAGAGTGGAGCTACACTGCAGAAATGATGCAGTTTGACACCACTTTAATTGCCATGGCTCCATCCTATAGAATTCTGGGACTGATTTATCTCAGAACATGATTTTAAACTTTTTTCATCTTTTAGGTCTGTTTTAACTTGTTAATTATGTTTAATATGTTTTTAGTCCATTTGAAGTATTCTTATTGGTTTAAATTGGTTTAACCTGTTCACTCTGATTTGATTTATACACCACACTGAGATCCTTTGACATTCGGCAGAACAGAAATGTTTTAGGAAGAGGAAGAGGAGGGGGATGCAGGACCTAACAATTCTATGAACGAAAGCTGATGGCAAAGTAGAAGCACTGAAATGAAGGGAGCATGTTAGTTACTAACATAATTCCTATTGATTTCAACATTTTATTTAATACGCTTTCAGCCTTTTGATGTTTTTTAATTGTCTTAAAGTGTATTCAATTACTCACATTGATTTCACTTGTAGGCCACCCATAGATCTCATGATAAGCAGGATATAGATATTTTAATAACTACTTTAAGCAGAGCTAGCACTGGATCTGAGACCCTGCTTCTTTTATTTTACCTCCAAACATTCTCAGAACTGAATGTATAAACTCATTAAAGAAAAGGAGTAATTAGTTCAGACTTTTGGCTTTATGGGAGACCCACTATGATCTCTTCTGTGGAAGCATGAAGGAACTGCAAAGCCTCCTTGAATCCTCACCCCCTTTCCATCAACGCCAGCCTTGTGGGTATCGGTTTTATGCAACCTCTAAGCATTCCCACCAAAAAAGAAAAGAAAACCATACCCCATGTGGCACAGTTCCTTCCAGTGAGCATTATCTGAAGCTGATCCATTTTTAGCATTTTCCAATTATAATTGCCCTAGTTAGGAATGGTAAATATTCTGCATAATTACTTTCTGTCCTCCCATCCACCCACATAGCACTCCAAAACCCTCAGATACTGAGATTATAATTAAACAAGCCCTGCATTCTGCCACAGAATATTAAGGAATGATCCATGCAGCTCCTTAAAAAGAGATCCTACAGCGTGGGCTTTGCTGCGCTCAATGAAGACTTTAAAAGCTCTTCCAGACGTTTTAAGAGCAGTTCGTGGCATTTCACACCTCCACGCTTTTATCCTGCTGGTGGTTTCCAATGTAGCTTTATATACTGAAATTGGTTATTCTCTGTTGTTGGTTTTATCTTGCTTCCGTATTCTTCTTCTTCAGTGGTGTGCCTTTAGTTAATCTCAACTACAGTAGACCTACTGAATCAGTGGGGTTTGCCAATGTATTGATTCATGATTTAACTGATTCAGTGGGCTTGCTTTGCCTTAAGTCTAATCAATAGGATTCAGGCCATTGCTTTGTGGTATTACTATTGTATTTTGAAATATAAAAGTATTTTGTATTCTGAACATAATTGTCCATTGCCCTGGAGAACTTTGATTACTGGTTGGTGGAAAGCATATCCTCCAGATACAGATGCATTTTATTCGGTCAATGGCCAGCAAAATTTGAAAAGATGCAAAACATGATACATAAGTGTGGCAATAATATAGAGTAATATAAAAACATTCTCTCCTGTGATTTTATACATTTCATACATTATACCGTCCAACTAACCCAATTTGGCATGGAGAGCTCAGATTAATCCGATTTAAAACACACTTTTTCAGCTACTTTGAAAGTGTTGCAACTTCTTTCCCTCTCTCTCTTTCCCCTTTTGTCTGCCACTTACTTCAATTGCTGCAAACGGAGTTCAAAGTGCAAAAGTAACTTGCAATGTATTAACTCAGCAGGGGCAGAAGAGGAAAGGAGTTGGTGGACCCTTCCCAAAAGGCTCAAGCAAAATCAAACCGCGGCACTCCCTCCTAGATTGTGTGTTCTTCCTCATTAATACCTTTTTGCCATTTTGACCATACTCTGATGTTACTTGGCCACTCCTGTTTGAGTTTTCATCTGCGAAATGGTGGAGACTGTAGGAAAAGCACATTAAATAAATAAGTAAACCATAACTTATCACACACACACACACACACACCCAGTTTTTGTTTCGTTTTCCCAAAGTTGCTCTTTTTGCTCTCCAAAGGTGCTGAAGATATTCTTCCCTACTGTGCAATATTTTGTTGTGCTGTTTGTGCTGTCAACAGAAATTATACACAAATCCTATCCATATCTCTTTTCTTGTTGTTGTTGTTGTGTGCCTTCACTTCATTTCTGATTGATGACAACCCTAAAGCGAACTTTTCACAGGGTCTTCTTGGCAAAATTCATTCAGAAGAGGCTTACCCTTTGGTGGAAAGGGCGTTATAAATAAATGTTATTAATTCAAAAACCAATGAAACTGTACAGTCCAAAAACTGCTTCAGCCAGCTAGTTTAGCTAGGCAGCATTCACTCTTACTCCTTTACATATGATACAGGCTCAAGGTGTTAGACTCCTTGGGAGATCACCAGAGGAGACATATGGCTACATGTTTTTCATAGTATGAGATGCTACCTGGGAGCCATATTTTAATGGGAAATACAGCTTGATGGGGGCATAGATTTATAAAGAAACTACAGCACAAATCGATGGAAAGATTTTGTTTTCCTAAGAATCGAGGAAGTGGTAGGGAGCAGCTGACATCCTTGAATGCACAGAAAACAGGAGAAGGAGGGGAAGAGTTAAGGTAAAGATGTTTAGAAGAGAAGATGGAGCCACTGGCTAATGATTTATTAGGGACAGAAGGGCTGTGAAGTCCAAGACTGAACTCCTCACACCTCTTGCTCTTCATGGATTGTTTTTCTTCCCCAAAGAGACGGGAGATCATGTTACTCACTGACACTCAGTTACACCTCCACAATGTGATGTGTCTACTTAAAACAACATTCATCATGTTGCCAGTTTATAAATCGTTTAAGCCAAGGCCACTATGGCTACTGCAGAGCAATCGCTCCCAACCTTGCAGCCAGCCCCCAGTCCTTGAATTGATCTTCCTACCAGATCATTCCTTGTTTCATGTCTGCTTGGGTTGCTTTGTCAGGCAAACTGCTTGTGAGCAGTGTCTGAGACACCCTGGTTTTTCCATTATGTGTTGCTGTGTGTCATTTCCAACTTATGGTGACCCTAAGGCAAAGCTATCACAGGTTTTCTTGGCAAGATTTCTCTAGGGAGGTTGCCATTTTCTCCCACTGAGGCTGAGAGAGTGTGACTTGCCAAAGGTCACTCAGTGGATTTCCATGGCTATATGGAATGTGGTGTCGTGGTTTGAGCATTGGACTGTAGTTCTGGAGACCTACAGTCCAATGCTCAAACCACTACACCACATCCACGTATGATTTCTCTTAGTGCTTTTGAATCCCAGGATTCCACTGGAGGAAACCATGGCAGCTAAAGTGGAATCATAGTGCTATAATTGTGAACGTTGTCTGCACTTCAGAAGTGAAGATCAGGAAAGTACATATCTGGATGTAAAAGGAAGGAAGATAGCATAACAGATCTAGCAATGGGAGATGACTAGCTCTGATTAATAAGAGTTGTATTTTTAGCTTGCAATCAAGTCATTAATCACTTAATTGCTCCCATTAATCACTTAATGCTCCAAGCCCTCTGTTTTAGTTTGGGGAGCCTGCTTTCAGTGGCTCACAGAGTAAATTTGGTTAAGAACTGAATCAAATTATGTGGCTACAACACTATGGTTATTGTAACCCACCCTGAATCCCATTGGGAGAGAAAGGCTGGATAAAAATCCTTGAAATAATAATAATAATAATAATAATAATAATAATAATAATAGTAATAATAATAATAATAATAATAATAATAATAATAATAATAATAATAATAATAATAATAATAATAATATACTTTCACTGTCATGGCTGCATTCTGTAGAATCCTGGTTTTTTGTAGTTTGGTAAATCATAAGTCCACAGGAGTAATTCAAGCTCTCTGGCTGACAATTTTAAATGCCCCTTCTTAAACTGCAAATCCTAGATTTCCATAGGCTGGAACCATGGCAGTTAAAGTAGAATCATTGTTGTTATGAAGTCCAAGGCTTTCACAGCTGGCATCTATAGTTTTTTGTGGGGCTTTTGGACTCTATGGCCATGTTCCTGATGTTTCATCAGCATCTTCAGAGAAGATGCCAGCCACAGATACTGGCGAAACATCAGGAATAAACTCTTCCAAAACACAGCCACATTGCCCGAAAAACTCACAAAAAACTAATCATTGTTGTTATTCATTGCTCTCAAGTCAACCACGACTTCTGGAATATGGGACATCTCCAAGCCCCTCTGACTTCCACTGCTCTACTTAGATCTTTACAATCCTAATTCTGGCTAGGGATGATGAGAACTATAGTCCAATGTACTTGGGGGGCACTATGTGATACTACTCTGGATTATGCCCTTGGATCTTCTGGACAGAGATTCTAAGCAGAGCTATATAAGAAAGTGTCTTGATCAGTTTATCACAGATCCTTTGAGGTTTTATCTACAGATTCTTAGAGTTAGTTAATATAAATCAACACAGCACCTACAGGGACAGGTCTCCATGCCAGTACGCATACATGATTTTTCCTTTTCATTTCCTTTAGACGGCTTTCCTGGCTTAGAAGAGCCAACTCGAGCTGTTGCACTGGAGAGCATATTTTTGTTCTGAAGAGGCTCACCTCAGCAATGACACTGAAAGAACTACACAAATTATGTTGAACACTAAAGCTTCATATGTATTCAGAAGCCAAGCTGGAGTTAATATAGTGTTGTTTTCAACATTACTACCCGATGCGTGTTGAAAACTCCAAATGGAATCCAGTCCCTTGGCTCAGCCAGCAGGAGAAATCAAATATATTATAAAGGTTTGTTTTACATTCTCAGCAGGTAACATGGAGCAACACACCTTCCTGGAACCAAAGAGAGAGAGAGAGAGAGTTGCACAGAAGACAGAAGGAATGACTTATAAGTAATCTATGTTGTTGTCATTGTTGTG
The DNA here is from genome assembly GCF_019175285.1 of Sceloporus undulatus. Taxonomy (NCBI): domain Eukaryota; kingdom Metazoa; phylum Chordata; class Lepidosauria; order Squamata; family Phrynosomatidae; genus Sceloporus; species Sceloporus undulatus. Next base: position 16,553,296 of record NC_056529.1, on the reverse strand, counting down.
TGCCTCCAATTCATTTTAGACTTATGGTGACCCTAAGGCTTCTTAGGGTCATAGCTTCTTGGCAAGTTTTTTCAGAGGGGCTTTCCCTTCCCATCCTCTGAGGCTGAGAGAGTGTGACTTGCCCATGGTCATTCAGTGAGTCTTTATGCTCAAGACAGGAACTGAACCCTGATCTCCAGAGTCATAGTTTAACACTAGTCAAACCACTACACAGTTAATGTAGTTAACTGTAAAAATGTTTGGGGTTTTTGTTTTGTTTTGTTTTTTTGAGTGGGGGAATGAAAAATTAACAAAGTTACATTCCAAATGTTCTGCTAAACAAATACTTAGAATCATAGAGTTGGAAGAGACAACAAGGGCCATCCAGTCCAACCGTATTCTGCCATGCAGGAACCCAAAATGAAAGCATCCCCAACAGATGGCCATCCAGCCTCTGTTTAAAGACCTCCAAAGAAGACGACTCCACCACACACCAAGGGAGTATCTTCCACCTTCAAACAGTTCTTACTGTCAGGAAGTTCCTCCTAATGTTGAAAAAAAAAGTAATGGGGCTGGAGCATACACATTTTTCCCTTACGGGGGATTCCCTGCATAAGGAAAGGGCCCACTGTAGTACAATATGACTCCCATATTTGTGGGATCAGTACTCGCAGTTCCATTTATTCATGTCCCAAAAAATATGTTCTCGTTAGGTATTTTATAAGTCCTTCTATGGTATGCTTCTGACAGAAGTTAACCATAGAGTTGAGCTGGAGGACCTAGAAATGCCTAGAGAGGTGTTCTCTCTAGGAATCTCTAGGTCATTCAGTGCAACTCTTTAGTCAACATCCATTGGAGGTTGTTCATTTCAATAGGATTCGCTATTATCCACAGTGTGATGTTCCCACAGGAAGTCCAGGAACATATCTCCCATGGATACAAGGCTAGACTGTGCAGACCTGTAATCTTACTCATATTTACTTTCTATCCAGATGCAATTATTTAACGTTTGCACTATCTTTATAATGTTTAAGAATTTAAATAGATTCCTTCCTTCATAGAGCTGTAGTTATGGGGAGCATGAGAGCATTGCCCTTCCACTAAGAATTATTCCCTCCCCGATGATTCTTTCTCCCCATATTTCTAGACAGTATGAAAATCAGCTGAGTATCTTCTTCCAAGAGCAACTGCATTGTAAGCGAATTAAACAGATCCAAATGCATCTCTTTCTTCCTTAATATTCCAAATGTACCAAACAAGGCAGTTATGTCCTATCTCAATCCCTTTTCTTCCCCTCATCACTAAATTCAGCAAGTATCGAACGGAAGCGATCAGAGGGAAAGGGGGAAACAGAAAGAAAGAGGGAGCTTGATTGATAAAGTCCCTATCTGGTCATTTACGATCTGGCTGAAGGAAAAGCCACTTCTGCCAGGCTTTTTAAAAAAAGCAATTAATCTGTAAATGAGCCCAGAAACAGCCGGCCTGGGCATTGCAGTCTAGGCTGCTGGGAACTCAAGAGAGGAGATAAGGCTGAGGCCTTCTATTTATTGTACATTTTAATTAAGTGGCTTGTTAACGGTACTTATCTTTAACAGTCATAAAATTACTGTTGTAATGCATTTTGGGGGTTTTCGGGGAGGGGGTATGGGGAAATGGAAGGGAAGGGGTAGCTCAGCACTGCAAGGCTGTTATGAAAACAGTTGCCGATGGCTTTCACTTTAAATCAAAGAATAAATTCTGAAGAGGAGGGATGTAGCAATGATCTAACCGGAGCCACTAATGGTTATTTAATGTGGCCATCAATGTTTAGAAGTCCCTAGCATACGGAACGGGTACACAATAGCCTCCAAACCCTCTTTAACACTTATTTGAGATGACAGGAAAAATGAAACTGTTTGTGCTTTCAATGGGAAAGCAATCATTGGTACATTATATTCGGCTTGCCCTATCATGCTAATGCGTGGTAAAAATGTCACCAACTGTATTTAAGGACCTGATGGAGTGTTGCCGCCGGATTCCTGTTACCGGCCTGATTAATAAGAAGAAGAGGGAGGGGGGCAGAAAATCTTCAATTTGTATGTAAATGCAGTGGGGTTTCATATCATCCGCGTACCTGCACCCAGAGAAAATAATAAACTGAAGTTTAATGTGGCAATTATGAGCATTTATGGAACCCTTGAATAGAGCCCCTTCCCTCCTTCGGCCATCAAGATGAGATATTCACCGAGGAATATTACTGATGTTCAGACAAGAAAAGCTGCAGATGGCTCCCTGTGCAAACGTTGCCAGTTCAGATTAACTCATGCTCACTTTGGTACAACAATGTAAGCTACTTAGGTTTAGACAAAAGTGTCAGATTCTTCCCTCCTCCCACCACCCCCTCCAGAAATATATATATATATATATATATTACCACCACTGCACCAGCTGAAATGAGACAAGATTATTTTGGAAGGGATTGTTGGAGGGAGAGGTGTGAATCAGGGGGAAGAGTTGGTAATTAACATTTGATATGAGGTGTGTTTGCATTACCGTCTACAAGGCTTCCCTGCCTCTTTCAGCATACCTTCTAACTACAATCTGCCCTCCCCATATGTGGGGGATCCGTTCCAGACTTCCCCCCGCTTGTGGGGAAAAGAACGTATGCTGAAGCCCCATAAGAAATAATGGGACGTGTGCTCGTGGTGGTGCACAGGGTGTATGGTGCGAGTACGCACCCCATTATTTCTGCCAGGGCTTGCCTTCCATGTGAGCTCAAAAGGAGAGCCAGCTGTATCTGGATTTGGCAAGGACACCCCAGACCACTCCTTTGTCATCACAGTTTTTCAGCTGCTTTTCTCTCTCCTCCTCCCACTTTTCTCCTTTGTCCTCCGCTTACTTCTGTGCCTTGGATTCGTTGTTCAAATTTATTTCTTCAAATTAGTTAACCCAACAGAGGGGAGAGGAGGTGGCAGAATCTTGCTGTTCCCAGTAGGCTCAAGCAAAAGCAAACAGCTGCAGACTTTCCTAGCTTGTGTATTCCTCCTCATTATCTACCTTTGCCGTCTTGACCATGCTCTGATGCTGCTCATATAGCCTGCAGGTTTTGCTTTGGAGCTGAGTTTATCAATAGACTGAATGGCTACATCACTGGGACAAATTTTGAAATTTCTCTTTCTTCTCCTTCCTCCAATCCTTTATACCATCTATCCTGATGGAGGGAGTAAATAAGAAGTGGGACAAAAATGGATTAAATGAGTGCCGCATGTTATTAATGACCATTAACCAGAACCTGTTAGGCAGGGAACCTCTTCAGGAATTCCACGCCAAACAGGTGATAAGTCTAAACAAATACATGAATGAGTACACCCTGAACGAGAGGAAGGGGATGCCATATATACACACTCTTCCCAGGCATGGACTCCATAACAGAACACTAAGACTAGGCCATGTGAGATTATTACCTACTTTCTGATAGATGAGATTCTTTGTTCATTTCACTTAGCATTATCTACTCTGACTGCCAGCAAGTCTCCAGGCCGCAGCTACAGGTCTTTCACATTACCTACTACTCGATCATTTTTTGCTGGAGATGCCAAGGATTGGGCAATGCTACTGAGATATGGTTAAACAGAGTTTCACATCCAAAATAATAATGTGAAATTTAAAAAAAACACAATCAGTTCCAAGAGCAGGAGATGTCTTGAACTCCCCAAGCACCAACCTGTCTCCATTCCAAATTATCTGGATAGCCATGGCAACACTCCCCTTGAGTTGAAAATATTGCTGCTTAATGCCAGTTCGGTGAATGATAGAACAGCTGCCATTCAGGACTCAATTCTATATGAACCTGCCAACCTGGCATGTACTACAGAGACCTGGATGGATGAAGCTGTTGGGTTAATCTCTCTCAGTGTTGCCCAACAGGTTTCTCTGTGCAGCAGCAGGCCAGACCTGGGCAGCAGGGGTGGGGATGTGGAATTGCAGTGGTCTATGGGATAATATCCCCCTGACCAGGCACATTGTCCTTCACTCTGTAGGGTTTCAGTGTGTTTATTTGAAGATGGGTGGCCAGGACAGATTAGGGATTCTGTTGATGTACCAACAGTCTCCCTGAGCTAGCTGGGATAGTCTCAGAGGTGTTGTTGGAATTCCTGTGGCTTGTGATGTGGGGGATGTCAACATCCATGCTGAATGTACCTACTGAGAGTGGCTCAGGACTTGATGTCCACCATGACAACCATCAGTCTATCTCAAATGCTATCAGCATCGGGCTGGACACACTCTAGACCTTGTTTTTTGTATGGGATGGGATGATGGTGATCTGATGATGGAAGAGCTGCCTACTGTTCTGTTGTCAAGGACAAGTCACTTCTTGGTCAAGTTTAGACTTATTGGGGCCCAGAACATCTGCAGAGGTTGATGATTCACCCCAGAGTTTTATGAATTTGGATGGATTCCTGATGGCTCTTGGGTAGTTTTCTGTTGCCTTGGCAGGCTATCCTGTTGAATCCGTGGTTGATTTCTGGAATGCAGAAATGACCAGAACAGTGACACAATCACTCTTAAGTGCCCCTTTTTATAGACTGGACCTAAACAAGCCCTCTGGTTTTCCCAGGAACTGACAGCAATGGAATGGGTGAGATGTAGACTAGACCGACACTGACAGGAAACACGGAGTGAGTCCAAGTAAAAAAATGAGCTAAAGTCTATTTGAAGTTATATAGTGATGTCTGGAATCCTGTTGGCGACTATGGGCCCAAACAGACAGGCCAAAATAAAGTTGCTTTGGGTCACTTTGGAAGTCTGCTGTTTAAATGATGCATGTGTCCTAAGAGGCCAGAAGCTGTGCCAAAACTGCGCTCCAGTCCTTAGGACAGGAGCATGGCTTTGGCGCTGCTTCCGGCCTCTTAGGACGTATGCATCATTTAAACAGCATACCTCCAAAGTGACTCAAAGCAGCTTTATTTTGGTCTATCTGTTCAAGCCCTATGTTCCCAGACTCACAAAGATTTAAGAAGACCTGCATATGCAAGAATTAGAATTAGACAGTCCCATAATTTCAATATTCAGCACAGAGCTGCCATGATGTTACTATGCAGGTGAGCTAGCAAAGTGACCAAGGTACAATAGGACTGATGTGCATTGGGACACTGGCTAAAGTGTCAATGTGCACTGGTGGATGCACAACAATACTCTTGCCTTTGTCCCATTATACATCTTTGCAATTCGCTAACACCATTTCTTAGCACCTCTGCTACATTGCTAAGTACAGTCCTGCCCCTATATCTGTGGGATCAGTAACTGTATCCATGTTCAGGGGGGAGTCTATGTAGGCATCTGGAGGTCCTCCAGGGCAACTCTATGGCCAACTTCTACTGAAAGGTGACTGTACAGTCATGCTGGATGACTTCCAGGTACCTAAAGAGATCACCTCTCTAGGCTTCTGGAGGTCCTCCAGGGTGAGTCTACGTTCAACTTCATGCAGAAATATAGCATTTGCCATTATCCACGGTTCTATCTATCCATGGTAAATTTGGGAACATATTCCCTGTGGATACAGGGATTGGACTGTATACATAAAGTTATATAATATATACCATGATACAGTATTCTAGCCATTAACCTTACACTTAGTAAGGTTGACCTTTTTCATCATCACCATATGATAAACATTTCTAAGTCCACAAAACCAAATCAATCACACACTTAGTCAATCAAACACTGAAATCTTAATATTGTCTTTTTTAGTTACTCAGTCTTGTTTCATTTTTAAAAAAATCATTATATAGTGGAGGAGACACACTCTTGATACCCACTTTCATAATATTTTTAGGAAACTAGGATCTAAATATTGGCAATCAGTCTATCAGTCCGTCGATCAGTCAATGAATTAGTAAAGTCATTGCTACTGTGTATGTGTTTTCCTGACAGAATCGCCACCTGAAATAATGAAAAAATGCCATGGGCTGAGCTTTTTAATATCCATAACAGTGTCTCAAATTATTTATCTGCATCTCCCTAATGATCTCAGACCTTTCAGCAAATATTTTCTAACTCTCCACAGCTAATCCTTAATAAAGTTTAGCATCTGATTTTCAAAATACTCAGGACAGGAGGTGGAGAAGGAGTTTGTCAGTGGCTTGCTTGTAGAATGATAAGTCTTGTAGATGCAGATAATATAGGGCTCAGAGAAGCATATATTATGGTGCGCCATCTGCTTTGATGTATGCTCATGCACAAAACCTTCCTACATGGCAACTCACGATTAAGCCTGCCTACCACATAGATGCTCCAAAATTGTTATAATGTATTGATCTGTGCTTTCATATCCCAGGCTGTGTGTATACACAGATGACAAACAAGCACATTAAGCTGTGAGCATTGCCAGCCCCAAGTACAGGATAAATTATTGTCCTCGCATTGCAACCGTACATCCTCATTAGAATGGAATTCTTAACTAACCCAAGGGTATGCCGTTTGTTTTCATTTTCCGTAATGTGCCATAAAAGGTTATATATATTCTTCATAGATCATCTCCACAAGATGAAATCAATGACCTGTTAAAAACTGCAACCTTGACGAAGTCTTTTTCTAACACTCTCAGACAAGGGTTTTTAACTTCCACCAGCCTCCGGCGTATGGTGGTTTCAAAAAGGCTAGGCTTCGTGCTGGTATTGTTTTAATTATGAGGCTGTCATGATTTAAATTGTGAAATAAAATCAGATCAGTAGTTTTGAAGGCCATGGTGAGGTGCATATGTTTTGTTCTTTTCAACATTTTAAACAGCATTTGTGTAAAACCGGAAACCAATTAACACTGAATACATTCTGATCAAAAGTGCATACTCGTTCTGTCTTTCTGTCTAGAACTTTCCGAAAACAGATTATAAAAATGTTTTTTAATTAAAATTGGTTTTAAAAACCAAAGGCCAGACAAAGCATTACAGTTTTTGCCACCTGCCAGAGGCTCAACAAAGATGGCCTGAGTTCAGCGATTGAGGTGCTGCTACAGAGAAGGCTCTGTCTTGTATGCTTACCAATCTAAACTGTCAGAGTTGTGCAGCATGAAATAAGGTCTTTACTGAAGACATCAAATTCTGGACATATTTTTATAGGAGGAGACCATTTTTCACTTACTCTGACCTCAAGCCATTTAGGGCTTTATGGATAGATGCCAGCAACTTGTATTTACAAACTGCTTGACTAGGCTAAGCGCTTTAAAGTATTTATTTATTGCATCCTGTCCATCTGATTTTCAATCCAAGTCAGGCAAATCATAGTTACTGCTATTTTACAAAACTAAAATCAACAATAGTGAATTTGTCCAAGGTCATATAGAAACATTTCAGGCCCCCTAACAATGTGTGTTGTGAGACATAAAGAATTAGAATCATAGAATCATAGAGTTAGAAGAGACCACAAGGGCCATCCAGTCCAAACCCCTGACATGCAGGAAATCACAATCAAAGCACCCCCCCAACAGATACACATCCAACCTCTGTTGAAAGACCTCCAAGGAAGGAGACTCCATTACACTCCGAGGGAGTGCATTCCACTGTCGAACAGCCCTTATTGTCAGGAAGTTCCTCCTAACGGTGAGGTGGGATCTCTATTCCTGTAGCTTGCATCCATTGTTCTGGGTCCTTGTCTCTGGAGCAGCAGAAAACAAGCTTGCTCCACCCTCAATGTGACACTCCTTCAAATACTTAAACTGGGCTATCATATCACCCCTTAACCTTCTCTTCTCCAGGCTAAACGTGCCCAACTCCCTAAGTCTTTCCTCATAAGGTATGGCTTCCAGACCCTTCACCATTTTGGTCAGCCTCCTCTGGACACACTCCAATTTGTCCACATCCTTTTTGAATTGTGTTACCCAGAACCAGACACAATATTCAAGGTGAAGCCTGACCAAAGCAGAATAGAGTGGTACTATTAGTTCTCTTACACCTTCTTTTGTATTTAAATTGTTTCTATATTTCTTCCTTCTAATCCACTGAAGCTAATAAATGGTATGGCAAAATGGCATCTAGATGTCATAGGTAAATAAATAAATGCACCGATGCTATATGGTCTTGGTGTGAGATCTCAGATGTTACTAGTATACTTGCATTTTCGCCAGTGAGAGACGCACTCTGTGCTCTGTGGATAGTTTCAAAAGTAATGCTTTGTATCCCTAATACACTCCTTAACAATATGATTACCCCAGCATTTAAAGTAGCATACAATTATTTATCCAATCCATCACAGTCTCAGAAATGTAGCCATTTAATTTGAATGATCTGGCTGAGATGTGTGTTGTTATTAATTCTCTGAAAGAATCTTAACGATGCATATTATTAGTTGCTGATTGCCATTTGAGCCAAAGGGAAGCATAGCGCATACCTACCACCATCACCACCCTTTCCTCTGCAGAAAGAAACATACATAATGTTGATTAGTGTTTCCTAAGTTTAAAGATTGAGGAAATATGAAAATTAATTTAAGTGCCTGTATTCAGTGGTCTTTGCAATGTAGATATCAGTCCTTGAAGACTGATGTTTGCATGTGACTGTGGTCATTTGTATACAAGTGTGCCTATAAATGAATGTGCACATGCACACGTTTTTTATTCAACTAGTTACAAATAATGAATTACTACATTATAACTTAATTATAATGTAATGGCACAAGGTCACTCTTTTTGCTGGGTAATTATTATTGTCTTGCTTACTTTTATGTTTATGGGATCTCCTCACTTAGTGTGGTATAGTATTATGTGTGCTGGACTATGGCTTCATCCACACTGCAGAAATAATCCAGATTGACCTGACTTTAACTTCCATGGCTCCATCCTATGGAAGTCTGGCAATTGCAGTTTAGTGGGGCATCAGAGCTCTTTAACAGAGAAGGAGAAACGTCTCACATTTCCCCATTGGTAATATGAAAATAATGATAGAGGTCTTGTTTTATGAAGCCACCATAAAGTTTACTGAAATGGTTTGAACTGTGCTATAAATGTCATTTATTCATACCTGTCTCTTATGTATAACCTAATCAAGTCTGTTTCTCGCTCTTATTATTTTCTTCTCCCATTTTGTTTTGCAAATGGAGACAATTTTTCTTAGCCTTTTGGGATTTTCTATATGGGTTGCTGGATGCTGACATAATCCCCTTGTTGTCGTTTTTTAAAAACATTCAATTTTCCACTTTTTTCAGAGTAAATTACACAGGTTAGTCAGTCAACATCAAAACTTTATGATGAGAAATGCTCCTCTTCAGAGGGTTCCCTAACACCAGTCTTATCAACTTGCTAATGCTGTCCTTTGGGAGCTTCCATTAGCAGAAATCTCTAAAGCATTTCCAGAGCTAAGCTTTACAGGAGTTGCAACGAGGAATGGCTCTTTCTCCTTATCCAAACACTTCACAACCTTTCCAATAGTCACAAGCATCAAGCTAAAGCTAATTTCAATGTAGTTTAATGAATTTCCAATGGCATGTTGCTGCCAAAGAACAAAATGGCACCTTCTTCCATTCTGGGAGCCAAAGCCAACTGGGTTAGTGGTTGAATTTTTCTTCCATTGTTGATTCAATAACATTGTTGGCTGCATCTCAAGCAAAAGGTTGGTTTGGGGTGCACAGAACAGGATATTTGGCATGCAGTTCTTTCTCCTCCAAGAATGCTGCCTTCTCTAAGCATCTGCTGCTGGAGGCATCTGCCATACTTTATCTAATGGTAGAGCCACCTTTTGCTAACTTGGCTTCATCCCAAATATGAGACTTTGGAAATCTTGGGAAGATGGTACACATGTAATCCTATGCACACTTCCCTAGGGATACATCCAATTGAATTCCAGGAGGTTTATTTTAGAGTACCTGTATACAGTGGGCCCTTGGTATCCTCTGAGATTTGGTTCCAGGACACACACACACCCCACTGATACCAAAATCCATGGATACTCATGTCCCATTAAATATAATGGCACAGTCAACTGGTGTCCCTTATATAAAATAGCAAAATCAAGGTTTGCTTATTGCACTGTTGGGCTGCCTGATAAATTCAGTAAATTCAAGCTCTTTCTGATTCTTGGAGGGAACATACTACCTAAACTAGATTGAAAACCAGAACCAATGCTCTTTACTCAGAACATACCTATTTTTAATCTCAGTTGGGATTTAGATTTGCCCATTTCTTACTCCAAGTTAAGGCCCAGTTTTAGAATGTCTTCCATGTACTTTTATTTGGATGTAAGTCCTATTGAATGTATTAGAGCTTCCCTCCAAGGCATCATGTATCAGATTCTGCTATATAAATATCTCCTGTTTACATTTCCCTTCTCTCTTCCCTCTGTTTTTCCTGCATTCCTCTGAAATCCCATTCTTTCGTCTTAAAAACCTTCATTGCAAAAACAAGCAGACAAGACTATAGCTAACACAGACCTACAGAATGTGTGCAAGCCTGTAGTAAATGTTATCCCTGTAGTGGCAGGCAATTGCCATGTTAGTAGGGCGAAGAACACACTGCAATCCTGGGTCTGAATGCTAAAAGTGTTCTGTAAAGTGCAAAACCTATTGTAAGATTATGGATTCCCTCTAACAACACTTCCAAGGCACAGCAGCAAAGGATCAGAAACAAAATTGAACAAAGGTGCTATAGTCTTGCTAAAATTGTGGTTTAAAACCCATGTGTCATAAGGTCCTGAGTATCATTTCTTATGCTGCCAACATAATATTTTGCCATGAACAAGAGCTAGGTGGTCTGCAGGACTTGGGATACTTCAGTCTTTGCAGGAATATAATAAATCTTTATTATTATAAGAAATAAAATAAATTATTATAAGAAATATAATACATCTTGGGCAGGAGGGAAATAAAACGCAAGCCCAATGAGGAATCAGCATGCTCAGTAGGCATAGAGCATAGATTGAACGTGAGAAAAAGAGGCAAATGGGAATGCAGTGCTGTATCTTGAATCCTGAGCTATAGCATGTCATACTGCATTGTTTTGTTGCAATACTTATTACCAATGCTCCATTAATATAGGTGCCTCCACTGGAGTTGGTCCCACCCCATCATCATCATCATCATCATCATCATCATCATCATCTTCAAGGACTTTGCTAAATATATTTTCTTTTGCAATGTCTCTCTTCCTGCATCCTCCAAAAGCATGTCTTATCCCCCACTCTTCCCAACTGGGGTTCCCATCCATTCTTGGGCATTACTCCTGCCCTAGTTCCAACAGATACCATTTTCTTCAAGCTCTTTAGCATGTCTACAGTTTTAACTGTTATTTATTGCATGAGAAATCATGAGAGTTTTCGAGGAGGGCAGGGCCAGATTATAAATCCTTTCTGGCTGCCATCAATGATAATATTAAGGGGAGCATCTGGATATATAGTTCCATAGCAAAGATTTTGCTTTTATAGTGAGAGGGAGCTAAAATACACAGATGGTACAAGCTGGTATGAAACCAGGGGAGAGCATCTTCTCCTGCCCTCCCTCCCTCCCTCTAACCCTCTCTCCTTCTCTCCCCCTTTCCTATATTCATTGAAAACCATAGTAAACCAATGAGTGGGAGGATGTGAGAGTTTGCACACACATCCCAGCATGCCAACCCATGGCCTACTGTGATATTTGACTGTCTGGTGCGTCTAAGCAGCTGGAGGAATGTCAAACTGTCATCACTGATTAAAATGGGATTTTACACAAGGCATCAAACATATTGTCAAAATTCTAGATTTCACACCATGTAACAGAAAAGAAGCTAATCATTCTTCCATAGAAATACTGAAGGTTTTAGATTCATTTATTAATCTGTTTGTTTGTTTTTGATACGTACATAGGAAGAGTAATGTTGGATAAGCCTAAAGGACTATCTAGTCCAGCATTCTGTTCACACAATGGCGAACCAATTTCCTATGGGACAGCTGCCTGCAGAGCATGGATGCAACTATACCCTCCATCTCATGTTCCCCAGCAACTGACATACAGGGATATACTGCTTCTGGAACAGGAGGCAACATCATACCTCTCAACATTTCACAGATAAGAACTGGGACATGTGCAGCCAAGCGGCAACATTGTTAATGAGAAAGAACACACAAGCTAGGAGAGGTTGCAGCAGTTTGTTTTTGCCTCTGTCTACTGGGAAGGGCAAACTTCTGCCCCCTCCTCTCCTCCTTGCTGAGTTAACTGAGCGCAAACTACTTTTGCATTTTGAACTCGGTTTCCAGCAATTGAAGTAAGCTGAGGACAAACAGAGAAAATGAGAAAAGACGAGTGAAACTGGGACATTTTTGAAGCAGCTGAAAGAAGTGGGATGACCAAGAATTAATCAAGACTGTCCTTGTCAAACTGGGACAATTGGAAGATATGGATTTGCAGTAGTTGGTTCAGTGACTAAGAGTTCTTACCATAGGTTGGTGCATAGTATTTTCCTCCAGCAGCCAGCTGGGGATGATGCTATCATTTTGCCATCATTTGCAGGGGGGAAATAGAGGACACCACCCCATCCCACCCCATTGTGGTTTCTGGAAAATTAAATCTCCTTCCCCCATTGGCCATCTGACCAGGAGGCTTAATAACTTAAATTACCCATATTAATTACTGATAGTAAAATGCATATAGCAGCCTTTTGAGTTCTCCTACAGTCTCTGTTGAAATAACACTCAATTTTCGAATGCTGGTCTCGGTGGTTATAAAATCATTGTTATCTTCCAAGAAGCTGGTCATTATCTTTGTTCAACCATGTTGCATCTGCTACTTTGTGGTCCAAAACACATTCCAAAAGATGGCTGCTGGTTTGCTTTACATCAGAATTTCTAACACCAGAAGGTTATGGTACTGCCTTATAAACCCCCAGACCACTGGTTAGCCAACCCAGTTCTCTATACTGTGATTAGAAATGGTCATCCAAGATTGAAGGAATGAGTCTCTCCTATCTTCTGCTACTTGTGAACAATTTTAAGTGGGAGATAATGGCTCTACCATTGACCAAAGCAAGGTATCCACCTAAGGCAGAAGCTGCTAATGGGTGATAATGCCACAGTACCAGTGGAGTACTGGATGGAGATCTCTTAACAAAGAACATACAATGCCTCATCAAACTATTTCTATACTTCTTTGCACCATGATTGCCAAAGCAGAACAAAACCAAGATAAGTTTGCAGTACATATATGCGGCCTTTTCCTATTGAATGTTTGGTTGAGATGTTCCCCAGGATTCCTTGTCAGATGAACATGTGCAGACCAAGAGCAGTAGGAGGCCCTGCTTTACATATCTCAGTAAAGGTCATATTGAAAAGTCCTTTAGGGCTGTGTTTGGCTAATATCAACTTGGACCATTATTGTGTGAAGAAGGAATCCTTTTTTGGTCTGCTGTGAAAGCCCTGTCAATTATTTTGGTGGAGCAACGTCACATTCTGGTCTTTGGTTTCATAAATACACACCTCAGTGAATAACATTTGACCATCATAAGCAGCTAGCTGTGTCAGAAAGGGAGCAAAGGGCTAGCTATTTCATTTATTATTGCTGGGTTTTTTTATGCCAAGTTATTTATTCCAGGAGAGAGTCAGTCATATTTTCTGCCTGAGATACCAAAACAACTTGGTCATCTTTGGCCACTTTAACTAGAACGGTGGAAGTTGGAAGAGATCCATTTGCTGTTCTGTCTCTGAAAGCAAAATGTCTTGGGCCAAACCTGACGAACTGTCAATTTGATTATCTGACAGCTGCTTCTGTTTTATAATGACAAATTTCCACAGCGTATATCTGATCCCACAAAATCACTTGTTGCACTTTAAAGTCATAATATCTTTTAGAAGACTAAGATCTTGTTCGAAATATGATGGCCTAAATACCCTGGGTAGATGTTCGATGGGAGACTGTCAATGGACACCATGTGCTTTAGGCCCTACTTCAGAGAAAGAAACTTTCAAAATCACCTCTGAATAATCCTTTTTTAAGAAAACCCTATGAAATTCATGGAGTTGCCATAATTCAACAGGCAACTTAAAGACAACACACAGGACAGAGAAATATGATAAAAAGCAAAACAAACTTTTCCAGCAGGGTGAGAACAGAAATCCAGTTTTTCCCTTTGCTTTTTTTCCCCAAACAGTTTGCTGAAGAAGAGATATCACCTCCAATGTAGGCTGCGTCTCTTTCAGAATTTTAATATGGGCACAAGGCAAAGGTACAAACAAAAATAGAAGATTAATCTCCAGCCTATCGCAGTGAATGCCACAGTGTGCTGAGAGTGTTTCGAACAGCTGCTCAGAAACCCTAGAGGACTTGGCTCTCTAAATATTTTACAGATCACGGTCATTAATAAACAAGGGATTATAGATTATACTAATCACCTGCAGAGGCCCTGATTTCGAGACAACCTAGAAACTATGTCAATAAGCATATCATTTAAGAAACGATGGTGATAGTTGTTCATAAGGCTCCTTTGCAGATCTGGTTGTACACTTTCTTCCTGCTGGCTATATTGATATGTCAAGCCATACGCAAGTGTCAGGGCCCTTGCACACTGCACAAATATAGCCTTATGATACCACTTTAACTCCCATGGCAACATACTTTGGAATCCTGGGAAGACAATTTAGATGTCTCAGCCAGAGAGCTCTAGTGCCTCTCCAAGCAAGATGTCCCAGGAATCCATTTATTACTATTACTATTATTATTATTATTACATTGCAACTCCCAGCAGCCCTAGCCAGCATAGCCAATGGTAAAGAGTGCTGGGAATGGCAGTCCAACAACAACTCGAAGGCTACGTGATTCTCACCTAGTGTAGAGTAAGCCCAAAGTACTTCCACCATAGTTGTAAGCCATTCTTTGGTCTTCAGGAGTGACTCTAAGAGTATAGTTACTGTGAGAAGAGGGCAGAAATATACCAAATGTTCTGAAATGATGCATGCATTTCTTTCAATCCAGCAATGGCTAACTGGGTCCCTGTTCTTCCTCAGCTGGGTATGCGTTTGAGCATGTAAGAAACATGCACACACACACACAAAGTGAATGAGAAAACCCAACAAAACCACACAAGTCCATAAATTGTACCTCTTTCCCCAATGGTACCTTTGCTTTGACCTAAATATGGTTAAATATAAAGCCTGTTCTTTTTCCCAACAGAGAAAGATAAATATTGGCTTAGTAAATGCTGGCAAAGTAAACAAGTGACATTTATCCCAACAAAGAAGCCATTGCTTTTCCCTAACTCGAAACAGAAAGGAGGGAATATCTGCCACAGTCATGGGGCTATGAGCCCAAGGGGTTGG
Source organism: Sceloporus undulatus (assembly GCF_019175285.1). NCBI lineage: Eukaryota > Metazoa > Chordata > Lepidosauria > Squamata > Phrynosomatidae > Sceloporus > Sceloporus undulatus. The sequence continues at coordinate 16,538,073 of NC_056529.1, read as the reverse complement.
TCTAATAAAATAGACCTCTTTAAATGTTAAAGAAGAACAATTGGTAAACAATGAATGAGGAGTATTAGGAGGCTGACGACCATGTTTTTGCCAATATCTCAGTTTCAGATCCTGATAGCTTGTACTTATGAGACAAGTGCCATATCTCTGGTAGGTGGCCATAAGAAGTCCTCATTTATTTATGTATTTATTTGACTTAAATCCTGCCATTCTCCCAAAATGGGATTCAATGCAGCATGAGACGGAAAGGCAATTCGACAAATGAGCCACACTGAGCTTCCAGATGGGGGAAAAAAGTCTCAGGAAATGTTTTGTTCCTGAACAAACCAATCTAATTTGAAGATCCATGGGATGTTTTGGGCTCATCTGCACTGCAGAACTGATGTAGTTTGACACCACTTTAACTCCCATGGCTCAATGCTATAGGATTCCAGTATTTGTAGTTTTGTGAGATATCTAGCCTTCTCTGTCAGAGAGCTCTGGTGCCACAACAAGCTAGAAATCCCAGGAGTCCATAGGATGGAGCCATGACAGTTAAAATGGTATCAAACTGCATTAATTCTTCAGAGGGGCAGCTGCTTTCCTCATTATGAAATATTTCCAGGCATCACCAAAGACTTTTTATTCCCACTCCCCAGGTCCGTTTAAATTAAATCCATACTTTCCAAAATGAAATGTACTGGTTACTTGCCATGTGTCTTGGACCCAGTAAAGATGGCTGCCAAGTAAATACAGCTATGGTTTCCAGGGCACAGA
>NC_056529.1:16527317-16532317 GCF_019175285.1 Sceloporus undulatus | reverse complement strand
CACTCTGAAGATGTTTGCCATTGCCTTCCTCTAAGGCTGCAGAGATAACCTAAGTTGACATCAGGGGTTTCTTGGAAGTTCAGAGTTCAGAGGAGGGGTTAGTATTGCCTACTTTCGAAGCTGAGAGAGGGTCACCCAGTGGCTTTCCATGACTATGTGGGGATTTGAACCCTGGTCTCCAGACTCCTAGCCCAACACCTGAACCATTACACCACACTGATTTGAAATTAAGATTTAGCTAAAAGGGCACAGATCAAGGTAAAATTCATAGGGTATTTCTTCTTAATTTTCTAGGGAGATGCGATAAGGACTAGTCTAGTCTCCTTGGTCCTACCAGAAACAGGATATACAGCAGAGCAGAGGGTGAGCCCTGGCAGCACAATGACTAGGAATGTAGGAATCAGCTACCTATCTACATACTGTATATAGACTCTCTTTTTAAAACTGCAGCAATTAATCAGTTAATACTTGCAAACTGTATCAAGCAGCAGTTCTACTAAGGGGCTGTGCAGAAAGCCCTGAAGGGGAGGCCTCCATGTGCCCCTTTTACCACCGGATCCAGGCTACAGCAACTGCACCCCACAACCATGATCTGGCTTTTCCAGAGCATGAAAAGGAGCCGCAAAAAGTGATAGTCATGGCGCCATGGCTTTGCGGCGCTCCTTTGGCACTGCGTCGTGTGGATGCAGCACCAGAAGAGTGCTGTGATGCCACACGCCATATGATGCGGCATGCGGTGTCACGCCACCCTGGGGGCGGAGCCAGGGCGTGTGTCATATGGACGCTATGCCCCGACTCCGCCCCTCAACCCAGCCTTTAAGGCTGGCCTGCACAGGTCCTTAGTTAACTAAAATTGGAGAGAGCATTGAGTTTAATATGCTTTCTTGCTTTCTGTTTGCGTGTCATGCTGAAGACAAACTATTGAAGATAACCAGTTGCACTGTGAAAGAATGATAGCTTTTGTTTAAATAGTGATTTCTTCACCCCCCCCCCTCAAAAAAAAACCCTAGTCTTTCAGGTATTGGATTCTATATTTAATTTAATGTAATTTCATTTCATTTCAATGCCGCCATTCTCCCAACAAGGGACCCAAGGCAGCTCACAATATGTGTCCAAGCAAAATGCAGTTTAAAAAATGGATAGTAAAAACAAAAAAATAAAAAAGTATTAGAAACATTAATTTAAAACAAAGGCCATTATATTTAATTATGATGATAATAACATATGTAGGGTTGGTTTTGTTTATAATTTGTACTCTGTATATTTTATATATTTCTGCGTTTTATTGAAATGTATTGCGACGGACCTTAATCCATAGGGAGAGGCGGGATATAAATAAATTATTATTATTATTATTATTATTATTATTATTATTATTATTATCATCCCCTGAAATTTCTTTAAAACGGATGATAATCCTAAAACGTACAGGCTCAAACAGGGCACTGCAGCACCCATAACACATCTACAATGCAATGCTATACAAGTGCCACTGAATCCCCTAGGGCTTACTCCAGAGTAAGCTAGGTTCACAGCCCACCAGTTTACCAATTGATCCAATGGCTCCAACTCACACAATTCTTTTAAAACACAGCATCAGGCCTTTAACCCACCCATCCCGCTTCTACTATATAAACCCTTTAACATATTCAGGCATCAGATCAATGCATCAGTTGATCTGAAATTGTGTGAGAGTGAAAGGACAGGCTGGAGAGAGAAGCAGGTGGGGGGAAAATGTTCATTTACGAAGTAAACATGTTTTCGCTCTTTTTTCCCCCCTTTATTTTATTTTCCTTTTTCTATCACTCTCTCTCTCTCTCTCCTTTTCCATCCCTCCTTCCCCACCCCAGCCCTTTTAAACAAGTGATTCCACCGTGCAAATCAATGTTGGCAGCCCAGCCGGCCTGCCACTAATCTTGGCATTACGAGTCTCCAATCACAACCTGGCAGGTAATGGAGTTGTTATTGAACTTCATAGTTTGGATTAGATCCTCTGCAAAGATCAATGTGCTTCTAAAATAGGATTGATAAACCCTTGATAGGAATCTGAAGCCCCTGAAAGCCTGGCCGGGTTGCCCTGGCGTTTATAGAAAGGCTAGGGAGGGGTGTCGAGGTGTGGAGGGGGATCAGGCCCATTGTAGGTGAAGGGAGAGGAGGTCAAGAAGTGCAAGTACTGCAAGGATGAGAGGACCTATGGGGAGAAAAGCAATTCTGGAAATATCTCACACGACAGGGCTTTCTAAGAATGGTGCTGTTTGTGTGCCTGCCTACCTGTTCCTGTGCATGTGTTCATGCCTGGGTACTGTGTTGTTTTAAACTGCAGTTTATTTATTATACACAGTCATGTCAAGTGGTCTGAGCACTGCTGTTTCCTTCCTCCCCCAATACCTAATCTGGACTAGGACAAGGATACTCTGGTTCAAGGATTCCCAAACATTGGTCCTCCAGGGGGTTTGGACTTCAGCTCCCAGAAACCTTGGCCAACAGTCAGAAATTTTGGGAGCTGTAGTCCAAAACATCTGGAGGACCCAAGTTAGGAAATCACTGTTCCAATTGGCCAACCTCACAAGTATGTTGGAAAGAATGCTGGAGTCATGGCTGCTGTTGCTGAATGCAATGCCACCTCCTTAAAATGGACTCGCAACCCTGGTCACTTAGGTTGAACCCTTTGCAAGGGAGGAACCCACAGCCAAAGCTGGTGGCACTTGCTGTTTCCAGTTCTTATTTGATCTGATTTAATGACAGGGGAAGGTGCCAATTGTCAACATTTTGCCTTGCTCCTCCAAACCTTTTGCTCTGCTGCTCCAAATCCCTGGATGTTGGAACCTCCAGTCCTGGTTGCTGGGACCGTCGATCCTTTCCCTTTCCAATGGAGGTGGTAGCGTTTGAATGTGAGCAAACCAGGACCAAACAGACATCCTTTCAATGGGTCTCCCATCATCTCTCTCTTTCCCTCTTTAGCACTTGTGATCGATTGGGGAGCGATATGAGAGGCGAATCAATCAGGAGGGCTATCTTTTCTCTTCCCTCCACCTGTGAAATATTTAATTAAACGTGATGGCAAATAACTTCAGGATTTATGATTGGCCAGTCCTAAGAGCTCTGCTGGGCTTTATTTTATTTTATTTTGCTCTGCTAAGTTTTTACATGGGTGCCAAGCCTGATGTTGGAGTCAAGAAGGTTAGGAAAAACAAGCCAATCCGAGAAAAGAGAGCTTGCAAATAGATAAGAACATATATATGTACATGACTGTAGACTTGGTGGGGGGGCTTGGAGTAATTCCTCTTCTGTTGCATTAACTCCACAGGGAAAGAATAGCAGGAGAAGAATTGTTGTACTGTATGCATTTATGCACACATGTAGGTTTGATTTCCCCCACCTCAAACTGCAAACCTGTTCCCAGGACCCTCCTTCTTCAAAGTGCAAGGTGGTTCTCTTTGATGAGAAGCAAAGGAAGGAATGGGAAGGAAGAGGAGAACAAGTGAAAGAAAGATTTGTAACCCGCTTTGGACAGAATCTAGGGGTGAGATAACTGCATACAAAATAAAACTTGGAGCATTGTAACCTGCTATGGATAAGAGTGACATACAAAAGAAAACCTGAAGAGTTGTAAGCCACTTTACATGTAGTCTTGAGGTTGGAGAGCGCCATACAAAAGAAAATGTATTGGAGACTTGTAACCCGCTTTGGACAAGAGCAGCATACAAAATAAAACTTGGAGTACAGTGGTGCCTCGGGATACGAAATGATTGCGTTACGAAATTTCCGGGATACGAAAAAGTCGGATTGGCAAAAACTGTTTCGGGTTACGAAATATTTTTCGGGTTACGAAATTCATTTCGGCGCGAAATTCAAATGCTATAGGCTTTCCAGTGCTAACGGAAAGCCTTTTCGGGTTACGAAATTTTCGGGTTACAATGACAAATCTTCTCCTCAAAAAGAACGAAAAGACCAAATAGAAACGGGGCAAAGGACGATCCCGGGGCAGAAAAGTCCAGAAAAGAACCATGGCATGATGTGATGATGATGATGATGATGAGGCTTCCCCCGGGGTCTACAGTTGCCGGAAGAGGGGCAGCTCTGGTGGCGGCCGGCGGCGGCAGCCGTAAGGCAGGAAGGCTCCGTAGCCCTGAGCGGCTGGCTGCGCTGCAGCGGCGGCAGCGGCGGCGTAAGGAACCCCCGGCGTACATGGAGGCGAGGAGGCTGGAGAGGCTGTCTCCCGGACGAGGAGGAGGACGAGGACGAGGAAGAGGAGGAAGGGCTCAGCTCGGCGCCTCGGAGGCAGGGGCTGACCTGACTCTCCTGCTGCTGTGTTCCGCGGGGCGAGGAGGAGGAGGCGGCGGCGGATCCGACCGGTAGAGGGACGGATATATTGTTAGCCCAGCTGGGGAAAGGCACAGGCGAGGTGAGAGAGGGATGGGGAAGGGGAGGGGAGGGGAGGGAGGGAGGAGGGAGGGGAGGGGGAGGAAGAGGGAGGATGGAGGGAGGGCCAAAGGGAGAGCCGAGAAGGGAAGGTAGGAAGAAGGAGGGAAGGAGGAAAAGGAGGAAGAGGCGCGCGCGCGGCCTCCGCTGCCGCTCGCCTTGCTTTCCCGACTCGCACTTTACTCAGATTTTGAAATAGGTTTAGCATAAATAAGTATGGGGTTAAGGGGGAGGATAAGGGAGGGAAAAGTGGCGGCCTGACAAATCAATGGGCCGAAGCGGGTACGAGTGAGGGATGGGTCTGGGGTGGCAGGCGGCGCGAATGGCAGCGGGCCGGAGGGTCGGGGCCCCGACTCTGGCAACGCGAGACGCTGAGGCCTGCTGTGGCGCGGCCGAGAAAATAAAGAATAGAAAGAAAGGACGCCGCCGCCCGCCGCCGGGGGACGCGCTAGCGGCTGCGGGCGGAGAGTCCAGCCAAGCGCCATCTGCGGCGGGCTCCGCGCCTATGCACGCGCGGCCTCGCCGGCGCCGCCGCGTCGCTGCCGCGCGCTGTGACGCGTACCGAGCGGCGCTTCTCC
>NC_056529.1:16287536-16508407 GCF_019175285.1 Sceloporus undulatus | reverse complement strand
TATATATATATATATATATATCGGCAAGTTACTTCAGAGGAGCTTTGCTTTTGCCATAATCTCTCTAAACACACACATAAACACACACACACACTGTATATTCAGAGGAGTTTTGCCTTTGCCATCTTCCCTCTCTATATATATTATATCACCTAAAGAAAGTTGTCTGTCTGTCTATCTCTACCTATCTGTTTAGTGTGTGTGTGCGTGCGTGCACACACACACACAGTATATATATATGAAAGAGGATGGCAAAGGCAAACCTCCTCTGAAGAAACTCGCCAAGAAAACCCTGCAATAAGGTCGCCTTATTTTGAGTCGCCCTAAATCGGACAGGGCTTGGAGGCAAACAACACACAACAACAACACACACAACTATTATATGTATCTAGAAAGTATCTCTTCATCCAGGCGCTTTCCCAGGCTCGGCCGTGTGCCTTCAAGTCGGAAACACACAACAACAACAACAGATGCACATAATAATTGTTGTCGCTTGCCTCCGCCTCGTTTCCGACATTTATGGAGACTCTAAGCAAAGTGATCCTGGGGTTTTTCTTGGCAAGGTTTGTCCAGAGGAAGGTTTGCCCTTGACAGCCTTTGAGGCTGAGAGAGTGTGACTTGGCCTAAGGTCAAACAGTGGGTCTCCATGGAAGAGCTGGGATTTGAACCTTCAAAGCACTGCATCTCTGTGACTCTCTCTTATATTATTATTATTATTATTATTATTATTATTATATTTTTCTCATGTTTACCCGAACTGAAGCTGGCCCAAAGTTGTGCTTTTTTCCTTCTTTTTCTCTGCACTTTTCAAAACCACAATTTTTAAAAGATCGAACTGCTGGGAACTATTTTATCTTCCGATAATTATATACAGTATATATATATATGAGAGAAACTAAAGTGGAGGAAAAGAACCAAGAGAAAAAGAGAGGACGAAGCATAGACTTCCAGGCGGATCTTCTTCTTCTCAACCGGGGGAATTATTATTATTATTATTATTATTATTATTATTATTATTATTATTATATTTTGAATTATTATTATTATTTCATTTTTATTTTGCGCATTCCTTGATTATTAATAGGAAGAAAGAGTGTGTGGAATCTATATATAGATAGATAGATTCCACACACTTTTGCATCAGTTTTGCACCACGGAGTTGCCGCTGAATACTACTACTACTAATAATAATAAATAATAATATATATATATATATATATATATAATTCCCCGATCAATATGAATCAAGCTTAGCCAACGTAATTAATCTGAATGCAAGAAATCTCATTTAAACAAGCAAAGAGTTTAGGTTTTTTGGGCTTCTTTTCAAAGGCGGATCTCTTTCGATTTAGAGAGAGTCGCAAAGAACAAGTTTTCCGCAAGCCTTTGGAGGAGTTTAAACAATACAGCTGTGAAGGTCTTGGGTGGGTTTCCTTGAAATGAAAAGTCCGGGGGAGGGAAGGAAGCCACCCCCAAAAGCAAAGCGACGTACTTTGCGAAACTTGTGCAAAAGATAAAGCAAAGAGACACACAAAGCAAAGGGAAGAAGTGGGTCTTTTCTTTTTTCCTTCCTGAGCAGAGGGTTGAAATCATTAGACAGTTGGTTTTAAAAGGTATCTAATAATAATAATAATAATAATAATAATAATAATAATAATAATAATAATAATAATAATTCATCGACGACTGTGTGGTGCAAAAGGAAGGAAGGGAGGGAGGGAGGGAGGGAGGGAGGAGGAGGAAAAGAAGGAGAAGAGATCGGCAGGAATCGATCCACTTCAGATCCACTTTTTAGAAACTCTTGTGAAGTGGGTTCGAGTAGATTGGAGAAATCCAAAGTTTTCCAAAGCTTAGTCTTTGGTTGGAGGGGTCTCTGCTTCTTCTTCTCCTTCTTCTTCGTTGCATCGATCGCCAGTTCTTTCCTTCCTAATAGTCAAAAAGAAGAGGAATGTGAGAAATGTGAAATAGGATTTTGCATGGGTTCATGTGCAAGGTTGCATTAGGTATGCAGGCCCAAGTCAGTCCTAGGTATTTTCAGACATATATATATATATAGGGAACTGGAGAGAAAGCTAGCTAACTATTCAGCTCTGTCTGAACACATACATATTCACTTTCAAACAATATATATATATATACACACACACACACACATATATATGCATCCATATACATATATATATATATGTATATATACTTTCAGACACTATATATATATATATACATATATACACACACACACATACATATACACTTTCAGACATATATATATATATATATATATATATATGTACATATATAAGGGGAATTGGAGAGGAAGATAAATATTTAGTTCTATTTATATATATGTGTGTTTGTGTGTTTTCAGACTATATTTGCACATTTGGAGAGAAAGCTAACTAGTTCTATCTGAATGTATATATAGATGTTTTCAGACTATATATGGGGGGGGGAATTAGAGAGAAAGCTAACTATTTATAGGAGATCTGACTGGATGCATATGTATGTGTTTTCAAACTATATCACATCTATAAGGGGAACTGGAGAGAAAGCTAATATAGATGTTTTCAGACTATATATATATATATATATATATACAATTTGCACATCTATAAGGAGAATTGGAGAGAAAGCTACCTATTTAGTCCTCTCTGAATGCCTACATTTGGGTTTGCAGCTGTTCCAGAGGCGTCCCAACGAAGCCCTTGAACCGTCTCTCTCTCTCTCTGTCTCTCCGTCTAGGGCTCCCCTTACGAGCTGAAGGAGAGCCCGGGGGTGCAGCACCCAGCCTTCCCTGCCCACCACCACCCCCATCATCCCCACCACCCGGCCTTCTACCCTTACGGCCAGTACCAGTTCGGCGACCCCTCGCGGCCCAAGAACGCCACCCGCGAGAGCACCAGCACCTTGAAGGCCTGGCTGAACGAGCACCGCAAGAACCCTTACCCGACCAAAGGCGAGAAGATCATGCTGGCCATCATCACCAAGATGACCCTCACCCAGGTCTCCACCTGGTTCGCTAACGCTCGACGGCGGCTCAAGAAGGAGAACAAGATGACCTGGGCCCCGAGGAGCAGGACCGACGAGGAGGAGGAGGAGGAAGGCCACTCTTTCGGCAGCGAGGAGGAAGAGGAGGAAAAGCGGGGCCACGAAGGAGAGGAAGAAGAGGAGGAGGAGGAGATCGACTTGGAGAACCTCGACGGGGAGGACAAGGTTGGACCACTCCTTTTGGACGCAGCAGAAGAGGAGGATGAGGAGGATGAGGATGATGAGGAAGGCAGTCTTATGCTGCCCCCCGACGGCACCCAAGCCGTCCCCTCCGACACTTCCGACGGCACCAGGTTGGCTTTCCCGGACTTGCCCGGGAAATGCTTCCTCCAAGCCGCCGAAGAAGCCCGGCAATGTCCTTCCATGCCTCCCCAGCCTTCTCCTTCACCTCCTCCTCCGACGGAGCCCCCCAGCAGCCCCCCTCGACCCCCGCCACTACCTCCTCCTCCGGCCCCCAAACCCAAAATCTGGTCCTTAGCCGAGACGGCCACCAGCCCGGACCTTCGCAAAGCGGAGCCTCCAGCAGCAGCAGCAGCAGCAGCAGGAGGAGGAGGACTTTCCCCGACGGCGGCCGCCAATGCCTCCTCCGCCGCTTCTCCGCAGAGCCTCCAGTTGGTGGCAGCGGCCCACAGACTGGTGGCTTCGTGCCCCTTGGGCAAGTTTGCCTCCTCTTGGCCCGGGAGGCCCTTCTCGGCCCATCATCCCCACCATCACCACCACCACCATCATCCCCATCATCACCCTCTGAGTTTGCTGAACACTCCTCACCTTCTGGGACTGGCCAATGGAGGGTCATTGTCGGGGGGCTCTCGTCCCGCGGATCAGGACCAGAGTCCAGAGGTCTCTGCTGGAGGAGGAGGAGGATCAGGGACAGGTAAAGCCCCGATTGGGAGGGAAAGTTTGGGGGAAGAAAAGGAAGAAAAACAACCCTGCAGGGCTTCCTTTTGGGCTCTCCAAAGGAAATCCTATCATAAATGTTGGTTAAGTTTTAAAACCAGGCACACTTGATCCAGAAGCTTATATATATATATATATACATAGATGCATGCACACAAATCACCGAGTTATCATATGTCTGTATGTCGGTATGTATATCTCACATGTGCTCCCATCCTGAAAATGATTCAAGGGTCCGCATCCCGGGAAAAGCATTACATTTTAGTTCTGAGCTTATTTAGTTGTAAAGTGACAAAAGTGAGTTATTTAGTTATAACTGTTATTATCTGGACTTTAGAGCGGGATATAAATAATAATAATAATAATAATTATTATTATTATTATTATTATTATTATTACTACTACTACTACTACTACCCGGGGACCTACGTGTTTCCTCCCCGAAAATGATTAAAGTGTCCACGTCCTGGGAAAGCATTAAGTTTTTAGTTAGTACGTTATTTACTTACAAAGTTATAAAGTTAGTTATTTAGTTATAAAGTTATTAAGTTTTATAAACAGGCATACTTGATCCTTCTAGGGAAAATATAAAAGAGAAGCATGCATACAAATAGTACAGTTATCTAAGAGGGTTGTTGCTAACCATGCAATCCTGTTTATTCATCCGCCAACCGTTCTTTCATTTAATTTATTCCTTTTCTTAGCCACTGACCCCTTTCTCTATTCAGCCTTTCTACCTTTCCGAAGGAAATCCTGTTCTATTCTCAATCCCTAGGGTTGGTGTCACCCAGTGCAGTAACTCATGGTGTCACCCCCCCCCCATTGACTTCCTCTCATTTTATACCGTACAGAACCCTTAGTAATGTTACGCTTCAATCATAATTCCCATCTACCACTGAATGTCCTACTAATATCAGTAGGTCCTTGGTATCCACTGAGGTTCAGTTCCAGGGCTCCCCATGGATACCAAAATCCATGGATGCTCAAGTCCCATTCAATGCAGTGGACCCTCAATTTATGTGGGGGATCGTTTGGGAACCCCCACATAAAAGAAATAGGTCAGGGCCTACGCCCTGTTGTCTCCATGCGCCTTGCCCTACAGGTGCCATAGGTGCATGTGCCATTCATTTAATGGGGGTTCACCATCTGAGTGATGTCAGCGCAGGCGCACTGTTTCATGGAGAGTAAAATAGTGTCCTTTATCTATAAAATGGCAAAATCAAGCTTTGGTATTTGGTATTTTTTTGTGTGTGTGTGTGTGACACACACACACACACACACACACACACGTGGATGCTTAAATCCATGGATAATGAATCCGTGGATAAGGAGAGCCAACTGTGATATAAACGAGTAGCAACATTAAAATTATACCTTCAAATCAAGCATTGCTATTTGGAATTCATATATATATATATATATATATACACACACACACACACACACGCACACACACACACACACACACATATATATATATGTATATGTATATATATATATGAATTCCAAATAGTATATATATATAAAATCAGGCCATGGATGCTTGAATCCGTGGATAATGAATCCGTGGATAAGGAGGGCTGACTGTCCTTGTGACATAAACAAGTAGCAACATTAAAATTATACCTTCAAATCACAATGTCATACGCGCAACCTAAGTGTATTTACTTACACATAGTGAAGAGGTGGTTTGAATGTGATTTTTTTTCCAAAGACAATTTAAAAAGAATAATTAAAAAAAATAAAAATTAAATTATTTTTAATTTCAAATTTTAAAATTTTAATTAAAGAAATCCATTGAGGCTCATCCCGCTCCCAACATCTCTTCAAGCATTTTAAAGGGAAGCAGGTGAATGCCACGGCCTGTTTCTGCTTCCTCCTCTTTGGACTTCAACTCCCAGAATCCCCAGGCACTCAGGAATTCTGGGAGTGTGCATATATATGAGCATGTCTATGGGTTATTTTATTCTTCTCTCTCAGTCTCTGTACAAAACACACATTTAGTGTGCAGAGAGATCTTGTAGCACCTTGGAGACTAAGGTCCAAAACCCACTGCAGAGATAATCCACTTTGAGACTGCTTTAACTGCCCTGGTTCAATGCTCCCTAGTCTGGCAACTGTAGTTTTGTGAGACAATGGGCCTCCTCTGACAGAGAGCCCTGGTGCCACACAGTTCCCAGGATTCCCTAGCACTGAGCCAGGGCAGTTCAAGCAGTCTCAGACTGGATTATTCCTGCAGTGGGTTTTGGACCTACTGTACCTGAAAGAAGTTGGCAGCGTGAGCTTTCATAGACTTCCTCAGATGCATTTAAGTCTAGGAAAGCTCATGCTGCCAACTTCTTTCGTAAACTTGCTCAGATGCATTCAAGTCTAGGAAAGCTCATGCTGCCAACTTCTTTCGTAGGCTTGCTCAAATGCAATCAAGTCTAGGAAAGCTCATGCTGCCAATTTCTTTCAGATGCATTCAAGTCTAGGAAAGCTCATGCTGCCAACTTCTTTCTTTCAGTTAGTCTTCAAAGTGCTGCAAGATCTCTCTGCATACTGATTCTTCAGACTAACACAGCTATAAAAAATGAAGCTTTGCTTTGGGGAATGTATACACTTTTTAAATATTGTCAAACCATGGATGCTTGGATGCTTGGATAAAAAAATCTGTGGATGTGAAGGGCTGATTTGTGTGTGTATATAAATGTATATGTATGTGTATGTTATATATATATACACGCACACAGACATATGCAAAGGGATCTTGGAGCGCTCTTGATGCTCACTGGACAAATGAAGCCAGTAGCATGAGCTTTCCTAAACCTGAGCCATACTTCCTCAGAGGCCTGTTTTGGAGTGCAGGATCCAGAGACAGACCTGTATATGTATATAGTATATCTTTACATATGTATACATCTCGCTTCTCACTCTATATATGTGTGTGTATGATAGATACACATACAGGGATGGGGTGCTACTGTTGTGTATGTTTGCACACTAGTAAAGCTGGCCCTCCATATCCACGGATTCTTCATCCATTGATTCAATCATCCACGGCTTGGGAATATTCTAAAAAAGGTATAAATTCCCCAAAACGCAATGCTTGATTTTGCCATTTTTTGGAAGGGACACCATTTTATTGTGCCACTGTATTTAATGGATCTTGAGGATCCATCGATTTTGATATCCACAGGAGGCCTGGAACCAAATCCTATCAGATACCAAAGGCCCATTGTATGTATGTGTGTGTGTGTGTGTGTGTGTACACACACACACACACACGAGTGTCTGCCTATATGCATATATGTATTATCCAGATACACATATGGGGTATGTGTGTGCGTGTGTGTGTGTGTGTCTGTCTCTGTGTGTATATATGCACATACATGTGTGTTTACCTATGCTTATGTGTGTTTTCATACACATGTGTGTATATTTGTACACACGTCACATGTATATATCTGTGTATGCTTTTATACATATACATTGTGTATATATGTGTGCATACAAATATATACACGTGTAAAAGCATACACAGATACACACACATCTATATATTTGTATGCATGCATATATACACAATGTATGTGTATCAAAGCATACACAGATACATATATGTGGTCTGTGTACATACTGAGCAGATATGTATATGGGGTACATATATTTGTATATAGGTTGTGTCTGTGTGTGCATGTATGCACAAACACATACAGAAGCACATGTCTCCTCTGTGCAGCTAAAGCCATTTTAGTCCCAAGTACAGTAGACCCACTGAAACCAAAGGAACTTGCTAAGCATCCTTTGGGAAAGCCCCATGGATTCCAATGAGTCTGTTCTAGGTGGGACTAATATTAGCTGTGGCCACAGTAAGTTTCAGGGAGTCACTGCATGCTTTTCGACCATCCCAAGCTGGATTCAGGCTTGCTCTGATGACAAACTGGTGGAGTTCAGTGTGGAATTGATGGAGGTCAGTTGCAATGGAGGCCTTCATTTTGGACAGGCTGCACTCTTTTTTGCTCCATGGTTCTATGGGACTTACGTCTAGGTAAATATGCATCTATGGGACATATGTTTGGGTCAAAGTGTGGAATGGTAGACTGAATATTTTTCAAGAGCCAAAGCCAAGAGTGGAGACCAGTGAAAGGCATCCCCAAGGATTCCCCAAACAGATAAATGACTTTGCAACCCAGCCAATGAATATGGAATAAAGGGGGACCTTCCCTCCCCCTTTTTTTTCTTCCTCTACAAAGATCCAGTATGACATTTTGCCAAAAGGTCAGATACAAAAATACCCACTGGATTGGGTCCCCCTTCCCACTGAGCCCTACTTTCTTTGCTTTCTTTTCTTTTCTTTTTATGTTTAATGACTAGAAATGAAGACAGCACTTGCTGGTTTTTCTGTTAAGAAAGGACATAAATAGGAAAGGTTTTCTATGGACCCTCAAAGAGGTGGAAGAAGAAAAAGAAAGAAAGGAAAGGAAAGGAAGTGTCATCTCTCCCAACACCAGAAAGACACAGGTTGATTCTTGTCAAGCTATAGATAGATAAAGACATTTAATCTCAGCCCTCATCCAACAACAACAACAACAACACACACACACACACAGAGAGACATTTAACCCCCTTTCCTTGGAAAGAAGAAATATTTTGTCATCCAAAACGTTTGCAACTTTGCAATGCAATCTTGTACATATCTATCCAGAAACAAGCCCCATGGAACACAGTGGGTTTTACTCCCAGGTGAAGGTGCGTGTAACAGACTTGCAAGCCAAAAGTCGAGCAGATCCCACTGAAATCAAAGTTGTTGTTGTTGTTGCTGCTGCTGTTGTTGTTTGTCATACCCAGTTGTGCCAGTTTGTTCGCTTTATTTATTTTTTTAATATGCTCAGTTCTTTAAGCATGGCTTGACTTTTTAGAAACAAATCCAAGGTGAGATTTGGTTTTCAAAAAGGCACTTTTTTTTTCCTTTTGTTTCTTTCGTTTTGTTTTTAGATCCATCTAGTGTCTTGGAAGTAGAGAAAAAGTTAATAAAGACAGCTTTCCAACCAGTTCAGAGGCGGTAAGAGATTATCTATATCCTAGAGGGTACACAAAAAGACATTAAAAGGGGACAGGGAGGGAGAGATCACTGTCAGGTTAAACCTAACCTCAGTCCCACTGAAATCTATGGGATTGAAGTGAGTTGTGATGATCAAGGCCCATTCTTTTCCATGGGTCTGCTTGAGGTAGTAGGAGTAGCATTGCATTTGGCCCAGATTTCCTTAGAATGAATGGGACTTGTTACTACCATGAATTATACTGCAAGCCCAGATATACTTACTTGTGAGTAAATGCCCCAGAAGCCCCTGGGATTCACTTCCAAGCAAGCATGCCAAGGATCGGATTGTGTGCATGTTTAGTTACTTAGTTACAAGAAGTGATATAAAAAGGCCAATTTCCTGTTCTTTGGAGTTACTTTTCAAATATTGATTGCAGCGTGCTTTTTTGTTCTTCGCAGTGTGATATTTAATATGATTATTAAGGAAAAGATCAAACGTTCCTTTTCTTAGATGTGAGATGAAAATGTCTTATCTGCGCCACGGACGATCTTTAGGTTTGACAAAATAAAAGGGGGAAAATTTTAAATGAAAACTCTCCATTTCTTCCCTTTAAACTTCCGGATGCGTTTTAATAAGATATTTCCAAACAGACCATATTTAAAGATTGGTTTGCAGCACCATAGCAATATATATATATATATATATATATATATATATATGCGCGCATGCTATAAGTCAGTGTTTAAATATGGTCTATTTCAAAATCTCTTATTAATATATATTCATATATATGTATATATATGGAATATGGAATGGAGAGGCCAATGTAAACACCAGCTGGTTTGCATACCTGTGAAGTAGAAGGGTGTGCGCACATGTTCATGTTTATTTTCACACATGCACACACCTATATGAAAAGTCACACCAAATATAAGCCATGTATTGATTGATTTGTGTCTGTATATGCACACCTGTAGATGTACGCAACCAGCATATACATTATTTGGGCTGGATTTATGGTGTATCTTTACACATATGTGCTGAATAGAAAGACTGTGCCACGATTGTGTGTCTCGCACTCACACATCCAAACCCCATTTTGCACAGACTTATGGAATATTTATTTATTTATTGGACTAATATCCTGCCTTTCTCTTATAATCGGATACAAGGCGGATAATCATAATGTAAAAAAGAGACAACATTAATGACCAAAGTTTTAAAAAAGGAATTAAACCATGCTAGGGTTAAAACGTAACATTTAAAAACACAACATGATTAAAACTGATTCAATGCAAAGATATTATGAAAGCATTAAAAACAGCACATTGACCATAGACATACATAAGCACACTACGTCAGTAAGATTCACAGTTCAAAAGCATGCCTAAATAAGAATGTCTTAAGATCAGATTTCCTATGGAAGGGAGTTGCGCAGTGCCATGGAGACTGTGTCTCACAAGTATAACTAGAGACATAGCAGTGAACAAGCAAGGTTCCATATTGTTGAAAGCAGAAAGAGGGCATGGCCTACACACACAAACACACACACATGGATTGTGTCCATAATGTTTTTGACTGCTTACAAAACCATAGGAGAGGAATCCTTATTAGTCTGTAGCAGCAAAAACCAGAAAGACAACAGTGTGCATTCTTTCACTTTGCAGGCTAGCCTATGTATTGTGCCATAGAATAGAATAGAATAGAATAGAATTTATGGTCTTTGACCAAAATAATGTGCCATATTATCCAGGTCCCCCAGTGCAATTCTATAGTCAGTATCTGCCAAACGTTAATCATAGAGTCATGCTGGAGGACCTGCAAGTGTTTTCTCTAGGAACCTCTATGTTCTCCATCACAACTCTATGGTCACCTTCTGGCAGAATTGTCCTGGAGGACCTAGAGATGCCTAAAGAGAACATATTAATCCAAAACTGCAAATAATCAAATTCGCCAACATGAAAGCTGCAAGTGCGGAGGGCCAACTGTGCATATACATATACATACATATAGGGTTGCCATGGGTTGAGATTAATGCGAAGGTAGTTAACAACAACAACTATATATATCCTAGCATTCAATATATATTCTTACATTCAAAGGTGACCCTTAAATCCACAAAAAGCACATGGCATAAGACATACGTTAGTCTTTAAGGTCCCATGAAACTCCATACAAAACTGGAACCATGGCTGGCAATTGTTTTGATTGTTGTAATCCGCTTGGATTCCAAGTGATTAAGCAGAATATAAATTATTATTATTATTATTATTATTATTATTATTATTATTATTATATTTATATTTATTGAATATTTTCAAAGAGTTTTGTACCAAGTTTTTTTTCCTCTTCGGGAAAAAAATTGCATCCGCTGCAAGGCAAATCTATGAGACACAAATCGTGATTCAATGCATATTTGTCCTTTTTTCCCCCTGCGTCATTCTTTTTCTCTCTCCTCCTTTTTCTAGGCCTCAGAACCAACTTGATGCAGCTATGGTTCTATCTGCGTTGTCATCATCATAATTAATTTTTTTAAAATGAAAAATATACTGTTTGAATTATTGTAAAATAAAAAATTCTCTGTATAGTTACGACTTGTACGCATGTCCATGTATTCAAAAGGGAAGAAAAAACCGTACAAAAAGACAAGAGGGGAAAAAAAAGTCTGCTTCTGTACTATCATCTGGATTAGCTGAATTCGTGAAGTTTTTTGGAAGTCCAGTGAGAAATAGGCGTCTTCGATTTCTTTTTGTATATATAGTAAAAAACAACAACAACAAATGTACATATGTGTGAACCAAATTGTACAAGAAAGTATATATTTTTGGCTAATAAACTGTTGCCACTTTTGACTATAATTTTCTGATACATGCTGGAATGATGATGATGATGATGATGATGATGATGATGATGATGATGATGATGATACTATGTCAAGATATCGCCCCCAAAAAGCTAATTTTGGAAGGTTAATTCATTGCTTTTGGAGATTGTTAGACCTCTTGATTCTCAATAATGTTCCATAATAGCTATGAGTAGAGAATAGTTATGAAAATGTGTTTGAAAAAGAGAGAAGCCACATCCACATCTAGACGATGGAAATGTTTAGGGAGCAAGTTTCATGGTGGAGCAAAGTTTTAGCAATTGTGCATTATTACTATTATTAATGATAATGATGATGATCATTATTCAAAGTGTATCTTAGGGGTGAACCAAACTCTCAGATGTCTTCCTGCTCTGGAAATGCCTCCTCTGGTTCTGTTCAAAGAACTCTTGACTTGAAACCCAAAGTCCCTGATTTCAGCGTCACACCTCTTTGTGGTTCCTTGTTTGATTCTCCTTTTCCATTCTGTTTGAGGGTCTTTTTTGTCTTGTGTTGGTTGCATTAGCAGGGGTTTGCAATTCAGTGTCCATAAGAGAGTGGGGGGGGGGGGGTTAGTTGTTCTCTGCATAGAATGGTATTGTGCTTTTTGCCATGAAAGTTCAGGGTTGCAAAGGTCGATCCAAGGCAGATATTGCTGGGTCCAGATGCAAGAAGGACAGACAGACAGGCAGAAAGGCTGATAAACCCAGGCCTGTCTTTTCCTTTTCCAAAGGAGCCCAGAAGGGAAAGGAAGAAAAAAAAGGAAGGGATATTTTAATATATATATTAAAAACAATTCCACTTCTTTCTATTTTTTCCCTTGAAAGAGAATAGGGACTGGCAATAGTTGGCTGGAGGCTGGCAGCTAACGGGAGGGATTTAAGGATGAGGACAGAACCAGGATCCCTGTCTCCACTGATTATTTTATATGCCTGATCCCACTATTTATATATCTGTCTTAGAAAGGAGAAAGGAATCTGCTCTCTAGTTGGGTTTCAGGAGCTGGAAGAGCTGGAGAGAATGCTGAGTCTCGGGCGCCCTCTGCAGGTGGAGATCATCCCTGCACTCTTTTGCCTTTTAATTGGGAACTTTGAGAAGTACAGTACAATATAACCCCAAATCCACAAAACAGGGATCCCTTTATAGACAACCAAAAATGCACACTGTAACTGTTGCAAGCTTTCCAAGCATCTTTATCCAGCATAGCTGTTAAAAATGATACAGGAGAAAGAAAGGAAGGAAGGAAGGAAGATGTGACAATGTTAGTCATGGCAGGGTGACCTGGACATTTTCCAGGACATGTCCTACATTTCAGCCTTCTGTCCAGGAGGGATTCCACAATGTCCTCCCCTTTTGAACATGACTAAGAAGCCTGCATTTATATTTATATGAGTATTTTTAGCTTTTCTTGCCAAATGCTCTACATTTTTCTGGAATGTCCTACATTTTGCAGCACCTTGCCCTCAATTTAAGGTTACCACATTTGGTCCCTCTGTGCATTTAGAAATCATTTGGTCCAGATCTTCTGGTGGTTGTCCCCAGTTCAGATGGTATGGAAGGGTATTCATGCATAATGTGCCTTTTGGTCAGCCCACCCAAGGCATCACTGTTTTGTGGATTTTGGGTGATACTGTACTTTGCAATATGGCCAAGACGGCTACCCCTGGATATGTTTTTTGGATGGAAACTTTGTGGTCAGTCTAAAAGCTATAGGCGCATTTCACCGACAGCCAGCCAGCCTCACTGGAACCAGTAGAGACTTAACACTATAATTTAGGAAGATGACTTTAAGGGACTATAATTTCCAGAATCCCCAGGATGAGAGAGAAGAAACCAACACTTTCCAAAGTGCTGACTTCCTTTCAGCAAGGATTGCCACTTTGGAGTCTGCCTTTCTTTCTTGTCTTTGCTGTTGTTGTTGTTGTTGTTGTCTGCCTTCAAGTTGTTTCTGACTTATGGTGACCCTAAGGCGAACGTATCACAGGGTTTTCTTGGCAGGTTTCTTCAGAGGTTTGCTCTTGTCATCCTTTGAGGCTGAGAGAGTGTGACATACCTAAGCTCACCCAATAGGTTTCCATGACCAAGTGGGGGTTCAAACCTGAGAATTTGGTAGTTGGGAACATCAGCTGCATTATTTCTACATGCCCCTGGGTTGTTGTTATTAGTAGTGTTTTTGCTCATTGTTAAGGAAGGTTTGTGGCAGTGGTGTAGCTACAAAAAAGGCCAACATGTGGCCATTGGCTGCTAAATAATTTTTCCGCCTCCCCAATGAAATTTTCCTCCAGTTTTCTTGCATTGCAGAGAGCGAGGCACTGAAAATTCTCCACACTTAAAACTTTCTCTGGATGCTGTGTCTATATTCCTCGGGTTATTTTGCCTGCCTTAGGCACTTTGGGTGCCTAAATTGTATTTCTAATTATTCAAGTAAAGCATTAAGGTACTAAAATGATAGAGATTTGGGGACTGAAGAGCAAAAAGATCATGTTAGAGCATCATTCCTATTTGGAAAGGGCAATGCCCTCCTTTTGCCCGCCCACCGTAGCCTCTCCCTGTTTGGTGCATAGATTTGGGGTGCAAAATGAATAGATAGGAGGCTCAAGAAAGCTTGGGACAGATATAGAGACACAGGAGTTTATCACACTGGGGCTAATTTTGGCATTAAGGAGAGATTAAAGTGCCTTTAAAGCATCCCGCACATAACACGAAAATGGCAAGTAATTGCGCACATGATTATCTCACGCAAATAAAGCGATATCGGAAATGCATTGTTGCTGAAATCCCGAAAGTAAAAAGATGCATGTTAATGCTTCTTTGTGACTACTTTAGTGGCGGGTTTTGTGCGACGTTGTGCGAAAACGTTTCATGTAATTATGAGATTTTTTTCTGGGTTATTCATGGGATAAACTCCAGATCTCCCTCATGTGATAAACTCCAAGGACGTGTTTGTGGACTTCTAGATGGAGTTTGGTTAAAAATGGAAGAAGCCACCACTAAATTCACGACTACTATGATATCTGGTACCCCAAGGACCTCATTACTTGGAGTTTTTAGCTATTGATTTCCCTCCTTCCTCTTTCCCTTCTCTCCTCTCCCAGAGGTATGATGGCTTAATAGGGTAAAGAGATTAGAGAAGAAAACTTTATGTGTTTTTTAAAGAAAAAGTTTGGAGGAGTGAATAGGGTTACAATAATGTCCCTTTATTTCCTCCCTCAAGAAAGGGAGAATATTGTGTTAAAAGATACGAGGTTGAGGTTGCAAGACAAACATGGGCTGGAATCTTGTTGGTGTCTTACATAAGTGGAAAGTTCCCCGACAGAAAGGGTTGGAAATTTTTGTTTCAATTTGCAATGCTCTGCCTTCCATTCAAAGCCGCAGAGATGGACTTGTGCATTAAACATTGTTCATGTACACTGCACATTGTGCATTGGGTTGCACATTGGGCTGGACAGTGTCACAGGTCACTAGTGCCTTTTGCAACCATTGCATACCTCTGAGAGCATACAGTTATGCGCTGTCTCCTTGCGGTAGAATTTCGGATGTTGGTGTCTTTTGGCAATATCTCATTTGGATGGCGATTTATGTAGCCCTCTGCCATGAGATATGCATTTACAGTTGATGCATTGAAAGAGAACAGGACTCACAGAGGGCTTGTTCACTCTACACAGTTATAGCACCATGATTCCACTTTTTACCTCCATGGTTCCCTCCTATGGAATCCTGGGATTGGTAGTCTGGGGAAGACCTAGAATGCTGTGTCTGAGATTCTAAATACATCTCCATAAACTGCAAATCCCAGGAGTCCATGGGATGATGCCATGGCAGTTAAAGTTGAATATAGGGCTATAACTGTGTGGTTTGAATTGGCCCAGGGAAATCTCATTCTCCAGATGTGTTTGGTTGGACTGCAACTCCCATCATCCCTCTACCTTTGCTCTGGAGGACTCAGTTAAAATCCCAACATCAGGGAATTGTGGGGGAAATCCATTTGGCAAATACTAAGGACTAGGATGTTAAAATTACACTGTGTTTTCATTCATATAACAACCTTATCACCTTCTGCTCCTTCTACAGCTTCCATTTTACTGGCATAGAGGTTGGCTTCTGTTGTTGTTGTTTTCCATTTGGGGAAAGTAATCTAGAATATTGCTCATAAATTGTATCTCGGCAGTCTGATGTATTTATGGGTAAGCTGCTTTAGATTTACATCCAAAAAAGCCGTATTAGGGATCCATGTTTGCATTTCAGGAATTGTTTATCTGAGATGTTAGAAAGAAATACAACCAATTGCAGTGGATATCCGCTCCAAAGTAATCCCCACAGTGGGGCTTAGTGGCACATAGGAGTGCGCAGGATTGCTGGCTGTTAAAATATAGATATAAAGGGAAGAAACAGATTCACTGGGATCCCCTTAAAAATGAGCTCTACTCAGGGACGTAGCCAGGATTTTAGGAAGGGGGGGTCCAGACTAAGTGCCACCATTATAATGGGGCTTGGGTGCGGCAGTGCAGCAGCACACACCATTCATTTTTGTACTGGAAGGGGGGGGGCCGGACCCCCAAATCCCCCCCCCTTGGCTAAGTCCCTGCTCTACTTGAAAAAGGGGCTGCAAAGGTTTGCTTGTGAGTCTGAAGCACAGGTAGCCAACAAAACGAAAGAGCGAAAAGCAAGCTCCATTTCCTTGGCAAAGTGTTGAAAACTGGCCAGCTTTGTCAGAGGTCAAACTACTTAGAGTCACTTCAGTTCTACCTGCCAGTTTGAGGAGTCTGGAGAAAGAAAAAGAGATATTTTTTTCCCCCGACCTGAAAAGGATCACGGATTTAGAATAGGAGAAGAAAAGATAATATGTTTTTAAAATTGGGGGAGTTTCCCCCCCCCCAAGTGGTGTATTTGCTCATTACGAAAATTAAAAGAGACACTTTGCTAGTAGTGTTGACTCCTTCTAGCTTCAGAATCCAGGAAGTTTAGTTCAGTTAAATTAAAACCATACCAGATTCCTTCGTCATCCTAATTCCTATCCTACTTTTCCCCCTAAATTTCTCTCCTCCTGTTTTCTCCCCCTCCCCCTCCACCTTTCCAATTTCTTTCTTTGGCAGGTAAACTTCAACAACTGGTCTTGCCTAATTATTGAATCCCATTGTAATGAGGCTGATCCAGGGCCCTGCGCAATCCAACAAAGCAATATTGTGAGATCGCGCCGTCAGAGTTGCCAGGGGTTGCTCTGTTTTGATTTTCGTTTTTTGAAAAGCAAAGGTTGAAACCAAAACATTAGCAAGCTGGTAGCTGTTTTCGTTTGCAGGGGAAGGAGGAGGAATGGGAAACTCTCTCTCTCTGGAAGAACCAGTTGTTTAAAAGCATTGCAGGCTTTGAAATACAGCTGTCTTTGATCAGCTAGAGATAGACTGTAATGGACCCAGATTTGGAAATGAGTATCATTGAACAGATTGGAGTTTACTTGAGAGTAAGCATGCAAGGAATTGTGCAGAAAGATTGGTAATACCTGTGCGTATATGCATGCATGGCAATGCGCGGAAAGATCAGAGCTTGCAAAAGTTACTTTTCAACGTATAAGTCCCTGAATTTGAGACCACTTTAGCTGCCCTGATGCCATCCTATGGACTTCTGTGATTTGTAGTTTCCAGAGTTATGTAGAATTCTCTGCCAGAGAAAGCCTAGTGCAGTGGTGCCCAAATTGTGGTCCTCTGGGTGTTTTGGACTCCAATTCCTAGAAGCCCCAGCCAATTTGGCCAACTGTCAGGCATTCTGGGAGCTGAAGTCCAAAACATCTGCAGGACCAAAGTCTGAGAATCACTGGTCTAGTCTCTCACCAGGCTAGAAATTCCTAGAATTCTGCAAATAGCAGCCAAAAAGGTATGAAGTGCTGTACTTACGTTGTGTTAAAAAAAAGAGCTTAATCAGCCTGAGTGTGTATGTGTTGGATTACTTGTATTGTGAAAGATGGACACCATTTTTTTAAAGCTGAGCCAGTTTAGTTCAGTTACAGAAAGTTAGGTTGGGCTTCCCATATCACAAGGAGTCCAGGGATGCTACTGAAGATGGTATTTCAAGGTAGAACTCATTGCCTGTGGCAATAGATGATGGGTGCTGGGAAGAGGGCAACCATGGACAACTTCCTAGAGTCCTTGTTCTTCTTATGGGAGGACAGTTGTGCCCTCCACATGGCCTGCCCTGAACCTTGTAGACCAGTTTTCAAGTGCGAAAAATGTCCTTTCAGCAGTACTGAAGTAACAGAGGTGGATGGGTCCCATATCAGTGCATTGGTAAATCTGCTCTGGACTTTAATCCAAACTTTAAAGGGGCCATTGAGTGCTGTAGGGATGTTTAAATCACTACAAAACTTGGCCAGGAAGTTATGATGGACACAGAGGATTCCTGGATGGAATCCTGCTGTCTGCCCATTTATTTATTGGTTACAGTTATATCTCATCTTGCCTAAAATCATCTCAAACAAAGTACATGGATCATCTTCTTTCTTCTCTATCCTCACAACAATCCTGTGAGGTAGGCCAGGTTGACAGAGGGTGGGACTGGCCCAAGATCACCCCAATGAGTTTATTGGCTCAACAAGGGCTTGAACCTGGATTTCTAAAGTCTCAGTCCGACATAGGAGTGTTCACAGATACCTTCAGTTACCACAAAGACATTTTTAAAACATGTCTCTTGATCTGAAAATTGGTGATGAGGAGGTGCAGATAAACAGCCATTTCTTTGAAAAGGAAGGAAGGAAGGAAGGAAGGAAGGAAGGAAGGAAGGAAGGAGACTTGTCAGCTACACAACTCTTTAGCAATGGTGATGTTGCCTAGAGATGATGGGAGCAGAGATGAAAAGAATATTCAAAAGTATTCAGATCATATGAAAAAATAAGGGTTTTTTTTTAAGTGTCAGGAAACCTTGATGAAGAGGATCTAGGATGGATGAGAATCCTTGTAGTCTGGGACTTACTCCACATGAAACATCCACAATTTTTTTTTACACAAAAATTGTATTTATCATGCAAAAACAAATTTATTATGCAGAAAGCCTAATTTTCTGCACAGAAAAAACATTTCTGCGTGCAAAATGTCATTTTTTTTAAAACACACACTTACACAACACACTACTCATGATGAATCATGAATTGCAAATGTGTCCAAAAATCCATGCAGTGATTTTTAAACACAACAAATCTTTGTTGGGAAGTTATGATGGACACATAGAGGATTCCTGGATGGAATCCTCTGTCTACTCATCTATTAATAAATTAATGTAACGTATTTAATTTCTTATTAATTTAATTGTTTAATTAATTGTATTATTAATTTAACTCCAAAAGTAGTTCAAGGAGTCAAAGGCCTCATTTCCCCTTACAAATAAACGATCTAATTAAAAAGATTGTATGTACAGCATTGTGTAAATTTACAGCGCTATATAAATAAAGCTTAATAATAATAATAATAATAATAATAATAATAATAATAATAATAATAATAATAATGCAATTTTCAGGATTTAAGGATTTTTTAAAAAAGTGGAAAATTATTAATTCTTGCCTACAAGTATGAAGTGGAAGAAGATTTATTAGGCTGAACATGTAGTCTAACCCATCTATGAGGATTTGAGGTGAGAGTGATGTTCTCGGGAGACTTGCAGAGTCTTGGAAGACTTGGAAGAGCTAGGGCAGATTATTTTCCCCTCTCAGTCTCTCACACACACACAACTACACACTGGGGTGCCGCTGCATCTCTCCCAGAATGGTGAAGGCTGCCGAGTGCAAAGAGTTAATGCTGAGTTAAAAGTACCAAACACACAGGAGCACCCAGGGTGACATGCTTCAAGTTTAGACAGTACAAGTTATGCAAATGCAGAGGGGTGTGCGGTATTGACATTTTGAGGTCATGGTGATAGGAATGTATTATTTATAGGCTTGGGTAGCAGGAGGCCGATAAACCACATTTGAAAACCTCAAGCTTTGTAAAGCTAGAAGGGTTTTCCTCCCCCTCTTACTTTCCTTTCCTTTCCTTTCTTTGAAAAAAGATGCACATTTGTGGATGGGAAGTTGACACACCTGAAGGCCTGTGTTTACACAGTCCTTTCTGTAAGAGAGCTGGTTCTGTGCACTGATGATGACCAAAAGATAGAAATACACACACACACACACACACACACACGTATGTAATTAATATATATGGAGATGATAAATATGAACAGAGACTCAGTGTTGTGTAGTAGTTTGAATGTTGGAGACCAGTTCCCTTCTCAGCCATGAAAACCCACTGGGTATTCTTGGGCGAGTCACATACTCTCAGAAAAACCCATGATAAGATTGCCATCAGTTGCAAATGATTTGAAGGCACACAACAGCAACGAATATGAAGATGCTTGTTGCATTTCTATCCAGATCCTTTTTAAAAAGTATTTTTCCTCATTTTTATCCTTTGTCCAAAAGGAGTCCAAGGAATCAAAGGCCTCATTCCCACTTACAAATAAATCGGTTTGTGATCCGAATTGATGGATTGATTTGACAGCGGAGCATGGTTCATACTGCGTTTGCCCCGGTCACACTTTTTTCCCTGTAAAATAACCCACTTGTGCTCCACAGTCACGAATGAATCGATTCAAAATGGACCCACTCCAGCCGGTTGAAGGGCAAATTTAAATCGATTCCAGTCCACATCTGGTTCACACTTGCACAGAATCAATTTATCCAAAAAGACACTGAAAAAAATCAGCCTCAAAAAGATGCAGGTTAAATGGGTCTAGTGCATGGCCGCCCTCTCCAAATAGCTTCAGCAATTCAGTTCAAGTGGGAACCAGGATCATTTGAACTGGTTCAAACCATTTGGGATCCAGTTTAAAAGGTAGTGGGAATCAGGCCAAACACAGGGCCAAAAAATCAAATCCTTAGCAGAGTACGGAAAAAGTACTGGGAAGGCAGAACATGGTTGAGAGATGCTGAGGTGTGAAGGAGGGCTCCACATAATCTAAAACTCTGATCTAATCCATGCTTTGCTCCTGTTGTTTTCATATGCATACTCTGTTCTTCCCCACATTTTCTCTTCTCAACATCCCTTTAAGGTCGGTTAAGCTAAGTAGCTAGGGACCCTCATGGTTGAAGCAAGTAAGCATCATGGCTGAGTAAGGATTTAGTCCTAATCTAATGGCCACTGTAAAACCAGCATAGATTGCAAAACAATAGATTGCCTCCCTCTCTCATGCAACTCCAGGTCAGATTGCTCAGTTAGATTGCAAACCTAACCGCTTTGAAGGGGGTTTAGACTTTTGACAGTTTGAGTAGATGTGTACAGGCAAAAGCTACATAATACTGTACTTAAAAGCTGTACTTCAGCATGGCTCATTGGTGCATCGCTGCCAGTATTTGTCCTTGGCAAACAGTCACGGGATTTAGTCCACATCTTCATGGGTTTTCCCACAGCCCCACCTCCTCCGCCCTGTTTCTGTATTTGAACCTCTTTATTTTGTCACATTATAGCTGAGCTCAAGAAAGGGAGGGATCTAAGCCTGATCTCTTGTTCGCCTGTGTTTTTGGATTTCCTGGCCGGTTAGTTGAGCAACTGGAAACCTGTGACAAAACAAGAGAAGATGCCAGTGCCACACGGAGCAACATGCACAGGAAAATGACTCAACGCCATTGGTTGTCACTGTATTATTTGTACTGTTGGACATATCATTTAGACAACGCTGCTAACAGAAGTGGCTGTTGATTTCCCTGTTGGTGGGACACTGAGGGGTTGAACAGACCACCCCTAAGGGGCGGTCTGTAACTGCCTCTTTCTTTGTCAGATCAGGGCTGTGGCAAAGTCCCGATCTGGCCTTTCCATGGCTCAAAAAGGAGCTGCACAAAGCAGCTCCTTTTTGTGCCATGGAAAGGGCCAATAGCTGCTAGCACCATAGCTTTATGGTGCTCATTTGGCACTGCGTCATCTGGACACAGAGCCAGAGGAGCGCCATGATGCTGCCTGCCATGTGGTGGGGCATGGGACATCACGCCAGCAAGGGGGCAGAGTCGGCACATGCTTTGTGCAGATGCCACACCCCCACTCCACGTCCATGCCAGCCTTTGATTCCAGTCTGTACAGATCCTGAATGTCCAGAAGTCTGTAGCCTAAGCTTATAGGAACTATCCAAAGTGCTGAATTCCACCCTAAATTTGGCACTAGCTCCTTTAAAATTCAGATTAAAACCCAAAATGGATTCAGTGCTCCACTGGCATGGGAACCAACAGCCACTACTGGCTACAAAGTCTTTTCTATCTCCAACGACATCTCTTATTCTACTATCTCTGTTTCACCTTGCATTCCCTGGCATGCCTTTCCTTGATCCATGTTGATATTTTGGCATGACCTGGATTACTGATAGACCCTTCTATCCCCTAATATTTGGCCAGAGAAGGGAGAGTCCAATCTGTGCTGGGTCCATGCAGGCACAGAAGCTGAAGAACTTTAATTTTTACATCATCATCATCATCATCATCATCATCATCATCATCATCATCTGCATTTACTTTCCACCTTTTCCCTAGGAAAGCATGGGATTCAAGGAAGCTTATACATTTACAAATGAAAATGATTACAGTATGGTAAGAAATATACAAAAACCCAGCAACATTAAAACAGAATTAAAGTACAATTTAAACATACCCTTGAAAGAGATGAAATGCAGACACAATGCAGTACCATCTTAAAAGCTCTTTCCTCAAAAACCTTGATTTCTAAAAGCCTGTCAAACTAATAATCCTGCCAACAGAAGGATCACAAGAAGGGAGCCATTGAAGCCTTCCCAGGGAGGGAGTGCCAGAGCCTAAAGGAAGGCTCTACATCTCTTAAACTTATTCTGTATCCTGATTCTGATTTCTAAGAGTCCAAGGTCCTCATTTCTTTATATCTCACATGTCCGCTGTCTACCTTCATTCCCTTACCCTACCATTTATCCTGCTGGCTTTCTCATACTTTCTTGTTTCATCTATCACATATACCTGCCATGATTCATTTCATACATTCCTTCAAGCAGGATCAATATTACCATCAAGCAGAGTGAGGCAGCTGCTTCATATGGCAGGGTGTTGGTGGATGTTGCACCTTGGACTTTGATTTACTCAGGTATGATGGAGGATGCTGTTCCTCAAGAGCGCTAAGATTCAACTGTCCATTGGGTCAGAGTCCATCTGCAAAATATGGAGCTTCCTCATCTTCTTCTCTACAATTAGCAAAATATCTTCTTTTAGGGAGAAGAAGGACCCCTTTGGTGACTGTTGAAGGAAGCTGAAGTTCCAAGTGGATGACCAAGAAAGAAGTCCTTACACTTTTAAAAGCCAAAATCTTATGTCCTCTTTATAAGACAAAGAATTTGCAGTGCAAGAAGCATCCCTGAGCCTTATTCATGTTGAGGTGAAAGATGATGTGTAAAATTGCTACTGGCAAGAGTAATAAAACCTTTCCAACAGTGGCAGGTAAATGCACTACAGCATCATGTGCATGGTGCTCTGGGTGCAATCCAAGAAAAAGGCAAAGACTAGAGTCACCTACACTCACACGGAACGATATCTGCATTGGCAGCTGATCTAACCAGGGGCCCTTTCACACTACATAAATGTCACACTATTATTCCACTCAAATTGTCATGGATGCATCCTATGGAATTCTGGGATATGAAGTATGATGAAGCACTAGAATTCTTTGGCAGAGAATTCTAAGTCGCGCTCCCTAAATTGCAAATTCCAGCATTCCACAGTCTGGAAGCATTAAAATGGAATCACAGTGTTTTCATTGTCCAATGTGAAAGGGCCCCAGAACAAGAAAATGTTTCACTATTTCAGACAACAGTTCTTAGATTCCCTTGGCCGGTTGGCATTCTGGGACTTGTAGTTCAGAAATAACCTCTCCAAGCTCTGGATTTAACACATACTAGACCTCAACTGAGCCACAACCCATGGGGGAGAACTGTGTAACACTTTCATGCAGTGATAGCTGGAAGGATACTCAGTCATGGAAGCAAGAAGGCAAGTTGTGGGGTCAATGCAAGACTGTTAGCTAGGTGAGGTGAAATGATGTAGTAGTGGTACATACTACACTGTTAAGCAAAACGATTGCCTTAGCCAGAGAAATAGACTGTAGAGCACTCAAAGCACTTTCTGGGGGGTACTTATATTGCAAACATCAATATGTCAGTCCCATAAGTCACCAGAAAGGCTGTTGAAACAAGTACTTGTATGGGCATGCTGTAGTACCATCTTCTGGCCACTTGCCTCGGTGGTGCCCAAGAGCAAAGGATAACAATCAACATAGCTAGGGCTCCCTCTTCTGGCGAGGCAGAGAATGGAGCCCA
Organism: Sceloporus undulatus; assembly: GCF_019175285.1. Taxonomy (NCBI): domain Eukaryota; kingdom Metazoa; phylum Chordata; class Lepidosauria; order Squamata; family Phrynosomatidae; genus Sceloporus; species Sceloporus undulatus. Next base: position 16,484,236 of record NC_056529.1, on the reverse strand, counting down.
GGCGGTATCTCTGATGTAAATCCCACAGCACTTTCAAGTGTGAATAAGATCTCATGATTTATGCTTCCATTTCCTATGTGCCGTGTGGCTCACCCTTTGGACATTTTTCTTCTTCAGAGGAGAACAGATTTGCCTGAGCCCTAACTAGACAGAGAAAGCTTTTAGCCTACTGGAAGACACACACACACACACACACCCATTTTCTTGGCTGCTCTTTCCCTGTCTAATCAATTATCTTCCTAGCAAGTCCTTCTCAAAGGTGAGAACTCATTATGCATATTCATAAATCACAGCACCCGGACCTGACACTGATGGATGTAATCATCTGCCTTCCTCACAAGCCTCAAAATAGAGAGCAGGCGGGAGTGGGTTGGCAAGATCCGTTGAGATCTCCACGTTCTGGAGGCAGCACCTCTCCAGGTTGCTCACCAGGTATCTCTCCCCCTTTCCATCCACTGTCTTGCTTATGTATCCCTTGCTGGACTGCTGGAAAGGCAAAAGATATAAAGATATGAAGAAATATCATATGGTTGCTCTCCATTACTCCGTTGCTAATTTATTCACGTTCTCGTCGGTTTTATTTTACATTTTGTTAACGTATTGATATTCGAGCTTTAATACACTAGCGAGATCCTGCAAGAAAACGAGAGTTAAGCGAGAATTGAGTTAAATTTGAATTTAAACAGAACTTTCAAATTCTGGAAGTTTATCACACTGAATTGCTGCTAAAACAAAATAACATGACGTTAATCTGCAACTAAAGCGGAGAAAACCAGCAGCTTTTTAAATTCGGAACAAACCGAATTTAAAAAGCTGCTGGTTTTCTCCGCTTTAACTGCAGATTAACGTCATGTTATTTCACGTTAATTACAATGTCGTGTGATAAACTTTGGGCATTTCTCGGTTATCTTCATGTTATATTAACTCTCATTTTCTCTAGGACAGTGGTTGAAGAAAACTCCATGATAGGTTCACCTTAGGGTTGTCATAAGTTGGAAACAACAACAATTTATAGTCCTAAGAGAGAAAATGAACCTATGAAGGAAAGACTGAGTGCTTATGAAGATGTCTCCTAATTAAAACAAACACCAAAATGTATTTTGCTGAATGTCTTTCTATTTATGGAGGGCTGGTAAATTTTATTCCTGTAAAGAGTGGGGTGAAAGCAAAGGTTCTGTGGCATTTGTTTGACATCACACAATCGTCTCCTGCATTCCTTAATATGGCAATGCTACATTTGTTCACTTTCTATATTTACTGCACTAGGATGACTTACAAAACCAGGAATCTATATTGTAATGATTGAAGCGTTTCCTCCGGGTCATGAGGCACTTACTCCAAAGCAGACCCATTCTCTTTCATGGGATGGCTCTGGATTTAAACCACTTGTACAGCCTTAAGCAATGTGCAAGTTCATTGACTTTTGGTGTTTCCTTTATTAGCATCGAAGAGAGCCATAGCTTTCACCATGATGGTGAATATTATTTATGTTTCCCTGAGCATAACCATGTGCAAATTCAATTCAAGTCATTTTTTGCGGAATGGTTTTATTTTATTTTATTTTGGTTTGGGGCTTCTTTAAAAAAGGGGAAAAAAGGAAAAGGGAAAGAAAGAAAGAAAGCATGCATGATTTTGATCAGGGTTGTAATAGATGTTACAAAGGAACAATAATAAATCTAATAAAAGAATGCATGTACCTCAAACCATACGAAGGATATGACTGAGGAAGTAATGGCTAATCGAGTGATTTTGAAAGCCTTATCTCCTCTGTTAACAAACAGCTATAAGAAAATTAAGGCTTATAGCCTGATTGCTTTTTAATCTAAGAAAAACCAATAAAGATATCAAAGGTTTTTTATTCCAAATGCTTTGCATGCAAAGTAGAATAACAAGTCCCTTCCGCGATTTAAATAAGATTCTATGAGTCTGTGTATGCATTTTCAAGCCAGCAATCCCATGAATTTCATTGGGTTTTCTTAAGCAAGGAATACTCAGAGCTGGTTTCGCCAGTTCCTTCCTCTGAAATATAGCCTACAGCACCAGATAGTTGTTGTTGATCTCCCATCCAAGTAACCAGGGCAGACTCTGCTTAACAATTGTTGTATGTAACTGCCTTTGAGTTGACCTCAGCTCATGATGACACATCTCCAAGTCCCCCTGTCCTCTACTGATCTGCTTAGGTTTTGTAGATTCAAACCCGTTACCTCCCTCATTGAATTTAACCATCTGGCCTGTGCTCTACCTCTTTTTCCACTGTCTTCTACTTTTCCTAGCACTATTGCCTTTTCTAGTAAGGATCTTGACAAATTGGAGCGTGTCCAGAGGAGGGCGACTAAAATGGTGAAAGGTCTGGAAACCATGCCTTAAGATAAAAAAACTTACGGAGCTGGGTATGTTTAGCCTGGAGAAGAGACAGTTAAGGGGTGATATGATAGACCTCTTTAAATATTTGAAGGGGTGTCACATTGCAGATGGAGCAAGTTTGTTTTCTGCTGCTCCAAAGTTTAGGACATGGAGGAGCAATGGATCCAAGCTCCAGGAACAGAGATCCCACCTTAACATTAGGAGGAACTTCCTGAGAGTAAGGGCTGTTCGACAGTGGAACACACACCTTCCTCAGCATATAGTGGGGTCTCCTTCCTTGGAGGTCTTTAAGCAGAGGCTGGATGGCCATCTGTCAGGGATGCTTTGATTGAGAGTTCCTGTGTGGCAGGGGGTTGGACTGGATGGCCCTTGGGGTCTCTTCCAATGCTACGATTCTATGATTCTAAGTCATGCCTTCTCATGACGTGGCCAAAGTGCGACAGGTTTAATTTAGTCATATTGGCTTCCAGGAAGAGTCTGTCTTGATCTGTTCCAAGATCCATTTGGCTATTTTTGTTGTGTGTCTTCAGGTTGTTTCTTACTTATGGTGACCCTAAGACGAACCTATCATAGGGCTTTCATGGCAAGATTTGCTCAGAGGAGGTTTGCCATTGCCTTGCCCTGAGAGCATGTGACTTGCCCAAGCTCACCCAGTGGGTTTAATGGCTGAGCTGGGAACTGAACCCTGTCTCCAGAGTTACCGCCCAACACTCAACCACTATACCATGCTGGCTTGCCATTAAGCTATACCTTCCCTTTAAACTACAGGGATATCAACCTTTGCTCTTTGGAATAAATCCACATGGTCACAATCCAGAATGGGAGAGAAATCTTGAATTTCTGTGGATTAAAGTCTTTGGAGAATACTGCACAGAGAGAGAGAGAGAGAGAGAGAGAGAGAGAGAGAGAGAGAGAGAGACAGAGAGAGATTTTTTATTATACGCTGAATAGGCAATGGAGTGTACAATGCTAACGATGTATGTCCAACAGGCCTCTTTAACTATTCAGCAAATGAAGGATATTAAACAACATTTTGCTTAAAGGTACACTGAGGCCATTCCCATTAGGACACGGCGCCGTTCATTTATTCACATGTTAAGTGAATGTCCTTGTGGCTAATGACTAATAATCAACACTGGCTCTACTTCATTCCTTTCGCTCCCAGCAATGTTAAATACTCTGACAGGGCCTTCATTTGCTGCTGTGCATGCACACAGATACGCCAGAGAATAGAGTTTTCATGGGAAGAAAGAGCTAAAGGACATTTATAGCAGCCAGGGAAAAAGCGGGGGGAGAGGCGGCCATACATCTGAGCACCTTCAGAGGAAATGTCCCTTTATTACCACTTGCCCTCTCAATTGGTCCCGACACTGAGGAATAAATCTGTTTGCCTTCTGCCTTTTAACCATCAATGAACCCAAGCCTTTGTTAAGTCAGCTTGGTTATTGCTCTTAACAGAGTCCAGCAGTGACACTGATGCAATGTACCAGAGCTTGGGAGCACTATTTTTCCCCTTGGTGTTATGATTCCCAGAATCCTCCACTCAGTATGGACTGGAAGGATGCTGGCTGAGGATTATGGGTGCTGTAATCCAACAGAATACATTTTCCAAGGTTTACAGTGTGTGAATGCACTGACAGAGACAGATAGAAAGAGAGAGAGGGATGCTATTGTTATAAGGGAATTTTAATTGCTGTCTTGATGGGAGGGAGAATGGTTTTATTTTATATTGTTATATTGTTGTATTTTTATCTTTATTGTAAGTCGCCTCAATCCTGACGGAGAGGTGGGATATACATTATTATTATTATTATTATTATTATTATTATTATTATATGGCTGGAGGCTTCCAGGTGGTGACTCTGTTCTTGTGGATGGTTTGATCATTTGATCATTTAAAGTTTAGACAGAAACCAGGAGCAGATTCATCACCAATCCAACCCTAAAGTCACAGGAGTCTCCTGGAATGAGCTGGTTATGTGGAAAGGAGAAGTAGAGAAAGCCATTTGAAATGTTATATTTGAACTACAATTGAGAAGGAGATTTAGGGAGCTGTTGTCCCAAAACAGTAACATTACCAAGAATTGCACCCACTCACCAAAGCAGCATCCCTAGCTAGAGTAAGATAAGCTTAGCAAGTCTGTTTTATGGGTTGCCTATACAGCTTGTGGAAGTTCTTTTGATTCTCTTATTATTATTTAGGTTGTTCTTATGTAAATCTTCTGTGGTAATTATTTTTGTTTTCTTTATGTTCAGCAGTAAACCTGCCTTTGCACTTTCTTCTTTAACATTCCTTAATAATTGTTCCAGGTCTATGATGTTTTCTGCTAGTAGTCCAGTGACATCTGCATATCTTAGATTGTTGATATTCCTTTTTCCTATTTTTACTCCATCTTCCATGTCTAAACCAGCTCTTCATGTGATATTTTCTGAATACACATTGAACAGAGAGGGTAATAATATATGAAAATAGATCCTGTTACAAACCTCTGGCCCTTCCAGTGTCCCTTTCTTAACATTAATGTACAAAGAAACAGAAAGAAAGAACGTCTTCTTCATATACCAACAGCTCTGAGATTCTGAGTGGTGATGCTAAATAATGGACCAAGATGTGAAAGGGCCATTTTGTTGACTTGTTACTGAAGTGTGAGGTAAAAAGAGCAAACTACTTCTCCAGCTAAATTTATAAAGCTAAATTTCACCAGCACAGCAAAACTTTGACATCCCGCTGAGCCAACTGGCTAACCATAATATATATCTCCAGCAGAACTCGAATATGTTTTTGGACCGTGATTCCCTGAATCAGCATCGATGCCATGATATCTGGTAGTTGTAGTCCAAAAAAAAGAAACTTTTTGAGGCTCCACAGAGGTGATGCTAAGAAAGGAATAAAAATAAACTGAACCACCAGTATATTTATAAACGGGATGTGGAAATCAGAACAACTTTGGTGATGGTGCTGTGTGTGTCCAAGTCATCCCCAACTCACGGTGGCCCAAAGGTGACCCCATCATGGGGTTTTCCTGGCAAGATGGGTCCAGAGCGGGGTTGCCATTATGTTTCTCCGAGGCTGAGAGAGTGTGACTTGCCCGTGGAAATCCACTGGATTTCTGTACCCTAGCAAAGATTTGAACCCTGGTCTCCTAGTTCAACAGTCAAACCACTACACCATGTAGCAAGCAGTGGCTACCATCAGACTTTTGGTTAGAGAATGCCATAAATTAATTAAACGCTGTAGAACTAATTAAATGCTATACTGTTACTCAGTTTCACTAGGCGAACCTGAATATTGGACAAGGGGAGAAGAAATATCTATCCGTGCAACCCTCCCTTTTGAGGTTACACTCCTGTTGTGGTTATTTTGCAGTCACGCATCACGTATCTTTCCTTGTCTTCTCCTGCAGCATTTGGAGGTGTCTTGGATTATTTATGCAGGCAGTCATAGATTAAGTATGGCAATTATGGGGCTGTTTGGGAATGGATACCCTCATCATTATCCACAAATACTGCCCAGTGAGTAGTGGTGGAGCATTCATATGGAAAGGAAGTTATTTCTACTCCGTTGCCATCCTTCCCTGTTAAAACACACACACCTGAGCCCCTCCACTTTGGCTGTTTTGCTTGGGAATAAAATTTAATTTCAAGATGTTAATGCATCGGAAGCTCGGGTTGAACATGTTGGGCGGGGGGGGAAAGAAGTAATTGTATTCCCGTTTTAGAAACCTGGCCTACTGACATGCATTTCCACCGGTGCTAAAAATAATGAGGAATTCAAGTGACACCCATTGATGGCTCGGAGTGCCATCACTTTCCTTGACCTAATTGATTGTAGCTATGCACCTCCATGTGCTTTGCATAACCAGTTTAGACAGCAGGAACATTTCCCACCCGATTGATTGACATATTTTATTTCTAACTTTAAGCTTAATCATGGCACAGAAATGATTCATTTACACCTTCCAGACTTTGGGAACTTGACACAAAAGACAACCAGGAGCTGCGAGCTCCTTGACTAAGCAACGCAACGCTTGTCAGAGCAAAACTGGATACAGATATATTGTACATAATATTAACTTAGTTTATGAACCCGCTGAAAAGGCTGAGGACGATGCAATAAAAGAGATTCATTAAGTGGCAGTGGAAGTTACTTTCGGTTCTAAAGGAGATGTCAACCGAGAGGTTTTGAAAAATTACTTTACAGTAGAAAAATAAAGGCCTGTTTCCTTAAACATTCTAGACTTGGTCTGACCATGAGGGCTCTGTCCTGCGACTTTGTCAATGCCACATTGCTACAGTTTATGCAAAATGTGCAAGGGAATGACTCACAGCAGTGGCAGTGGTGCCAGGAAGCACAGAAGGACATGTGTATAGACTGATACTCAGCATTAATCTGGAGTGCAAAGGTAACAGGGAATTCAGGGCAGCTCTGGGGCCAGAATACTCAATGTGGACGATCCCCAAAACCTAGACAAGAAACATCTTGTTGGCAGCATGGCCAAAAACCTGCTGCTGTTTGCTGACCTCAGAGAACTGTTGCAGAGAAAGAAAGCAAGTAAGCAAGTAAGCCAACTCTTTATGACACTTTCAAGATTAACCAATGTTATCTTTGCCTAAATCCATACTGTGGAGTTGCAGAATTAAAGAATCTACAGTGAATCCACACTGTAGAATTAAAGCAGTTTGATATCACTTTTAACTGCCATGGTTCCACCCTACTGAATCCTGGGATTTGTAGTTTGGTGAGGCACTAGAACACTCTGACGGCAATGACTAAATGCCTCATAAAACTAATGTAGTATCAGGCTATAATTGTTTTGTGTGGCTGCACCTGGCAGGGACTCCAGTCCACTTTTGAAGATGAAACTAAACAAGGATATCTTCATTGCCCTCCAAAGAAATGGGCCATAGTTTACAAAAGCTGGTGCCAAAACAACTTGGGGTGCATATACATTGTTGAAATAATGCAGTTTGACACTGTTTTATGTGCTAAAGTTCCATCAGATGGAATCTTGGGATTTGTAGTCTTCTAAGGCCTTTTGTCCATGTTCACTAAGAGATAGTAAACCACTTTGTGTGGCCTCTGGCAAGGACTAGTTTCAATTATGGATGTCACAAATCGTTCCTTTAGTTCACTATATAGTGGGCAATGCAATATGTAATGAACAAGGTCCTCTAATTCTGGGCATCCATACATGCATGTGCACTCCCTTATTGGGATGCCCCTGTGCCTCCCAACTCTGTAGGCTGTGTCCATCATATTCAGCCTTAATTCTGAGAAGGCTTTCCGCAATGGTACAAATGTCAAGTTGTTAAAATAATCTACATATTCACAAGCTTCCTTGAGTTTATGGTATAAAGGTGCACATGGGGGAGGGAGGATAGACAGTATTGAAGTCCCTTTGTTTCTGTGCATCTAGTTGAAGCCCTTTTAGCTCATTTGATATAAGCCCATATTGGATGATCAATTGGGCAGCATGGTGTACCCAGTTTTTAATGTGTGTACCATTATTTCTACAGTGTAGATGCCTCCTTGGTTAGTTTTAAAGGTGCCACAAGATTCCCTTTTCAGACAGACATGGCTCACTGTTTGAAGACTGCTTCAATGGTAGTCAAGAAGGGGGACTTTTAAAACACATGCTTTGGGCTCCGCGCACCTCTCACATTATTTTCAAATAATCCAAAGGCCTTGAGCTCATGTTGTCTGAAGGAAGGGGTCTTCCTTGCCAGCCCCCAAAGGTGAAAAGCCCCTGCGGACTGACTTTGCTTCTGTGGCTGCCTGTCTTCTGCTCCCCAGCTGCGGGTACCATCCCAAAATGCAGCGCATATTACAATAATCCAGCCCTTGAGGCCAAGGAAGACAGAGATCTCTCCCGATAAGACCTATGCCTGGAAGTAAAGGTCTCACATTTTTGAATTCTTTTGGAGATACTTTAAAGGGGAGGGGAGCAGGAAGGGGGAAAAGAGCAAACCAGCTTTTGATGGAGGCAAAAGATTACTGCCAGAAGGCTAGGTTTCCACATTCGGCTTTCTTCTGGCAGCTGACCTCATCTCTGTATGTGTCTGCCCAAAGGCAAAAAGGGGGGTGGGGTGAGCTTCTTCCTAGGCTCCAATCCCATCTGCAGCAGATAAGATAAATCAGGAAGAAAATGGGGGAGTCCTGTCCCTTAAGGGAATTCTTTTCATCTCATGTTAGAGTTGACCAATTTTAATTTTCTTGCAACTACTTCATCCAGGAGGGAGAGACAATAGGAGAAGTTTGGTCTGGCTGAGCCATTTCTTAGGAGAAGGAGGTGGTTATCATCTGTTCCTTAGCCCTTGCTCTTACCTCTAAGTATATGAGTTCTGTTCCCATTGGTTGTAATGCAAGGAAGTCATGGAAGATTTCTGAACAGTCGAATTGATCAGGGTGATAGTATCAGCTATTGAACAATGGCAAGCCGTGCAACATAGGAAGAGCCCAACCCATTCTGATGGATCAAACCCTATGGGAAGCTGTAGAAGAACATGAAGACAACTTTGTTTGTGGTTTTGGAGCAACTCACATACAGAGGCATACTGCCTCTGACACTGAAGGAGGCAAGAGTTATGAGTAGCTTTGGTGATTGTGAGACCTATGAGTCAAGAAGCACTCAGTCCTAGCTTTGATGCTAAAAATATTATAGAGAGAAATGCAAAAGGAGCTCAGGGTCAGTATATGTCTTTACAGAATATACATGATGGAAGAGGTCATCAGTTCCATCCTGACTCAACTCTGAATTGCAAATATAGCATGTGGGGTTCCAAAGAGTGTCAAAATTGGGGATCGTGCTACCTGTGAGCCATATGTGGCCCCAAGGCCATATCTGTAGCTCATAAGGCATATACATTCATCCCCATCCAAAATCTAGGGGATGTAGGAAAGGGCAATTCCCCCAGGACCCTTTCTCTTCTATTTCAGGTCTAGATAAAGTAAGGTAAGTGACTTTCAGCTCATTTCCTGCTTTAAAAAAAGGTCTCTTCTGGATCTAAAACCACACAAGAGAGCTCAAAACACAGCAAAACTGCACCTTATACCCCCCTTTTTTCAACTCCACCCTCAAGTGCCTGGAAGATCCAGAGATGTATTATTCAGAGAGGCTGTGGACCTTAGGCAGAACACTGGATCTGAGAGATGTGTAAGAGGAGGAATATACTATAATATCACATGTGAAAATATTATGCTACACTGTGGCTGACAGGACCTTGGCCTCTATGTGCAAATGACCTCTTGAAATTCTATGTGGGTAGAGAAATTTTAGCAGAAACTAAATGTACAGTTCTCCCACTGTATCCATGGATTTTTTAACTCATCGATTCAAGCACCCACACATGGAAATATTCAGAAAAATATATATATAAATTCCAAAAAGCAAACCTTGACTTTGCCATTTTATCTGAGGGCCACCATTTTACTATCTATTGTATTTAATGGGAGTTGAACATCCATGGATTTTGGTGTTCAAACTCCAGTGGATACCAAGGGCCCACTTTATTTACTGGTATTTTAAGCAGACCTTTCTTTTCTCCCCCATCATTTTTGTTTCTGTGTTGTATACACACTTAAAACAACAACAACAACAACACATGGATGAAACTGCATGCTGAATTAAACAACACTCATGTGCCGAAAGGGCAACAGATCTCTGTTCATTCAAGCATCTTTGACATTGCTTTATGAACAATTTCATGGGGGAAAAGACAAGCAAAAGTCCAACATAGTTCTCCTGACAGGCCAGAGCTGTAAAGTGGTTAGTTGCTTCAATCTCACCACTGTGTTTGAGAAAGAGCTGATGGTTAAAGTAGCTTAATAGAGAACAAGTGGAGATTCCCAGTGAAGCTGGTGAGATGCATTACCACCTGGGATACTTCTGATGGAACCTGACTGTGGTGTGTCTGATTCCCACAGCTCACAACCCTTGGACTTGTAAGGGATGGATGCACCAGGGTACTATGAAAGAAAGGTGACTGATTCTGTTGGGTTGAGTTGCCTGTAAGAGTGTTTAAAGCTGACCAATGCAGAGTTGCAAGCCTAGCTGCAATCAGAGCTTCAAAAATAAGGCCACCATTTTGGACTTCAGTACCCATTATCCTTGACCACTGTTTGGCCATTCCTACCATATGACTGCCTGAGAAGTGGAATTGCAGTAGAAAGGACCTAACACATGAGAGGAGTAATGAAATGAAGATTGAGAGCCTATTGACAGGTTGGTCCATCGTGAAAAGGTGCACTACAGTAATAAATGGAATGCAAAGCAGCAATAGAATGGACAAAATGTATAGTGCGCCCATGTTACACATGGGCGTGCCTTACGCAGCTTCCAGCATAGGCTAGAAGCCCGCGCTGGAAGAAGCCTTGGCGTGACAGGAAGAAATAATGGGGTGTGCACCTGTGACGTGCGCACTGCATTGCGGGCATGAGCCCCATTACTTCTAATGGGGCTGGAGCATACGCAGTTTTTCCGAAACGGATCCCCCACGCAAGGGAAGGGCGCATTGTAATAAGTACTGGCCAGACACACTTTTAGCCTATTAAAATTCTACTTAGATTTTGTAAGTGTAATGTAGTGTGTTCTTCCTCTTTTCTTACTGCCTTTGCCTTTACCAAGAACTATCATCTTTTTCAGTGAGTCACATCATCTCCTGGTATGTCCAAAGTACAACAGCCTCTGTTTAGTCATCTTCACTTCTTGTGACAGTTCAGGCCTGATCTGCCACAAGACCCATTCATTTCTGGACTTATTTTTAGCAGTCCATGTTATCAGTAGAACTCTTCTCTAGTGTCACATTTTGAAGAAATTCCAAATTTGTGGTTGCTGTGTACCTTCAAACTGTTTCCAACTCATGGTGACCCTGAGACAAACCTATCATGGGATTTTCTTGGCAAGGCTTGTATAGAGGAGGTTTGCCATTGCCTTGCTCTGAGGCCAGCATGACATGCCCAAGGTCACCCAGTGGGTTTCACGGCTGAATGAGGAATCGAACCCAGGCCTCCAGATTCGACACTCAAACAATTACGGCACGCTGGCTCTCTACCGCTCCCTAATTTGCAAAACCCAGGATTCCATTGGATGGGACCATGGCAGTTAAAGTGAAACCATAGCACTATAATTGTGCAGTGTGGAAGGGTCCATTGTCAAAGAAAGATCTAAATGCCAGTCTAATTGACATGACCCCCCCCCCCCATGCGAGCAGATAGTTTTATAAACTTGGAACTCTCTTAAGCCATCATTGAACAGCCTTCCTTTTAATTCATGTTCCATGCAAGGCCTGGGAAAAAATTCAAAGAAAGAACTATGTATGCCAACTAGCAAGAATTTCTTTCAAAAAGTTTGTTCAAGTCAAAAGCACTTGAGGGAGGAGGGAAGAGCCCAAATGCATCCCCTTTCTCAATTTACCTTTCTTCTGTCAAGGAATTACATGCAGTAACCTTATCAATGGCCAGTTATGTTTACAATATTAGCTACATATGATGGCAATTAGAGGCAGAACCTCGAAGGATCCCTCTAGAATATCCAAGCATAGCGATGGTTATTTTTCAGTAGGTTTCTACTTAACAGTATAAAAGGCTGCCATGGGCGGGACAGGGAGCGGGAGACAGATGAAAATATGGTAACTGTTGCTTTAAATTATAGCTATCATTACTTCAAAGGATATTCAATCAGGAACCATGGCAAGCTCAAACAATTTACTTCGTCTTATTCTGCAAGGGGAGTTGACAGTTTCACCCTGTCATCTCTTTTATTTTATTTTTTGATAAAAGAAAAAGAACCATTTGGTCTGCAAGGAGTGGGTTGGAAAAGAGATGCAAGAGGCGGGCGAAAAATGTACACATGTTTATTTATAAATGTTAGCCACTTCCCAGCTCTAAGTGTTGAGCGCTGCGTGACATATGCATGCGAAATAAATCAGAATGAAATCTATGGCAAACCTGCCTATATATTAAGAGCAGCTCAATGAAAATGTAACAGAGAGCTCTTGAGCCTAGGAGCAGCCACAGAGAAAACCAAGAAACTTTAGCTTGTGATCTTCACTGCAGTACAACTTGGGAGTGCAGCATGCTTACTAAAGTGTAGCAGTTTGAGTGCTGGACTAGAGGATTGTCTACACTATTAAAACACCCTTCACTCACTTGGAATTGGTGGCAATCCAAACACGTGGCATTCTGACCCATGTGTGGCAGGTATGGCTTGAGCATTGGTCTATGACTCTGGAGACCAGGGTTCAAATCTTTGTTCAGCTATGGTAACCCATGAGTGCCCTTGGATAACTCTTTCAGCTCTAGGGGAAGGCAATGGGAAACCTTCTCTGAACAAATCTTGCCAAGAAAACCCCATGATAGGGTTGCCATAAGTCAGAAACAACCTGAAGGCACACAGCAACAATAATTACTACAGGGATGTTAGGTGCCAAAGGACTTTAATCCACAGGGGAAAAATTATCTGGATTTTCCTGGAAAATGTGTATAAGTAGATATATGACCGGCAGCTATACATTGGCGATGGAGGGAAGAACTTATAGAGGAACAGACAGGATCCAGCATTTGCATGATTGTTCCTGCCAGGAAGTGACAATTCTCAAGAGACAGGAAGTTCAAGCAGGTCATTCACCATTTTTAAAAGGGCTTGTATTTGTGTGCATAAATGAGTATCAGTATATCAGCTTTGTAGATGTTCATATCTGTATTTGTGCACCTCTGATTGGCTTAGCTTTAGTGATGGCCAAAGGACCATGCTCCAAAAAGATGCAGAGGAGTGTCTGGACCAGGACAGAATGCATACGTTGCATGCTTGACGGACAGGAAAGTACAGGTTGCTTACCTGTAACGGTGTTTCTTCGAGTGGTCATCTGCGAATACATACAAATGGGTTTCACTGCGCCTGCGCAGTGCTGCTCGGAACCTACTGGAATCACTGTGCAGAGCTCACTCTGCACAAATTGCAACTTTTTGGCGGTAACTCCGCCCACCCGTTATAAGGCCCCTGCCTTCCCGCTCTTTCCCCAGTTCCGCAATTTTTCCGCCAAGCAGGCGATGGAAAGAGAGCCAATGTGAGCAGGACACTGAGGGGACGGACGGGTGGGATTTGTATGTATTCGCAGATGACCACTCGAAGAAACACCGTTACAGGTAAGCAACCTGTACTTCTTCTTCGTGGTCTCTGCGAATCATACAAATGGGTTTAGACTGACAAGCTAAGGTATGAGGCGGAGGGAGTGTCCTGAAACCAAAGCTATGGTAAACCAAAGGTATATTTATTACAATAAACACCTTGACCACAAAAGGAGTCAGTCTTTTTGTTCATGCACAGATCAAATAGCAATAACTTTGCTAAACCTGAGAAGGGAACCGAGGTCATGCAAGACCGATCCCATAAGAGTTGTGCAAATCAACATTCAACAGTGTAACAGTGTAAACTGTATAATACAAAAAACATCAGTAGTGCAACTAATGCAACCCTGAGACTAACACAGCCCTCCCGAAAGCTGCGTCTCGGATGGCCCTGGTGTCCAACCTATAGTGCTTAATAAAGGTTAGAGGTTGGGACCAAACAGCTGCCTTGCAGACATCCTCCAGAGGGATCCCAGACAGGAATGCGGAGGATGCTGCCATAGCCCTTGTGGAGTGTGACCGAACCCTGCCAGGGAGAGGTTTGCCCAGAAGTTCATAGCAGAGGTGGATGGTGCTAGCCACCCATTTGGAAAACCTCTGCGTAGACACGGGCAACCCCTTCTTTGGTTCCGAGTAGCATTGAAAAAGTCTCTCGGACCGACTGGAGGCAGCAGTTCTGTCCAGGTAAAACGCGAGCGCCCTCCTGACATCAAGAGAGTGCAAGCGTCGCTCTTCATCCGACGTCGGATCGGATGCCAGAGTGGGCAACACAATGTCCTGGCACATGTGAAAGGTAGACACAACCTTAGGCAGAAAGGTAATGTCTGTACGGAGGACCACCTTGTCCTTGTGGAACCTTAGGAATGGCTGGTCCCTCCGTAAGGCACAGAGTTCGCCCGCACGGCGGGCAGAGGTGATGGCCACAAGGAAAGCGGTTTTCCAAGTCAACAGTCTCAAGTCCGCTGTGGCCATTGGTTCAAAGGGCTTGGATTGGAGAGCGGACAGTACCGACTCCAAATTCCAAGCCGGCGTTGGTACCAACACGGGAGGATATAGGTTGGCACAACCTTTTAGGAACCCTTTCACCAAAGGGTCCTTGAAAAAAGACACCCTCCCCCCGAACTGATATTTGGCACAAATGGCAGATAGATAGCATTTGATGGATGTGAGGGCCAGCCCCCCATCCAAAAGCGCCATCAAAAACTCCAGCACCACTGGAGTGGACACCTGTGCAGGAGACAAGCCCTTTTGGTCTAGGAAGAGGCAAAATCTCCTCCATTTCAGGGCATAAGAGCGCTGGGTGGAAGGTTTTCTGGCAGCCAGGATCACCGTCCTCACCGACTCCGGCAAGGCGGTTAGGGCCGGATCCTCCAGGCCACCAGCGGCAGGCTCTCGATATCCGGGTGGAGAATCCGTCCGTCCTGGGTCGACAACAGGTCCGGACGCGGGTCGAGACGGAGGAAGCATCTCCCGGAGAGGTGGAGAAGGGATGCGAACCACGGTTGTCTCGGCCACCACGGGGTGATCAGGATCGCGTGGGAGCGGTCCGTTGTCATCTTGGACACCACCCTGATGATGAGAGGGAACGGAGGGAAGGCGTAGAGGAGCTCCCCCGTCCAGAGGAAAGCGAATGCGTCTCCGAGGGATCCGTCGAATCGCTTTCTGGAGCAGAACTGGGGACAGTGGCTGTTCCATCTGGTCGCGAAGAGATCGATCCGGGGGGTTCCCCACCGGTCGAAGAGGTCGCTGACCGTCTCGGGATGTAGCCTCCACTCGTGGCACACCGATGGAGATCTGCTGAGGCGGTCTGCCAGGTCGTTGTCCTCTCCGGGAAGGTGAATTGCCTGGAGGAGTATGCGCCTCTGAATGCACCAGTCCCAGATGCGGAGCGTGAGGTCGAGCAGGGTCCTGGACCTGGTGCCACCTTGTTTGTTGATGTAGTACATCACGGTGGTGTTGTCCGTCCTGAGGAGGACCACTCTCCCTGAGACAGCGTACTCGAACGCCCTCAAGGCCTTCTCCACTGCGAGCATCTCCAAGGCGTTGATGTGGAGGAGCTTGTCTGGTGCGGACCACCTGTCCTTGACGACAAGGTCGAGCAGGTGGGCGCCCCATCCCTCCAGGGATGCATCTGTTGTCAGCGTCAGTTGTGTCTGGGGCTGATGGAAAGGCATCCCGGTGCAGACGTTGGAGGTGTGTAGCCACCATCTGAGGGAAGCGGCTATAGGTCTGGGTACCGTGAGCCACTTTGAAGGCGGGTCCTCTAGCGGAGAGAAGACGGAGAGGAACCAGGATTGGAGCGGACGAAGACGCAGTCTTGCCCAGGGAGTGACGAATGTCGTCGATGCCATGTGGCCCAGGGCGACTTGGACATCTCTGGCTCTTACCCTTCTGTGGGAGATGCAAGGCCTGAGGGATGACGTCAGGGCCCGAAAGCGGTCGGGAGGGAGGAAGGCTAGGCAGTTCTCGGAGTCGAGGATGGCCCCGATGAACTTGACCTGTCTGGTTGGTGTGAAGTGGGACTTTTCCCTGTTGACCACCAGCCCGAGGGAGTCGAAGAGCTGCAAGGCGAATGAGACTGCCTCCTGTAACTCGTCCTGGGATTCGGCTGCGAACAGCCAATCGTCCAGGTAAGGAAAGACCATGAAGCCCTTCTGATGAAGGTATGACACCACTGGAGCCATGCACTTCGTGAAGACTCGTGGGGCCGTGGCCAAGCCGAACGGAAGCACGTTGTAGTGGTACGAGACGGAGCCGACAGCGAAGGCGAGGAATCTCCTGTGGGACTCCCGGATCCCAATGTGGAAATAGGCGTCCTTCAGGTCGACAGTCGCGAACCACAGGCCCTGGTGGAGGAGAGGCAGAATGGAGGCCAAGGTTACCATTCGGAAACGACGATAGTCCAAAAACAAGTTCACTTGTCTCAAGTCTAGGATGGGCCTGATGCCCCCATCCGTTTTAGGTACAGTGAAGTATCTGGAAAAAAAGGCCCGAGGATGTTGGTCGGGCGGCAAAAGGGAGATTGCTCCCTTAGCAAGCAATGTGCGCACTTCGTCGAGAAGGGTGTCCGAGGGGGGAGTGGACATGAAGGCTCCAGTTGGAGGGAGCTCTTGGAACTCGAGGGCATAACCCCTACGGACGATGTTAAGAACCCACGAGTCCGATGTTATAGAGGCCCAGGTGTTAGCATAGGGCCTCAAGATGTCCAGAAAAAGGATGGGTGAGGAAGGGACGAAGCGCGCTGCGTCCCTTCAGGCTCTCTTCTTCCCCTGGTCGGTATCCTGGCGGCGGGACTTGCGGTACCGCGGCGGGAAGTTGCGACGGCCAGAGGAGGAGGAAGACTGCGAAGGGAAGCGCTGTCTCTGAGAGCCTTGGTGTTGGGGCTGTCGGTCCCGGGAGAAGGTCCCTTGTGACTGACCTTGCGGCTGCCACGGGCGCTGTCGCTTCGGGAACGGAGAAGCCGGTGCTGAGGACATGCCGTGCTTCTTGGCCGCCGCCTTCATCCTGAACTTGCGGTTCAGGCGGTCGTCGGTCTCGGCGTGGAAGAGGCCAGTCCCGTCGAGGGGCATGTCCTCGATGGCCGCTCTGACCGTGGGGTTGAGATCGGAGGCCCTCAGCCATGCGTGGCGCCGAAGAGCCATGGCCGCAGACATGGACCTCCCGGAGCAGTCCACCATGTTCCTGGAAGTGGTGATTAGCCAGCTTCCGATGGAGTGGGCCTCGTCTTTGATCTCCACCAGCTGTCTCTGGATGTCATCCGGGACGTCCGGGACCAGGGGGGAGATCCGTTCCATGAGGGTCTGGATGTAGGCCCCCATGCAGGCGGTATAATTCGCGGCCTTGATCCCAAGAGCCGATGCCGAATAAGCCTTTTTGGCCAGTCCGTCTACCTTCTTTGCCTCTCGGTCGACAGGGGAGGTGGCCTGCTTCGGAACGAAGCTGTGCTGGGCTCCCTCAACAATGGCCGAGTTCGGCCTAGGGTGTTCTGCCAACCAGGAGCAACTCGCCGGGGCGACCCTATAGAGCGCCTGGACCTTGCGGGAGGGTGCCGATAGGGTGGCCGGAGAGTCCCAAGACTTCTTGACGATAGTCTGGAGAGAAGGCAGGAGAGGCAGACATGGTGGAGTGGGAACTCGTCCATGTACTCGACGCTCCACCGGGTCCTCAGCGTCGTCTTCCGCAGATGCGAGCTGGATGTCGAGGGCCCTTGACATCCTGACCACGTGTTCTGTAAAGGCCCTGACGTCGTCCGACGGCGAAGCCGGCTCTGGGTTATGCATCCTCTGAGGGGAGGCTGAACCCGAGAGGACATCCTCGTCCGAGGGCGCCTCTGAAGGCGGCAGCGGTTCGTCGTCAGAGTCCAGATCGGAAGAGAGAGGATCATTCAACCTGACCTGGGATCTCGGGCGGGCGAAGTCTACTGAGGACCGGGAGCGCCTGCGGGTTGGGGACGGCGATCTCTCACGTCTACGAGGTGGAGACGGCGACCTGTCACGTCTACGGGATGGAGAAGGTAGTCTCTCGCAGATCGATGCTCTGGGGACCAACTTGGCCGGTTCGGCTCGGTCTGAGGGATGGGGGTTTACCTTGGTAAACTCCCTCATGGCCCTGTCCTCCGGCACGGACATGTAGTAGCGGCGCGACTGCATGTCGAAAAAGAGATCCGGGGTCTCCTGTGTGAGGGGCAAGTCCTCTTCATCATCCGTTGCGGGATGGGAAGGAGAGCGATGCCCCAGGGAGCGAGGGGGTTCAGCATCCCCCGAACCGTGGGTGAAGTCCATGGTCGGCGGAGGTAGGGCCGTGACCGAGGCTCCCTGGTCTACCGACGTTGGCTCCTGGCATGGAGCTGGCAAGGCGGGGGCGCGAGCCCGTCTGGAGGGGGAGCGCTCTTTGCCCTTTGGTCTCTCCTTGGAGGACTTAGCCTTTTTAGAGGCCGAATCACGATCAGCCTTGTCACGGTGCCTCTTCTTCCCGGTCTTAGGAGTCTCCTCCAAAGGGAAGAATGGGTTGTCAGGGAGATCCAAGAGAACAGCGGCCGCCGCTGATGAGGAAGGCCCCGGTCCCTTGGATGCCTTGGAGGATGCAGGCGAGGCGAGATGGTCCTCTGGCTTGGAAGCCTCCTTCGAACGGGGGCCCTCCGCTCCCTCCTTTGGCTTGGAGGCCCGTTCGGTACCCTCAGTCCCCGATGGTTTATGGGGGCGCTTGGAGGGTTTGTCGGTGGCACTGGGCGGTTTAGAGCCACGGGCCACATCGGCGGTGGTGGAAGGGGTCCCGGCCGGGACACACACCACGCTGGGGAAGGCGGCTCTTCCCGATCCCACGCTGGAGACACTTGCTCGAGAGGATGCAGCGGGGGGCCCCAGAGGCGGGACAGAAGAGGACCGCGAACCTCTTTCTTGCAGCTTTCCCAGGGCAATCGCCGAAGTAAGCCGGGACTCACGGTTTTTCCGGGCCTGGGAAGAGAGGGATCTGCAGAGTGCGCAGGCCTTTGGGTCGTGGCTTGGACCAAGGCAGAGCAGGCAGGTAGAGTGCGGATCCTGAACGGGCATTTTGCCCTTGCAAATGTCGCACTTCTTGAAAGCCGCAGGCATCTCAAAGTCTAAGGAGTCCGAAGGTCCGAAGTTACCAGGGGCGGGAGACAAAGAATGGTCAGAAAACAGTCCGAAGTCAAAAACGAAAGTGATTCCTAGCAAGCAAAGCAAGCGAAGGTTCCTCTGAAGCAGCTAGCGCGGCGGAAAAAAGGAACTGGGGAAAGAGCGGGAAGGCAGGGGCCTTATAACGGGTGGGCGGAGTTACCGCCAAAAAGTTGCAATTTGTGCAGAGTGAGCTCTGCACAGTGATTCCAGTAGGTTCCGAGCAGCACTGCGCAGGCGCAGTGAAACCCATTTGTATGATTCGCAGAGACCACGAAGAAGAAATAAATAAATAAAGAGGAGTGACCACAGATGTGTGGCCAAAAAAAAGAAACTGCCTTGTGGGCCACCATTTTACAAGAAGGCAACCTAGGAATGGGAGAATGTGTAGCCACTTAAGCCTAATTTGCAGCGATTTGCCTCCATGTCTGGAGTAGTAGTGTAGACAAACCCAGAGATGCTGCAGATCTGGAAAACCCAGGGCCCATCTGGATTTTACAGGAAGTGTAGACTTGCCCTAGCATTCCAGAAGACCAGGGTTCGAATCCCCACTCAGCCATAGAAACCTATTTGGTGATCTTGGGCCAGTCCCACTCTCTCAAAAAAACACAACCTCAAAATGCAGTTATTCTGAATGCATTGAACCACTGCAAAGATGGAATATCAGTTTTTATTTTATTCTCATGGACCATCATGTCTGCCTTTTATGTTTAGATATTGTCTTTGGGTCTAATTGAAATAGTTTTCAGATGTGTTCATGTGTTCAGACAGACATTATGCAACAAGAGTCAGGATCAGGGTTGCATAGTGTAGATATCACCATGTGGAAAGGCACATCGATTGTGTTACAAAGCCCCTGTGTTGAGTGGCAACTTGGACAACTGAATGCACAACCAAATGTGCAACCCAATGCACAAGTGAATGCACAGACGAATGAGCATCCACAAGGACAAGGACACCTCCTGAGCAATTCCTCTTCCAAAACTTTGTACCTAATGTAGACATTCTGCACGAAACAAAAATCTCCAACCAAATCCAGATGGGAATTTCCCCATGCATAAAACTCCAATAGGATTCTGGCCCTTATCTTTAAAACAAATTATAAAATGCACACCACATCAAAACACTTTGAATGGTCTGGTTACAAGCTTTTAGTAACAACAAACAAAAATTCAACATCACACTGAAAGCAACTAGTAGCACAAGTACAGCAAAAGAAAAGCAGAACAAGACAAGCATATCAGCATCATCCCCGATAAAAGCCAGTATAAGCCATTTGTTCTTCTAAAGATGGCTACTTACTTCCCCCTACGCTGCTATAATTGTATTGTTTCTATTGGTTTGCTTCACTTCTTTGTTTATTATGCTGCTCTGAGCTTGTACTTTTCTCATGGTATGTAAATGTCCATTTCAACTGCTCTGATACTTTATCTCTTTTATGAGGTTGCATATTTTTTCTGCCATTGGTTAGCTACTTTGATAATTATTTGGGTGCAGAAGATCGAAATGCAAATATAGGCTGTCATTCCACCTGGACTTACAAAGAATCATATAACCGCAGAGTTGGAAGAGACCACAAGGACTATCCAGTCCAACCCCCTGTCATAAATTTATCCTCATAATAAACCATCTTCATAAATTGTTTTATGTGTGTGCAAACCTGAATTGTGTAGTTTTGCAAGGGTTGCCATGAAATCATTATGTATGTGTGGCGATTCCACAATGATAGCTAGTAGAGTGACTGATGTGCCACAGCCCAGTGCCCAATGAGGACTTACACACATTGGGGGCTCCCTCATGTATATCAGGACACTGACTAGGAAGTGTCAGAGCACAATGAGAGTGCCCAATGTGCCTCAAAAGTGCTCAATGTACACTGGCGTATTCTTGCTCGAAAGTGCATCTTCACAGTTCACTAAGTTTCATTGCATTCCTGCACTGTAGTTACGGGTCCATAAAGTTAGGAAATTGAGACAGTAGCATAGGATCTTGTCCACAGATAATAGCATGCACTTCTTCTAAGCTGCTGTGAGGACCTTATGGCAGCAAAGACATAAATCCCAGAACAGATCTGATGTAAAACCCATTCCCACCAGCCGTGGCTCCCACATTAGTGGGATGGTGATAAAAGTTAAAAGTAAAGATATTCTGCATTGACAAGGTTGTCAAGTCGTGTCCAACCATAGGAGGAAGTGCTTATCTCTGTTACTAAGCTGAAGAGCTTAGTTATCTCTGTTACTAAGCCAACTACTCTGTGATCATGTGGCCAGCATGATTGCACAGAATGCTGTGCAACACCAAAGTTAAAATCATCCAAGCCATTGCATTCCCGATCACCATGTATGGATGCAAGAGCTGGACCGTGAAAAAAGAGAAAAGGAAGAAAATAAATTCATTTGAGATGTGATGTTGGAAAAGAGTGATAAGATACTGTGGACAGCCCAAAAGACCAACAAAGGGATCCCAGAACAGATTAAGCCTGAACTCTCACTGGAAGCAAAGATCATGAAACGCAGGTTGCCATACTTCGGCCACATTATGAGAAGGCATGACTCACTAGAAAAGATAATAATGCTCGAGAGGGTTGAAGGTAGTAGAAAGAGAGGAAGGCCTCATGCCAGGTGTATAGACTCAATCAGGGAAGACACAGGCCTGAACCTGCAGGACCTTTGCAGAGCAGTTGAAGACAGGGAATCTTGGAGATGTCTCATCCACAGAGCCACCATGAGTTAGGATTGACTCAAAGACAGCTAACAACAACACCATGAAAGTCCTGTAGCTATTAGTTTGAATTTTACACAATCTGTTCAAGGTGCTGTATCTAGTTTTGAGATATCATTCAGCACCTTGGATAACTCCTTTCAATTCAGATTAAAACCCACAGTAGTTTTACCATCCCATTGACATGGAAGCCACCAGCTGCTACTGATTTCTGTTGACAGCTGGCTAGTTGGTTATTAGTTAACAAATAAAGCCACTTAATAACAAGCCAGCATTTTTATCAATACCTGTCTGGGACAAGACTCAACAAGCACCCTCATATATATATATTTTCCAATGCTGTGACTGCCTGTCCATTGCAATTGGCGATACCAGTGACTGATTCCCAAGCAGGGCTGAGCGTTATTGATAACCAATCCATAACTTTCTACAGAAAGAGAATGGAAGACTTGAGCAAAACTTAAAAGGGGGGAAAAGAGGAAGAGGCCATTAACAACACAAATGAACTTCTTTTAAAAAGATGCATTAAAGAGGAAGTTGGGATTAAATCTTAGGAAACACTTAGACCGCAGTAAAAAGGGAGGAGGGATAGGGAAGAGAGCAGGTGGACGAAAACGGTCTTCCCTGTGGGAATAATGTACTCTCCACATCTCATAAACTAGCTCTTTTATGAGAAGATCAGTGCCAATTGGTCACAAAGATGCAGCAAGAGTGTGGGTACTTTATCCGCCAGAGTCCTGAGACAATAAGTCATGCAGAATCGAAGGAGGTTGCTGACATTTTTCGGTTATGTGTCTTTTCATTAAAGGTAACTACCACTTTAAGCAAATTGTTTCAGGGATCGGAATGTAGCAATAGCTGATCTAATTAGGGTAGGCTGTAATTTAGGAGGGTTCGTTATGTCACAGACATTATGACTCCAGGGTATTACTAAAGGACTCATTTGTAGTACTTGAAATGAATTTCTTGTGAATGCATATAACGTCAAATGTATACCTAGGATGCAGATTTAAGATGACTTGACATGTTTGAAAATCTCTTGAGTTTTTAGCAGGGATTAAATTTCCAGACAGTCGTAAACAGATCTTCAAACAGCATAGATTTATGTTTTGCAAAATATAATATATATTAAAGATGTCCATACAGTATTCCTTTCTTGCTGGATCCAAGGGGACTGAAGTTCACCTTCAAAACTAAAACCTTCTGTATTAAATGTTCACATGAATAAAAGGGCTGGAAAGCTTTGTACAAGACGTAGTTCCTACAGCTTGAAGCTGTAGCAACAGCCTCCAAACCTCTCTTCTTATAGGAAAAACCTGTAGAGATGTAGGTTTGATTTTTTCACCCTGGACCCCTATAACATGCTAAGTGAAATAAGAGGAAAGGCTCCTGTTGTTTAAATGGTTATGCAAAAGAGTTTAGCTGACTGCATAGCCATAAAAAGGGTAAGTGTCCTGTCCTTTATTTCACCGGGCAATCTTAAACTCACTATTTGTTTGTTTAAAATATTTCATAGAATCATAGACTCTGAGAGTTGGAAGGGATCACTAGGAGCACCTAGTCACATGGTGGTGAACCAATGACATGTGTGCCCTCTCTGACATGAGAAGCCATTTTGGAAGGCACACGGAGAGACGGGAGAGAAGAGGAAGATGAGGAATAGGCATGCTCTTGTTCCTTCTCTCCTCTCTGCCCTTCTGGGCCTTCAGCTGCCTCCCCAGAGAAAGCTAAAGGTCTGGGAGGACTGGGGGCTATCTCCGGAGAGACAGCTGGAGACCAGGTGTGGGGAGAGGAGGAAGAGGCATGTTCCTGTTCCTCTTCTTTCCCCCCACCCTCCCAGGCCTTTAGCTGTCTCCGCAAAAGTCCTGCCCCTGGAAGTCTCACCCCCAGAAGGTAGAAGTCCAGTGCCGGAAATCCCTCCCACTTGGAAATTATGCCCCCGGCACTGGGTAACACCCAGTGCTGGAACACCTTTAAGTTTGGGCACTCGATCTCTAAAGTTTGGGCACTCGATCTCTCGATCTAGTCCAACCCATCCCCGCCATGCAGGAACACCCAACTAAAGCACTCCTGAAAGATGGCCATCCAACCTTTCTTGAAAGACCTCCAAAGAAAGAGAATCCACCACCCTCCAAGGTAGTCTATTCAACTCCGGTTCTCACAGTAAAGATTTCCTTCCCAATGTTTAGAGTCTCTTCTCCTGTAATTTGTTTGGAATCTCTTCTTGTAATTTGTTTCCGTCGATTGGTATCCTGCTCTCTGGAGCAGCAGAAAACAAGCTTGCTCCATCTTCTACAGGATATCCCTTCTGAAATTTAAAGACAGCTTTCATGTCAGATCTTGGTCTTCTCCAAGATACTCCAGTATTTACATATTGGTACTCACTGGCAAAAAACGGTTCACCTTAGGATCACCATAAGTTGGAAGTGACTTGAAGGCACACATGTGGCCTTAGGTAAGACTGATCACATACTTTAACTCCATGGCAGTTTTGTATGTGCACAGTGCAAATAACTTCATGGATTTTAAAGTGTTGTTATTTACTCCGTATGAACAGGGCATGTAAAAAAATATTTTGGACAAATAAACAAAACACAGTCTTGTAAGCAAATGCATTGTGAGATATGGTGGGGATTTTTAAAGCTATCCTGTTGAGTGCATGTTGGCTTGTTACTGGATACAATCAAGATTCACCTTCTCCATTATTTAAAATGGTTCCATTATGATGAGAAAGTCCATTGTTAACTAGAATGGGAGATTATGCATGAACTCTGGGTAGCCTGGAGAAACCCACCCTAAAGAGATGAGGTGAACTTTAACACTGGGATGAATCAATGACGGGACACAGCTTTGACATCTGGGGTCATTATTGATCCCTACATTGTTTGATTAGCTATCCCAAAAGCTTTGTAGCGTGTACAAAAGAAGCAATTAGATAAGCTGTTTTGATTTCATGTTATTTTTAATTAATGCCCTGGCAAGCACTTATAGGGCAAGCAACATCTGCTGAAATTCCCTCTTCCACACATCTATTAAAGGGCCAGGAGCCCTATTTCTTATTTGACTTGGCAGCACTTGCTCCCCCATTCTACCAGTGTTATGTGGCCCACTAGCTATTTAATCTGGGCAGTAGAACCAATGCAATTCCCAGGTCTCTTTTAGCCATCTTGGAAACTGACCCAGTCTTTAGTGTTCTGCAGCACCACCCCATCAATGGCCAGAGAGAGACAATCACAATGATAGTGTTATGATGATATTTTAACTGCCATGGCTGCATGCTAAGGAATGCTGGGATTTGTAGTCTGGTGAGGCACTAAAGCCATCTGGATAGGAATTCTAAATGCCCCGGCTAAACCTCCAAATCCCAGGATTCCATAGGATGTTGCCATGGCAGTTAAAGTGTAATCATAATGCTATAACTGTGGGGTATGAAAGGGCCCTAGGTCTTATCATTCCAGCGAAATGAAGCCAGCAGAAATCTGTACTAACTTGGTTTCTCAGTAAGGAGTGACTTTTCAGATGAAGTAAGCCATTTTATGGATTCCCATTCATTAATTCCCTTCCCTTGAAGTTACTCTTTTTGGAAAGTGACCATCTTGACCTTGGCTGTGCACCTCCCTTGGGCTCCTTTGATCTTCATTCACTCTCTGAACTTTGAAGTCTAGCTGACTTAGACTATGTATGCCAGACCCCATGCTAACACTACCTTTCCTAAATACACTGATATCTGAACAAGAGAAGCTTGTGAGCTAAAACAAAAACCCCATTGGGTCAAAGAAACCCATTCACTCTGCTCCAATGTAAAAATCCCTGCCTCCTGCAAAGAACTGTCTTGGCTACAGTTGTACATCAGTAAGGTCAATCCCTGGATACAAAACCCCTCTTTTCTATTTAGGATCCAATGGCAAGTAAAAACCTTACTCGGTATGCATGGAACGTAAACCAATCAATTGTCCATGGGATGCGGTAGATTTGTGAAAGTCCATTAAACTGATTAATAATTGGTTTGCTGACAAGTTAAGTGTCTCGTTGCCGTTAAAACTAAGTATATTTTTAACATATCTGACTGCCTCCTATTATCTGTCATCTCCTTTGGAAAGATGGTCAAGTTAAAAAGGATGATAATTGGAACTGTGTCAAAGCTTTTGTACCATTAACATACTCAAGTTATTACATTAGACTTGGTCTCCTCCACTTAGAGTAATTTCACATGGCCAAAAATGGTCCTTGACTATTGGCATCTACATCTAGGAGAAGTTCTCCTTCTCTCTTTCCTCTTCTTTCTCCTCCTCTGCAAAAGGAACATCTCTGGGATCGTGTCATGGGCCTCTATTTTCATTAGAGTCAAAAGTAAGATAAGATAAGATAAGATATAGGGTTGATCTTTAGGTTTCAGCTGTAATACTTCACATTTGGAATTATATTTGACAGAAGACACTATTTGCCATTTTTTGTTGACTTGTTGTTGACTATTTATTTATTCATTTTTCTGGTTTGCATCCTATCTTTATCTCTTTAGTAGGACTAAGCCCCCCCCCCAATCCAGTACAAATGCAAATTCAAGCATGAAATTAATAAAAGCATAAACATGCAATCGTAGTAGTATGGTCCATTAAGGGCTCGAACAGACATGCCAACATAAAGCTGCTTCAGGTTACTTTGGAGATATGCTGAGATAGGCATCTTAAGAGGCCAGAAGCTGCAGGAAAGCTGTGCTCCAGCCTTTAGTGTGGCTTATGGCCCCTTAGGACGCATGCATCATTTAAACAGCATTCCTCCAAAGTGACCTGAAGCAGCTTTATTTTGGCCTGTCTGTTCGGACCCTAAGTCACCCGTGACTCATGGTAACCCATGTATTCCATAGGTTTTTCTTCTTCAGCAATGAATACTCAGAGGTGGTTTGCCATTGTCATCCTCTGAATATAGTCTACAGCTTTGGTATGATTAAAAAAAATCAGCAGTGAGAGTTGTAATCTGACATCATTGGGACAGTTTCACATTCTACATCTCTACCTTTAAGATATTGGTGGGCAAATTGCTGTCCATGGGTTGCCTGGAGCCCCCAAAGTAGTTTTTTCTGGGAAGGGGTTAGCATTCATGCCTTGTTGGGGAGACTTCCCAGAAGTCAGGCGCAGTGACATTACACCTTGGTCCCAATGGCTGCTGAGAGGTCCTCCCTCTATACCAACATATCTGAGAAGAACAGCAGCCAACATTTCTGGGTTTATTTCTCTCACCCATTGCCATCCTCTTTTTCCTTGTAAGCCTGAGGGCAGGGAACTGTCAAATTAACAATTTATAAACCACTCTGGGAGCCTTTTGAGCTGAAGAGCAGGGTATAAATGCTCCAAATAAATAAATAATAAATCAATATGAGAAAGAGGATGATGGACCATATGGATATTCAGGCAGAGCTAGGAAAATCCGCTTCTGGGATTAAAATCCTGTAGACTCCTCCAGCCAGAACAGCCACTAACAATGCTGACTGAGGGATTATTGGGACTGGAGAACATTTTCCAAATTCTGCCTTTGGTCTGGTGAGCAGCTCTCATCTTCTTGCAAGAAACATGAAAACCATAAATCTCACTAGCATTTAGAGAGAAAGAAACCCATGGGAAAGTTAGATTTTCAGGCGGGTTCCCTTTCCACATGTAATGCAAGAATGTTGGTGTTAACCGCTTGTAAATGATATCAGCACCTGCAAAAAGGAAAAGACAACCTTTAGCAGGAGAGCCTGTCATGATATACATACACCAGCAGCAAGCTGCTTGAAGATTCAAGGAATTTTCAAGAGACATGCTGGATCTGCTGCAGCAAATGCTGCATAAGATTTGGACCCAGCTCTTTATGTTCCTTGGTAGAACCAATATGGTTTGTTTGGGCTCCAGCTGGGTGTCCATTTGCATCCAACCTGAATGCTTGAATCCCCTTGCCTTTTCTGCCCATATTACTTTCCAGTGCGAGGGGGCTTTGTATCAGAACAAAATATAACCTCAAAGGGCAGCCTGAAGAATAGATCACAGCAGTGACAGCACAAATATCTCACGGGCAAAGGATCAAGTGACACTGAGCCTGGCGGAGACCCAATTTTATTAATAGGGCCTATCTCCCTCCAACCATCAGCATTGTTGTTGAGTGCCTTCAAGTCATTTCTGACTTATGGTGCCCCTAAGGTGAACCTATTATGGGAGTTTCTTGGCAAGATTTGTTCAGAGACAGCATGTCTTCCTCAGAAGCTGAGAGAGTGTGATGTCACCCTGTGGGTTTCTATGGTTGAGCACAGAATCAAACCATGATCATCATCTAGTCTACACCAACGATCACCAAACCAATTCCCAAATAAGAATGACTGTAAAGATGGATATTGCAAATGGAGAAAAAACAAACGTTAGTCATTCAGTAATCTATTTAAACCTCTCAGGCCTAGCACTATTTTCTATCTCACTCATATATAACTTTGTTATTGTGCACCTTCAAGTCATTTATGACTTATGCTGACCCTAAGGTCAACCTATTGTGACATCCTTAAAGCCTCACGCAGGACCACTGCCATCATTGCAGGTGCAATGTGTGAGAAGGTCTTCTTGGTGGCTGCTCCCAGTTGTAGAAATGTCTCCCACAAGTGGCTAGGCTGCCTCTCCTTCTCCTTCCCCCAGAAGACAAATGCTTCTTTATTTAGACTAGCCCATTTTTTGTAACTGCTTGATGTACAAGTGTCTTTTCAACTTGATATGTTGTACTTTTATTCTCATTGCTGTACTTTAAAACTGTTTCAGCGGAGTGCTGTTTTTAATCGATTGCTTATTGAATTGTTTTTTATTTATTTAAATTATAATGATTGTTTTGTAGTTGTATTTTCCTTTAATCCATGAAAGCTTTCTGAGGTTTCATGAGAAGAAAATGGTAGGAAAGAAATTAATTAATTCTTATTTAATTTCCCTCCCAAATTGGCCACCCTCCAAACTCCCAGACTAGTTTTTTAAAGGGAAAAGAGGGGTAAATAGCCTCTTCTGGAAAAACCCACAAGTAGCAATTCAACTTTTAAATGGGTTGCAGAACCTATCCACGCACCCCTGCACTCTTTAACATTTTGCAAAATCCATTTTTCAAAGATGGATTTCAAACTGCTTCTGTCTTTTTGGTTCTTGCATTTTTGGCAACCCTGTTCCAAAGTGACTTCTGCTGAAGTCACCCACCTCTCTTTTAGAATTGGCTAAATGCATTAAACCACTCTCAGCTCAAGAAGCTGGCTCTGGTGCTGACAATGTCACCGACAACTGTCCAACTTAACTCCCATCCAGTCTGGTTAATGCATATTACAGCTAACATTTTGCGATACGGTGTGTGATTCCCATTGATATGCCAAGATAAATTTCCTCCAGGATATTTTATATACATGTACATCCCTAATAGCCGGTGCAAACCTTGTGCTGTCTTCCAGATTTCTCAGTGCATGACAGAGATTAGATCTTGGATGAAGAACAGCTGGCTGCCATTGAGCTCTAGAAATCAAACAGATTAGTCTGGATGGGAAAAAAGGGTCACTTTCAAGAGCTGATTCTCTTCAGCCAGTCATCAATTGGGACAATTTGGCTGGTGTAGCTAAGTATTAGAGGCTGCATTTGTACTGCAGAAATAATGTAGTTTGACACCACTCTAATTGCCATGACTCAACGTTATGGAATCCTGGGATTTGGAGCATGATGTGGCACCAGAGCTCTCTGTCATAGAAGGCTAAATACCTCACAAAGCTACAAATCCATCTCTGAGGAGTCCTTACCCAAGAAAACCCCATGAAATCCATGGGGTCATCATAAATCGGCAGGTGACTTGAAGGCACATGCACACACAAATATTTCAGGATTGAAGCTTTGGGTCAGAATTGTGTTGGGCATAATTATACTGTTGTCAGTCTTGGTTGCAGAACATCAGCACAGCGGATGTGAAAGAAATAAGACACTGGAGAACTAGGCAGCTGAGAGTATGAAGATTATGTCCTGAGTAAACCCACTGAATCAATTGCTGACTGATGAGTTAACACTTATGTAAATCCTAGTTGAGGCAAAAAGTGTAAGCTAGTTGGGACTAAAAGCATTTAGGGTCTAAACTTTAGGCATTTGTTTGCTTTCCCTCATCACCATTATGTAACCCAAGGTGGTTAAAATGCAACAACTTGCATAGTATATCATGCAAGGGAGTGTGTAGTTCACTCCAGTCAACCAGTGGGTTTCCATGGCTGAGCAGGGAATCAACCCCCCATCTCCAGAGCTGTAGTCCAATGCTCAAACCACTACACCACACTAGCTCCATTAGGTATCATATAAGTATTAGATATGGGATTCCAGCTGTTGATTCCCTTACACATGTGGCTGTACATTTTTGGCTGTTGTGCACCAGATGTATTCAGTTCATGGTTGCATAACCATTACGCATGGGAATAAATCCTATTTTAATCCTGAGTAGAGCCATTAAATCAGTTGGTTTTACTTATATGTTGACTCACCTTTCAACAGTTGGGTCAATGGATTCCTGCCATGCTGTTGCACATTCTTGAATGGTGTGTAACTATTTATTAACACTTGTTAGTACTATTTGTTAGTACTTTCAGTGTGGCATGTTATTCACTGAGATTGCAGAAATGCCTACTGCGCGTTCCCCATTGTACAACCGGACAATAAGTAGGCACATTGGCAGATACACTATCACTTGCACAATACTAATAGGCAACAAAAAGTTGTGTAGCACAACAAGTGTATAGAGATGTAATTCTTCAACCAATTCCTTTTTCTATCATTATTATTATTATCATCATCATCATCATCATCAGTCCAGGATTCTTTTTATCGGGGTTTCTCAACACTTAAATAATGTGTTTTTTTTACCATGAACAAATATTTTTGAATATTATTTCTATCCCTACACAATGTAGATTTACCCTACATAAGCATGATGTAGGATCTCAGCCAATATGTTTTGGTCCTCAGTGCGAACATAAAATATATTCACTGGGCTTTGTAGGATGAGCCCTGTTTGATAATAGCTGGTGCCCATCTTAATTCTGAAATTCATTCTGCATCAGGTCTTTGAGGCCAAGATGGTAACAATTGCATCTGCAAATGCTGCAGGTTTAAAGACAAAGGGAGAAGGGAAAAATCCATAAGCATTAAGTCAGTCTTATAAAGAGACTAAGTGAAAGAGACAGTTGCCTTGTAATATCCAGCTGTTTCTTCTAAATATTTCCAAAGAGCCCACATATGTATAGTTTCAGAAATATACCAGAAGGGAATATCAATACGTATGTTTGAAAGAAAGAGAGAAAAATCCCCTCAGATTACCTCATGTTTTTTGTCTTTTTTCTTCCTCTCCTCCTTCTTCTTCCATACCTCATTCTACTGAAATCTGTCAGGATTGGACAGGTGTTATTTCAACGCTGTCCTAAATAGCTTCCCTACTGCCTTGCTGGACTGATCCATTTTCGCCCTTTCTTGCTTTTCTGGAGTCCAACACAGATGTAAAAGAGATTAAAGCTGTATATGGAGAGAAGGAGGGGATGAAACAAAAGAAACATTTAAGGTTTTGCAGAGCTGTTCTACCGTAAAATTTAGAGGAGGGGAAAGAAAACTCCACAAGAGACTGTAATAAAAACGACAAGGGTCTTGACTAATAGCTTCAAGGGATGGCAGCTCAGCAAGTTTTGGTGTGTCAATGTGCGTTGTTTTCCTTTAACATCTGTGGGATGCAAACTTCTCATGTCTATCAACAAGGCAAAATATATGTACTGTCAAGAAGGTAGACTGGTGTGTTTGTTGAAGCTTCCTTTCCTTTTTTGGACCACTTTAACAAAGAGCCTTGCCAGAACTTCTTAACTTTCTAAACAAAAAAAAGAAGCAATCGTATTAGGAGAAATGGGGGAAAACATGTAACATTTTGTCAATAAAAGAGCTAGACATCCCTAGTTGGAATTGACATAACTCATTCTTCTGTTGACAAGAAGAAGATGAGCAGTCGAGACCCGTGTCTGCAATGCTGATCCAGCCACGCTTTCAAGTTCAATATCTATGCTCAATCTCAAATCAGTGTAGACCACGGATAAGGAACATGTGACCTTCCAGGTGTTGTTGGATTACATTTCGCATCATCCCTCACCACTGACTGTGCTGGTTGGCCATGATGAAAGATGCAGCCCAACCACCTCTGGAGGACTACATGTTCTGTAGATCTGGTTTAGACCATTCTGGATCAGATGGAACAGTGATTTCCAAACGTTAGTCCTCCAAATGTTTTGAACTTCTGCTCCAGATTTTTTTTACTATTGGCTGGGGCTTCTAGGAGCTGAAGTCCAAAGCACTTGGAGGTCCAAAGTTTGGGGATCCCTGAGATGGAACAATGGTCTGTCTTAGTAAGGCAGGATCGGGCATGCTTCAGAGGCAGGAAGGCCTTGCCACTCCATCTCCTTTGGAGACTTGAAGAACCACAGCACATGAGGTTTTGTTGGACCTCAAAACCCTTCTACAGCTCAGATTCAGGTTATGTGAAGAAATGTGTTCTCTCACATGAGCCTGCTTGTGTTTTGAGGTCTCCTGGGGAGGTCCTTCTCTCTGTCCCACCACCCTCACATCTGGTGGGAATATAGGAAAGGGCCTTATAGTGGCTGCTCCCAAATATCTCTCTAGAGAGGTTAGAATGGCACTCCCTTTCTATCTTTTTGTAGAGTGTTGCAGACCTTTTTGTTTCAGCAAGCCTTTTAAGGACTGATTGCTGGTGAGAAAGGGCCTTACAGAATGTGCTGCAGTGTTAAATTGTCATTCTCTTTTTAATGCCCATGCTTTTAACTGCATTAAATCTATTGTTACTTCAATTACATTTTTAAACTTTTGTATTCTGTGGTTTTTTAAAAGCCGTGTCTTTTTAGCTTTTATAAGCCACCTTGAGTCCAAGACTGGGGGGTGTAGCCAAAACCTATGTAGCTCAAATTGAGAGGGGGTCAGCTACAAGGACCCTACAAAATCGTCTCCTGTCTGTATACCAATGGACCGATGGATCTAAGAAATGATGCAGAGGCAGGCTTCTCCAATTAAGTATAATTTTATTTAAAGGGGAAAATCACACAGCAATTCATTATCACACACTCACTCACTCAAGGCTCAGGAAATCAGGGGTTAGTTAGTGGGAAAGGTTTGAGGCAGCACTACGGGTGATGCTTACTGCAGATGAGGCTTGCTTCCAGGATCCAATTGGGTGAAGTAGGGTGAGACACAGCCGTCCTGAGAGCGTTGGTTGAACGGACGTGCCGGAGCTAGACTAGAGATCACAGTGATGTAGAATCACCATGAAATCTAAACTAGCACATTGAGGGGAGTTTTCAAGGGGTTTTTAAGGGCGAAAACTAGCCACAGGACAAAGGTATTGGATTGTCTGGGGTGAGGTAATCTGGTCTGGCAATAATCAAGGGACGGGAGCTAAATTGATAGCTGGCTCATCAGGTGAGACATCTAGGCAATCATCACCCATTCTTCTGATTACTGAAGGTGACAATGATTCCATTAGCAACTCCCAAATTACCTGTTGGGCTAATCAGAGGGATATTGTTCTCCAGAGGTCCCATGAAGCTGATCTCATCTGACTGTAGTGTGCACATGTTCCACCACCATGGGGATTATGGGGGGCTGCAAAGCAGGTTCCATTTGGGGTCATGTGGAATACCACCTCCCCCACAAAAAAATCAGAAAAATGCACTAGGCTAATGGGAGGGGGTTGTTGTGTGTCTTCAAGTCATTTCTGAACAATGGGCTGTTACAAACAGGCAAAAAGTACATGCTGCACATGTACTAGGGTTAGAAAGGGGCATCCTTTCCGGATGCCCCTAACCCTAGTATGCGCTTGGCGCGTACAAAATGGTGGCACCTATTCTACACGGGCGCCACCAGCTTGACGTTGTGGATGCCTACCTCTGCATGTCACGCGGTGGAAATGACGCCACCAGTGTGCCATTGGCACTTTGGGGAGCCATTTCCATGGGGCAAAAAGAAGCCACTTTTTTTGCTTCTTTTTGTTGTGTCCAGGAATCGCACAGTTTGGCTGCTGTGGTTCCCAGACGCAGCAACCAGCGGCGCCGGCAGACCGCCCTTTTTGGGCAGTCTGTAAAGCGCCTATGAGACCCTAGGACAAACTATCACAAGGTATGTGTTATTGCCTTTGTCTGAGTCTGAGAAAGAGTGTCTCCCAGAGTCCTAATCCAACACTCAAGCTACCACACCATACTGCTACAAAAAGAAAAGATATAAATATACCAAGAACATGTAAATATAATTTATATCAATATAACAACAACCCAGAGGGTGCTTGGGACTTTAGGAGGGAGGTTCCAAAGGATTAGACTTGATTCCACCCAAGGGCCACATGTGTCTCACGGACTGCACATTTCCCACCCCAGCTGTAAGGCAACTTCCCATATGCTGATGTGGCACATTTTCACAGCAGTATTTGCTACTGTAAATTGCTTCGAATGGATGTGAAGAGATTCTTAGAAATGCCTGTTGGAGCAGGCCGGGTATAGAGAACAGCATAACTGGATGCCCCGGTGTGAAATTAAAAAGCAGGCATTGAGTACGGACATTTTAAATTAAAGAAATTTGAGCCTGGAGCAGATGTAGAAACACACCCTTTTGAAAAACAGGTTGTGGGAGTTCTGCGCTCTCCAGGATATGGAGCTGTTCAAGATATTTCTGTTTTCACATGTATCTCAATTACAGCAAATTAGCACACTGTTTTTAGGATGTGACGTCTCCACTTAGAAGAGACCTTCCATGAAATAACAATTACAAATTGCACCCTTCCAGGTTTTAGGAGTGGGAGGGACCATTGTAAAATATCAATATTTGTTTATTTAAGACTAATTCTATCTGGCTTGCCTATCCACAAAAAGGGAAAAGAAAAAAGCCTATCTTGAAAAACATTCAAGGTGGTTAACAGGAGTCAAAGTCAAACAAACACGAAAGCCAATAAAAACATCTTTCCGCACCACGGTTTTGGATGGTTGTTTTTCAAATTCTTTGTTTTAATTTTGTTTCGCTTGTTTTAGATTCTGTGATGTGGCTGCTGTTTTAATGGCTAGACTTGGTGAAAGCAATTTTTTATTTGCCTGAAGTGTTACGATGAACTGGTTGGCTTAACAACATAGCTGAAGTGAACAGGAGATGTGCTAGCATTTGAACCTGAGAACTTCTGCATGTAACCTACCGCTGAGCGAAAGTCTATCCTGGAGTCCAGATGGTTGTGAGAACAAGCCCAGATTCTTTTCCAGGTCCACATATCATTGTGTCCCACAACACATCCCTGCCAACAAAGTTGACAGGAACTCAGAGGGAAAGGCTTACAACAGAGGACAGCTCAACTTAAACAGGATATTAATACCTTCTACTTAAGGAAATAATATTTTCATTCAATTCGCCTTTTACTAACGCCTTAGCACTGCGGGGAGAGGAAAGAGTGAGAGTATAATTCCAGGGTTCGTAAGGCTCTCTGAAATGTGAATTGCACTCAATCCAAGCAAAAAATAAAATAAAAGCAAAATTTTCCAGCTGTTCCACAACCAAACACAGCTCACTCTCTCATGCTACCCAGCTGGTTTCTGAAATGTGGGATACTGGCAGATTGGCGACTAGTTAGCATATGCAAAGAATCTTCAGATATTAGCAGCTTCTTAAGCTCACGGAGAAAATGTTTTGTGTCCTTATTCTGATTTGATCCTTCTTCCACGTGATGGGCACAAAGATTTATTCGCCCTCTCTCTTTGCTGCAAAGCAGAGACTTAAGTCCTTCATTCCCATTAGCATTAGCAGGAATTACCTGTGTAAATCCCTAATACACTGAATGAGAAAAAATAAAATCAGACTCGAGTGTTTTTGTTCACACTCTCTCTTTTCCACTGGGGAACAGTGTTAATACAATTGAGCTGCTTTAATAGTAACAACTTATTGATAAGTTCTTTGAAAGTTCTTCCCGCAAATCTTCTCTAGTCTGCAAGGGGACTTTTTCAAAGTTCTCCACTCAGTGATCCCACATAAGAGACTTCTGAGCTTCATTCCAGAGGACTGGGCATGATGGTAGCACTGAAACCCTGGAATAACAAGCAATATCTTTTTAATGATTTTGCACTTTCCCTGTGGTAGGGTGCATGATTTATCCAAATGAT
Organism: Sceloporus undulatus; assembly: GCF_019175285.1. NCBI lineage: Eukaryota > Metazoa > Chordata > Lepidosauria > Squamata > Phrynosomatidae > Sceloporus > Sceloporus undulatus. The sequence goes on along the minus strand of NC_056529.1, from coordinate 16,448,199 downwards.
CAAACTACATGAAAAATACCAGGACTGGAAGATCATTGTTTGGATATCAAGAAGCAAAACACCCCATGATAACTAGTGCCAAATCTCAAGGCTCCTAGACAGTCTGCAAGAGCCCAGAGATGATTTATAAGCTGATTGGGAAGGGTGGTTTTTACTCATGAATTACACTGGGTTGTAGGGAAAGCACTTTGCTATGTCAGTAGCCCCAAGCCTTTAGCATTTCATCAGAGTGAAGGGCCTGAGGACTTCAGTGGTCCCCATCCAGTCCTCTGGAGTTCCTCAGACAGCTGTGACCCAGATGACACCATCATTTGATGTTTTCCCTAATTTTTGACAAGATTTTTCCTCCCCTTTCTAAAAACTTGACGTTTCCTCTCCCAAGTCTTAGTCGCCAGCAGTAAGAGCTTTGAGATAAAAATATGATGGCATTTTTTGGTTCCACCCCTTTTGCCTTTCATTCTACCCAGCATTAGAACGAGGCCTCCAACAATCTTTCTGAAACTGAATTCAGCCCTGAGGCTGAAGGAGACTTCCAAATTTCAATTAGACATTCAAATAAATATGAAGGGCAAAATTATCTGGCTGGAATCCTGTTAGTGACTTATGCTGGCATAACCTGGGATCATGTTATGGTATACAGTTTGAGAGCCAGCATGGAGTCGTTTGGATGTTGGACTAGGACTCCAGGAGACCAGGGTTCAATTCCCTGCTCAGTCATGGAAACCCACTGGATGGCTTTGGGCAATTCCCACTCTCTCAGCCTCAGAGGAAGGTAATGGCAAACCTCCTCAGGAGAGATCTTGCCAACAAAACCTTAGGATATGCTTGGCATAAACTAGAGTCGGTTTGAAGGCATTGAACAACAGCAATGAATAATGTAATCTGGGGGTATTGCAAAAAGTGGGATTCAGTACCTCCTTGCACAATGGCCCCTAGTGCAGAAGGCTGCTTGTCATACTGGAAGATGCCCCCCAACCCTCGGACATTTAATGTCTAGGGCCTGTTACAGACAGGCCAAAATAAAGCTGCTTCGAGTCACTTTGGAGGTATGGTATTTCAATGATGCATGCGTCTTAAGATTCCAAAAGCCGCACCAAAGGCACACTCCAGTCCTAAGGACTGCAGTGCAGGTTTGGTGCGGTTTTTGGACTCTTAGGATGCATGCATCATTGAAATAGCATACCTCCAAAGTGACTCGAAGCAGCATTATTTTGGCCTGTCTGTAACAGGCCTAGGAGAACGTTTGGGGCAAAATGTATAGAGATGTACCTCCTTTTCCAATGAAATGCAAGGATTCAATCGATATTACATTCCTTTTACATGTCTGGATCTGCTCATATCTTTGAAGCAAAGCATCGGTCTGAGTAGGTGTGTGGTATGTATGCTTGTGTTCATTTGTGTGTTTGTGTACACTGCAACAACGTGGGCAACAATTTAAATCCAAAAGGAGAAACAAGGATCGAGTAAACTGCAGTTACTTCAGTCTAAGATATTTCTTTTAAAAAAACATGTGAAGAAGACGTGGAAGGAGAGAACATGATTACAAACATTTGTGGAAATCTAATGTCATAGAGCTCAAATGATATATAAATACAAACATTTGTGAATGTCCAGTGTTCTGGAGCTCAAAAGCATATATCAATCTCTGTTTTATGTGTGTTTTACATCATTTTTATTTTTTGGAACCGATATAAATCACTCTGCTACATGGCAAAACCACACTCCACTGACAGTACACATGTAAAACCCCAGTTAGTGGTTGATGTGAAAATGAGAACATGCTGTTGGCATAGCCTCAGAATGCCAGCCTTGTTAACCATAAGAACTGGCTTGCTATTACAGACACTCTACACTTCCCTCAAACGTCTTGTTTTGTTTTCGAGTTTTGAAGCCCGATATCTCATAGCCAAATTCTTCTGCAGCCAGGCATTGCTCCTTGAGAACCAGAGATATTAAGAACATTGTGTTCCATCTTTATAAAGAAATTGTATTGTGAGCCAGAGTGGACATTTTGCTTGCATTTATATCACAAACCCCTGTTTTACCATTTATGACCCTGATTTGAAGGGAAAAATTCCAGATGAATATCTTTACGGGTGTTCTGATCTTAAGGTGAAACTTGGGATTTGGATGTGTTCTCCCTCCTTTTTTGTTCTTTCTCCACTTCACATGTTGTTTCAATAATTCTGTTTTTACAGACATACTTCCAAGCACCACAGTATCAATAATTGCAGAGGTTACACCCAACTGCTTATCCAATCCCAAGCATCTTTAAGATGTGAAACCCAGTTGGTTTCCCCCTCAAAGGGTCCACAAATCAATCATGTTGACTTAAGGGCCAACTCAGCCATCTTAAGACATCAGATCTGGAGCCAGATTTCTTCTTTTCTACTCTGTTGAGACCCAAGTTGCTAGGATGTGTCCTGGGTGTTATGTTTCCATGTATCTTTTTCTTGCTTTATGCAACTGCTTTTATTATTGTCATGAGCGGCAGCTGAACAGACATAGAGAAGAGCACAAGATTCTTGGTGATACCTGCTGCTGAGTTAACTGAGTGCAAACTACTTCTTGAACTCAGTTTGCAGCAACTGTAGTAAACTGAGGACAAAGGGAGGAAATGGGAAGAGGAGAGAGAAAGTGGGACATTTTAAAAGAGGCTGGAAAAAGTGAGATGATAGAGGATTAATTGGAATTGTCTTTGCCAAATTGAGCCAGCATGGCATAGTGGTCTGAGTGTTTGACTGTGGAGTTTATCACGTTGGGGCTGATTTCAGCATTAAAGAGAGATTAAAGCACATTTAAAGCATCCTGCAAATGAAGCAGAAATGCAATAACTGCACAAATCATTATCACACGCAATCGCACAAATAAAGTGATATCGGAAATACATTGTCTCTGAAATCCTGAAAGTAAAAAGATGTGCATTAATGCTTCTTTGTGACCACTTTGATGGTGGATTTTGTGCGACGTTGTGTGAAATCATTATGTGTAATTACGCAATTTTTCCAGGCTACCCACGGGATAAACTCCCAATCTCCTTCGTGTGATAAACTCCTGAGATTTTGGAGACCAAGGTTTGAGTCCCTGTTTAGCCATGAAACCCACTGGGTGACTTTGGTTAAGTCATATGCTCTGAGCCGCAGAGAAGGCACTGCAAACCTCCTCTGAACAAATCTAACCAAGAAAACCCCATGATAGCACCTTAGGGTCACCATAGGTCAGAAATAACTTAAGGGCACACAACAATAGCTGCCGAACCAGGATTCTTGGAGGGCATGGGAGCCATGTATCCAGAAAAACAAACTTGATCACATTCCCTCATCCACCCCCCCCCCCCCCCCCCAGAATAGAGACTGGCAAAGTATGTTCCCCATCACTACATGGCTCACTGGACAGTCATATCCTGTATCCAAAGAATCATTTATGACCTAAAACAATTCCACAGAGGGAGAAACATTACATTTAATTGGCAAGCCATGCTTCCCTCCCACAGAAAGAGAGATGAATAGAAAAAGCACATTGGGCAGTAGAATTTCCCATGGGGTGGGGATATTTTGGGTGTGTAGGATTGGGGATTGAAGAAGAAGTGCAACTCAGAAGAATCAAAACAGAGCCTGGACCTTTAGAATTTGTCTACCCTTGCCCTAGAGAAAGCCATCTACTAGGTGACCAAGTCCGTTTCCGTCCCAAAACTCAGACCAGAAACTAGTTTGGAATTGGTCCAAACAAGAACACAGAGCAAACAGTTTGAAATCTGCCTTTCATAGCTTTTAACAACTCTGTAAAATGCATAAATCATTATTGTCTAACAAACTAGAAGGGGTTTTTGCAGACGTACATATCTATGGGCACACGCACGGAATGGAAAATGCCCAAATTATCCTGCCATGGAGGTATGGCTTTCCTCCTAGTCAAGTATGAATGCCAGGCCCAGATGACTTCCCATCCTGCAAAACTATCAAGCTTTCAAAAGAGAAGTCTCTGCCATTTTTTTTATTTATAATACCCTAGACCTGTAAACCTCATGTCAAAACAGATTTTATGTTAAAGAAAATATTCCTTGGTTGATGATGCATACCAAGTTTCAGCCATGAGGAAATGTTTATGGATGAATTACCAACCTCTGTGATATATATATATATATATATATATATATATATATATATAGTTACAATAGAAATGGAAACATATACAGGCCATTAACTGTAATGGCAGGTCTGGGGCAGTGCTTAGACACATATAGATCATATTTATTGACGAGTTACAGCATCTTACCAGTTTCTAAAAGCTCCCAAAGTTGGAAAGTTTGTCATGTGCTGAAGCCAAAGATTAAGAGGCAGTATTTCATGCTGGAATTAACTTTTAGAACCCAAGAATTTAGTGGGCAGCAGCAGCCTACCTTTCAAAACCTCATGGAACCACAGCATATCAATGGCCAAGTCTTTCAGGCCTCACAACATTATAACAAATTAGACACAGAGCAGCATTCAGGCCAGTTTTAAAAAGAAAAATAAATCTTTTTGTGTATTGGTAAATTGCAGGTGTTACACAGGAGGATTTCCCATGGTCATTGATTCAGACAGTCACCTTCTCTGGGTGGCATTCGGACAAAAACAAAATACCTCCAAATCAGGGTTCTTTCCACCTATGCTGAAATTTCAGTTGCAGATACTATGGAGGTAATATCCTGGCTCATACTTTGCAACTGTCCCAGTTTGTCAGGGATGATCTGATTCATTCTTTGACATCTCACTTTTTAAAATGTCCCCGTTTCTTTCTCCTCCTCTAACTTTCATACTTTATCAGCTTACTTCAATTGCTCCGGACTGAATCCAAAATGCAAAAGTAGTTTGAACTCAATTAAACCAGCAGAGGGAAGACAAAAGAAAACTTTGGAAGCTTGTCCTTCCCAGTAGGCTCAGGCAAAAGCAAATTGCTGCAGCCTCTCCTAGCTTTTTCTGTTCTTCCTCATTAATAACTTTCCTCTTCTTGACCACACTCTGGTTTTGCATGGCCACATGTGTTCAGGTTTCCATTGGTGAAAAGTCGAACCCTTGCCTCCAGAGTCAAAGTCTAACACTCAAACTACTACATCATGCTGATGTTCTTTGCCTATATACAACCCCCCCCCCCAGATTTCATAGGATACAGCCACAGCAGTTGAAGTGGAATCTTAATGCTATAATCATAGGTAAAGACAGCAAAACATGTTGCTCTGGCTCGGAAAATGAAGCACGGGTTTCCCCTTGTCACTGACACACGATAATATCCAGGAAGACTATGCTGAATGAACATGAAAATGGGATATGGCTGATGCTCACTAAATGGCAGAGGCATTTATGAGTACAAGATTCCTTAAATATGTTGCATTCCTCCCTCTGGGGATAACTTTTCTGGTCAATTTTTATCTGAGACATGAGTACCTCCTAACTGCCAACAGTTCTGAGGAGGCGGCTAGCATTTAATGCAAGACACCCATGCATCCCTCCAGATGTTATTGAGCTGCAGGTCCTAGCAGGCCTAGCTAGCGCACTGTTGTTGTGTGCTTTATTTAGCCTTAACTATTTAGCCTTCTCTGCCAGAGCGCTCTGCAAGCCCCAGGATTACATCAGATGGAGCCATGGCAGTAAAAATAATTAATTAATGCATTAATCAATTAATTAATTAATTCTACCATCAAGGCACAAAACAACAGACTTAATTGCTTTCGCTTGTTCATCACTTTGGAAGCCCTTGTGGGTTGAGAGGTGATGTAGAAATACTTGAAACAAAGAAACAAATTATTCTAAATAGCTTCCCCTTCCAAAAATAAAACCCTGCAAATGTCAGGATTCAATGAAATTTTGTGATGGCAGTTAAAGTGGAATCATAGTGCTATAACTCTTTAGTGTGACAGGGCACCTGTCATCTGAAATAGCACAGTCCAGGCATTGCTTTACCATGCCATCCCTCTTTTTGTAGCCTCTATGCACCACAGACTCAAAATGTTAAAAATGATTTGTTCTTCCTGCTGTCTCTCAAATAGACATGCCCTCTTTCTCCCAAAGAAAAATGCCATCCTCACAGAGTTAATGGCATCAATGCCATTTCTAATAAAAGCGGCTTCCATTTTTTAAGAAGCCTTTTTGTGCAAGTTTAATAAAATAAACTCTGAATATCAATAAAGTACATTCTATTTTTCTTGGCATACCTTTGCCGCACTCTATCCTTCTGTTGGAGAAGCCATGCCATCGGCGGACGACTTCTCCGCAGTCCATTGAAGTCGTGCCATAAAAGCTGGAGATGGTTTGCTAAAATGCTCCAAAGGTATTCAGATTTCTTTCAAGGCAAAATTCAATTTATTGCATTTATATTACAATGTCTGTCAGGAAGAAAGGTTATAATCGCCAGCATATTTGCAATTTACATTTTCTTCTGTACTTGAGGTAATGGTATTAGAAGTTAACTCTGAGGTTTAAAGCTGAATTGGATGTACAGTCCTTTTCTCTCTCTCTCTTCTCATTGCCATTGAAACAGCATTGTTGAAGCTCTTGAAGTAAAGCATGAGATTCCATGTGTTAAAAGAAATGCCAAGAGCGAGATTAAAGCTTTAAAAAGTCTGAGTCCAGATTTTTGACAGCCTCTGTATAGCCTGTGTTAAGTTTCTCTTAAGAGTTTCTATGCTAACCTCCTTTTCAGTGACTCTAGCCCAATGGCACCAAGATTTGTAAGGTTCTTTGTTTAAATATGTTTTAAACATAGTTTAGGAGTCCAGCCATGGGTTCTGTGCCAGGAGGAAGAGAAGATGTAAATTTGATTGATTGAATGAATGATTGATCAAGGTTGAGGAATACTAGATTTAGGGGTTTTTCAGTGGTGGCACCTTTTCCATAAAACATTTCCCCAAAATATATGACTGGCTGTACCAGTCATTAAAAAAACCTTATCTGGTTTCTCAGAGATCATCCTCTGTTCATCATCTAGGACTAAATATTGTTGTTGTTGTGTGCCTCCAAGTAATTTCCGACTTATGGCAACCCTAAGGTGTTCCTATTGTAAGGTTTTCTTGACAGGTTTCTTCAGAGGGAGTTTGCAATTGTCATCCTCTGAGGCTGAGAGAGTGTGACTTGCCCAAGGTCACCCAGTGGGTTTCCATGGCCAAACCAAAATGCAAACCCTGGTCTTCCAGCGTAATAAGTCAATACTGAAGCCATTACACCGCTCTGGCTTTTAATATATATGTAATAAATTACATTTATATTGAAACAATATTAAAATCATTTTACTGGATGTTAATTACTTCCAGGATAATGTACAAAGTATTGGTTATTACCTTTAAAGCCCTACATGGTGGGCCATTATAAGTTGGAAAGTATTTGAAGGCACACAACAACAACATTGGTTTGGGTCCAGGTTAGCTATGGGATTGCCTCCTCCTGCATAATCTGACCCATATACTCAGATCTTCTGGGGGACATTTACAGTGGGTCCTTGTTATCCACTGGGGTTTGGTTCCAGGATCCTCTGTGGATAACAAAATCCATGGATACTCAAGTCCCATTAAAATACAATGACATAGCAAAATGGTGTCCCTTATATAAAATGGAAAATCAAGGTTTGCTATTTGGAATTTACACTTTTTTGGAATATTTTCATGCTGTGGATGCTTGACTCCATGGATAAAAAATCAGTGGATAAGGAGGGCAGACTCTATTACACTCATTCAGAACTACAATGGCAACTATCACCCTGACTTTTTTTTCCCCAACCACCCATAGACTGTGAAATGACCTGCTGGAAGAGATTTGACAGCTGAATGTGCTTTCCAAATTTAAAACAACATTAAAGACCAGTCTCTTCTAGCAGGCCTATCCAGATGATTTTTAACCCACCATCTTGAAGCTGAGAAAAAGGAGATGAAGAGATAGAGAAGGGTGAAATTTTTATACGACCACCAACCCTAGGGTGACATGGTCTATTTGCTTAGACATACCGAGTATTTACAACCATGCATTGCAATAGGTAAATGAGCAAACGAAGAAGCCTGAGCTAAAGATCTCAGGATGAGTATAGGTATGCAGGGAGGCCTATACTATCCAAAATATCTAGTTACTCTAACACCAACGAAAGGTGTTGGATGGGAGCGAATGCTTGATTTCCCAATAGCGCCTACACTCCTACCTGCTGAAGCCAGCAGGATCCCTCCTGTTACAGCAGGTAGTGGCACTGGCTGAACACAATGTGGGTATTTGGCCATTTCAGAATTAAGAATGACATTGGCCTCCCTCCCATAAAGCAGACTTTAAAAGGAAACGTTTCTAAATTATTGATCCTGTTGCAGTATTTGACAATCTCAAAGCTGGCAGATGCTATGAATTTTCTAACAGCACATCCAAACAAATGGAAAGGATTTTTTTCTTGTTGTTGAAGCTGACTCAGTACATGAGTAACACAGTTGGGATTCGAGATGTTACTTGGATTCTTGCTCAGGAAGATGTTGAAAAGAAAACAGCATACAGGCCTGAAAGGAAAACCCTGTGGATGAGTAATGCTGACACTTTCCCCGCTATGTACATGTGTACTATTGCAGCCCACTATATGGCATGGAGCTAAACAAGGTAGGAAAGCTTCCATATCTCCCCTATTAAGAACATTTTGGATAGTGTTTGTTGCTAAGTGTGAGGCATCTTTTAGATAGATATATTAATTGAGATATATAAATCCAGACCTGTGGTGATTTTAAAAATGGAACAGAAGGGAGAGGAAATCCTTTGCAATGCATTATTTAGCATTTCCCTTGTGCTGAAACCATATGTAGTGGATGATGGAGAGAAGACATGGGTGGGCATATATGCGTCAACTGTCCCGATGTGGCAGATGCAGTCCTGATTAACTGTGTGTCATCCCACTTGTTCAAACTGAGCAAAATGAAAAAATTGGTTTACGCTCAATAGACTCAGCAGAGGAAAGAGGAGAGGAGGGAGCAGAATCATGCCCTTCCCAGTTGTTGTTGCTGCTGTTCTGTGCCTTCCAGAAAAAGGAGATCAGGATTCAAATCATTTCTGATTTATGGCAACGCTGTCATACGATTTTCAGAGGAGGTTTGCCATTGCCATCTTTGGAGGTTGAGAGAGTGCAACTTGCCCAAGGTTACCTAGTAGGTTCCATGGCCGAGCTGGGATTCGAACCCTGGTCTCTAGAGTCATAGTCCAATGTTCAAACCACTATGCCAAGCTGGCTCTTGCCCTTCCCAGTTGGCCCTGGCAAAAACTGACCACTGTGGCTTCTAGCATATGTGTTCTTCCTCAGTAATAACTTATGCCATCTCAATTCTATTTTGATGTGGCTTGACCACACATGTCCCAGTTTGCATCTCTGAAATGTTGGAGGATATGTGGGTCACGGGTGAGGGAACTAAATGCCACCCTCACTGCCACTGCATTGCACACCTCCTGGTGCCACCACCATGTTGCTAGCCAACATCCAATAGTGCAGAAGAGCACAAATTGAAACAAGATATACAAGATTTAGCTCTTCTGGGAGTGCTAATTTTCTTCTAACAAGGATCTCTTAGCAATCTCAACTAAAGGTCAACCCACTAAACCATTGGGACTTTAACTGTTGACATATCATTCAGAATGAGGGAATTAATCCTTGTTGCCAATTTAGTGAGAAAGGATAAGGAACATTTTACCTTGGGCGCATCTACACTGTCGAAATAATGCATGTTGACACCATTTTAACTGCCATGGCTCCATCATACATAATCCTAGGATTTGTAGTTCCGTGAGGCACTAGCACTCTTTGGCAGAGACATTTAAAGGCCTCGTAAAACTACAAAACTTAAAAGGCTGTCATACTGAATTATTTTTACAGTGTAGATGCCACCTAGAATCCTTGTTTCTAGGAAGAAGGTGGATGCAGTGCAGAGCAGAGGATGAGCCCTAGCACCATGATGACTGGAAGGGAAGGAGAAAGCTAAGTCAATACATAGACCCCACTGGAGAGTCTTTGCAGATTGTATCAAGAAATCAATGAAACCTTGCAAATTGTAGTAAGCTGCCAGTGTCCTCATTGAACAGAAGATCTGCACACAGCCTTTTCCTCTTGTTTGAATCTGAGCCCTCTCAAGTAGATAAGTTGCATCCTTATCTCCCACCTGGAGATGAACCATGAAAACTGGAGACACAAAGCCAGGTCTTGAAATTTGGCAACCCTAATGGAGGGAAGGTGGACAAAATGTAAACGCTGCTCCTCCAATAAGAATTCTGCCTCCTCCCCAGATGAAATTTTCCTTCAGTACCCAAATTTCTAACCTGGCAGTAACTTAACATTTCAGTTGAATATTTATAAATACAGTTTTTGCATCCAAAGAGAAGGGACAAACAAATGGGGAATGTGGACAAAGCAAATACAGTATAAGAATTCCAGGAGGGAATGATTTGCTGGGTCTCACTCTCTTTGGAATGCTAGACTGGGGACTGAAGGAAATTTTCATTGGAGGAGGCAGAATTCTTATTTTGGAAGGGCAGTGCACTCATTGCCCCTCACCATAGCTACACCTCTGGAGAGGTTACGGTTCAGAAGCAACCCTTGGGCTCGTTGTGCATCTCCAAGAACACTGACATTAAGGAATGTACCTGATGCTGAATACTGTAGTTCCTCTCCTCTACCTTCAACACCTGGGCTAAGATTTCATGCCTCCACACGTCCGACAGCTACATTTTGTCCAAAGTGGAACATCTGCACTCAGTTGAAGGTTGTGGAAGCAGAGCTGTGCATGCATTGGCATAGTATGTGCGTTTACATATGGACTGTACAGTTTGCAAAGATTTTCTCCCAGCAAGAAAAACATGGCTGCAATTTTGCTTCCCTTCAGTAAAAGTTTACTAAAGAATTTTGTTGTTTGTTGTGTGCCTTCAACTTGTTTCTGACTTATGGAGAATCTAAGGCACAGGGGTGTTTTGGGGCAAGTTTCTTCTGAGGGGGTTTGCCATTGCCACCCTCTGAGACTGAGATGGTATGAATTGCCCAGAGTCACCCAGAAAGTTTACATGGCCAATCCAGGATTTGAACCCTGATCTCCCGAGTCAAAGTCCAATGCCCAAACCACTACACCACATGGAATTACACCCCTATAAAACAGTAAAGAGCCAGCATGGTCTAGTGGTATGAGTCTGGGACCACTCAGGGAAACCAAGGTTCGAATTTCTGCTTGGACATGGAAACCATGGGTGACCTTGGGTTAGTCACACTCTCTCAGCCTCAGAGGATGGGAAAGCCAAACCCCCTCTGAAGAAATCTTGCCAAGTAAAACCTACAAAAGGGTCACCTTAGGCTCTCCATAAGTCAGAAATAACTTGAAGGCACACAGCAACAACAAAATACGAGAATAGAAACTTCGCAGAACATACCTTATCCTGTTCTGGAGCAACTTGTGTGGCTGTGTTGAAGCCCCAGTGATGCCCAGGACTGCCAATGAAAATATTACATCCAAGACAAATTGGCAAGGTCTTCAGGCAACTGTTTGAAAATGGAACAGTACATAGTAGGGAGCCTTTTCGTTACGATTCAATTTAAATATGTCATAATTGCTCGCTGTGATTGTCCCTGGGCACCAAGCTTGTACGCAACATGTAATTTTTTTTAAAGAACTGTGATGTGTTGATCAATATCTGCAGCAATAGATTCCTTACTGCATAAATCATGTGTATATGTAAGCGACAACCCATCCCCACAGGCGAAACTAGATGGAAAATAAGATAGTCCAGGTGTGTTGGCTGGTAGGTCTCAGCGTGACACTTGTAAGTTATCAACATAGGAAATGAGCTCTGAAGTTTGTCCTTTGCCTTCGTTGCTAGAGGAGTGGCACATTCTTCCAGGTCAGCAAAGCCTGTTGCTGAAAACACATCCACAATCACATCGTGTGCGCTCCAAAGGAAGGACTTGTAAGCTGCCCAAAGCCGAATCAAAAAAGGGTACTATGTTTTTAGACAAGGCCCCTGGCGTACATCAGGTCTGAACTCTCACTAGAAGCCAAGATGATAAAACTGAGGCTGTCATACTTTGACCATATCACGAGATGAAATGACTCCATGGAAAAGACAATAATGTAAAGCAGAAGGCAGTAAGTAGGGAAAAAGAAAGGCTGCATTACAGGTGGAAGTCCTGAGTTCATAGGGCACTTGATGACTTAGGGCAGATCAACACATACAGTAAAATCCAGGGAGACTAGCGAATGCAATCTTGCACACGAAGACTGGAACTACATTTAATGTTACTCTTCTTCATTTGCACAAGTTCTTGTGAGGGCTCTTGTGAACAGTTTCCAAATTGTGAAGTCGAAGGCTTTCCTGGCTGGCATCCATAGTTTTTTGTGGGTTTTTCCAGGCTCTGTGGCCATGTTCTAGAAGAGTTTACTCCTGACGTTTTGCCAGCATCTGTGGCTGGCATCTTCAGATCTTTCTCTGAAGATGCCAGCCACAGATGCTGGCGAAACGTCAGGAATAAACTCTTCTAGAACATGGCCACAGAGCCTGAAAAACCCACAAAAATTTCCAAGTACATCAGGCAGGGGACTCTGGGAGTTGTAGTCCAAAAAATATCCCCCCTCCTGCCCAGCTGATGCAAAGTCTTGTGCAAATTTATAACAACATTGGATGTAATTTCACCCATCTACCCTCCATGACATTGCTCCAAAACACACATGCCCACCAGTCTGGTGGAAATAGGCATTATTTGTCTGCATAAAATACATATCAATGGGCCTGAACAGACAGGCCAAAATAAAGCTGCTTCGGGTCTCTTTGGAGGTATACTGTTTAAATGACACACACATCTTAAGAGGTCAGAAGCTGCGCCAAAGCTGTGTTCCAGTCCTCAGGACCGGAGCATGGCTTTGGTACAGCTTCCAGCCTTTTAGGATGCATGCATCATTTAAACAGCATACCTCCAAAGAGACCCGAAGCAGCTTTATTTTGGCCTGTCTGTTCAGGCCCAATGTTTTTATTTCTTTCCTAACTCTGTTTTCCTATCAAAGAAGATCAAAAGGGAAGAAAAGGACAAACCAATAATGCCCTTTCTAAGGGGATTTGCTTTCTAATGTTCTGCTTTTACCAAAATATACCCTGAACAACCAGTCTAAATTTAGTCACCTAAACAAACACATAATCTGTATATTATTTTTTCCATAAAGGTTTGTAACATCCTTTAGCATTTGTTCATTTTTTATTCTGTCTGGTTACTGAACAGTGAACTCACCGGGGACTTTTATTAAAATTCACTTCAGCTCTTCTTTCGAATCATCTTAATGCTGAATTTATGCTTCCACGGAGCATCATGGATAAAGAGGGTAATGATACTTGTTTAGCACTTCATCCACGTATGAAATTGTTGCCTCGAAAAATTCAAGAAGTCAGGGGGGAAAGTGATTGAGTCATTTAAAGGAGAAGCATAAAGGGGTGAGAGATTCATTGCACTTGGGGGAATAGTCTGTTTCATGGTTAGGTGTTCTTGCTGTTCTTTAATTTGGTTTGTTTGTCTTTTGACTTAGAATATACTCAAGACTATCAATCTAGGTAACTGTAAGAGATATGTATATTTTAAAAAAACATGCCAATGTGAGGACTTTTGTAGGTGTGACATTTTAGAAACACTAGCCCTGTTCAAGAATTCAACTATGATGTGAAAATCACTTTCAATAGTATTGCATTTCTCCACATCACCCTTCTACTTTCCTCCTTTGCAAAGGGTTTTTGCATGGAAATCCATATCCACTTTTAACTCATTATGGCTGCATTGGCCATATAGCAAAAATACAATAACATCCTAAGTCCACAAAACATAGATATTCTGCCTGCATAGATATCCCTCCACAACATCTCAACACAGAACAATACAACAACATATTAACAAAATGCAGGCCTGTGACTAACATTGTCATTTCCCCCCATCCTGTATGATTTTTAACATCCTTCCCTGATGAAGAAATCAGTGGAGCTTGGAAAGCTTGCATTATGCATTTTTTGCATTTTGGTTGATTGAATAGAGGTATCCATGTTTTGTGGATTACCAAAAGCCCCAAATAGTATGACCAATGGTGAAAAATCATTGGAGCCGTGCTGCAGCCCAGCTGCTTATGGAGGCCCTATTCATACCTCTGACATACAGGAATTAATATTTCTGGGTTGAAAGATTATTTTCTACAAAGAAAATGGACAGATTTTTCTCCCCATCCTGCTTGCTGATTGGGAGTTTATTGCACCCCCCCTCAAAAAAAGTGACTTACCCCTGACAGGATAGAGTCGCTTACGGGGTGCAGTTGGGTAGTATCACATGGAAAATGCTGCCAATGCTGCCAGGTGACTGCATCCCGGCTAAATCCCGGCTCCCGGCCACACTCAGGTGGCCAATTTGCAAAGTTAGGACTTAGCTGGGACGCATTCATCTGGTGGCATAGACAGCATTTTCATGCAATAATACCCAACTGCATCCTGTTTGCAACTCTATCCCACCAGGGGTAAGTTGCTTTGGTGGGGGGGGGGGGGTTTGCGATAAATTCCCTGGTTTCAACCTATGTGAAGAACCATTGCACAAGTTACTGAACAGTGAGTCATTATGGAGGCAAATCCCATTAATTCAGTGAGTCTACACAGCCCAAAACTTGGCTCTGATGCAAGCAATCTGGACAATATCCTGCATGTTCCTCACATTTATAAACAAAGTATAAAATCCTTACAATAATTTAAAAGTTTATATACCCAATTTTCTGGATGTTCTGGGAAGATCTGGAGCCCTGTGTTCCCATGCCATAGTGGCTGTCTGCACAGGTATCCCACTGGGCCACCTTGTATGTCCACTGCCACCATAGGTCACTCATTCCGAAGTCAGAACAAGACACCCAGCCTTGTGCTTGTCTCTGGGCACCTTGTTCTGACCTCAGAAGCGAGTGACCCTCAGTGTTAGCAAACAGACTGAGTGGTTCAGCAGGATGCCCATGATACAGTCACCAAAACATGGGAATAGAGGGCAAGGTAATGGGGGGAGATCAAGGGAACTGCAGAGCCAAGATACTCTGGGCTGCCCCTGGAGTATCCTGACCAGTGCAGACAAGGCTCTTTTTACAACCTTGCTCACTGGTGGGAGACCACTGAAAACACCATCTTCCTTGCACACCAGTCAGAAGCTGAATGGACTGCCTTTGCTTAATCTGGTGGCTGGCTCTTAAACTGGGGTGAAGCAGTTGGCCCAAGAGATGTTCCTTAGTTACGTTGACTGTGTTAGTTATGTAAACATAGTTATGCAGACAGGGTAGTTATGCAGACACATAGCAATAGCAAGTACATTTCTATATCACTTATGAGTGAACTAGCACTCCTTAAACAGTTTACAGTGTGTAAGCCAATTGCCCCCAACAAACCATACATTTAGCAGTCCAAATGTCAATCCTAACCTGCCTTTAACATCAAGCCCACCTTGACCCCAAGCTGGCCACCTAAAAAACATGACCTGTGAAATAACTTCAGCTACAGAGAGATCAACAGGACATCATGGATGGGAAGAGGAGATGTAAAGGAAGAAACAAGCACTGATTTCTTTTACACTTTTTGCATCCGAAACCTTGCCGTTATATGACTAGAAGCCTGTGGAGCAAAGGACTCCTCCTTGCAACTCACATACTGACATTTCCCTTTGAAATTAATATAGTGGGTTTGGAATGTACCATATCATTAAGAAGGGATTAGATAGCTCTGAGACAGCATAATGTAACACTGGCTGAGGAACCTCTAGTTGTTAAGCTAATTGGACAGCCAGTGCTCTGATAACTGGGAGCTGCCATAAATAAGCAAAGAGAAAAGCTTTGGGAGGTGTTTCTTGAGAGTCAGCCCCTCGGGGAAGTCATTAAAATGTTCATTGCCACCTCCCACCTCAGAAACAAACACAAACAAAATTGACTGGACATCTCTGAGACAGTTGGGATCTGAAAGATCTCGGCGCTTCCCAAATCTCCCACCGACACCTCACTAAGGCACCTGAAAAACATGGTTTGGTTTGTACTAATGACCTCAACTTTTGTAAAGAGGTGGGTTGTCCTTTTTAAGTAATTGCTGTGACACCTCATTGCGGTATTGTAAGAAGGTGCTTTGGATACAACTCCAGTTTTCTGACCTCCTTCTTGCATAAGACAAACATCTTGAAAGGTTGCTTTGGCATCTCTGCTCTAGGGAGCAACCTGAGCACACTGGTTACATGCTTTGCATACACAAGTTCCCATGTCAAGCCTTCAGAACGGCCGGGAAAAGATCTCGGATAACAAACTCAGAAAGAACTTCCAGCAGCTTGGCTGCCAATCAGAGAAGATAAAACTGGGTTATATGGGCCAATAGGTCTGATTCAAGTATAAACTACTTCAGGTGTTCAATGCAGCAGTTTCCAGGAGAATCAGGAAATGGGACTTTTGACTGCTGACATTTAGAACCTACTACACCAAAGGTATATCTTTTATGATAGCAGGTAGTAGGAGACTACTGGCAAATCAGAGTAAATACTGTGCTAGATGGATATACAAGATGGCTTCAAATAACACAACCTCATATATGTCGAGTGTTCACCTCTGTTCAGTCATTTTGCAGTCTATTGCTTATGAGTGAAGAGAAAGTTGTGATATAGGGAGATAATGGCTGCAATCCAACATCCATTCACCTTAGTATGAATATTCACTTATAGAAAAGTGTTGAACTAGCATTTTGCAACCCCCATGCAGAACGGCAACATCACACAACACATGCCAGTGACTGGGCACCATTGTGCAATGCGCACTTATAATGTGCAATGTGCAATCTGCAACATGCAACCACAATGCACAATGCATGGTGTATAACCACAGTGCTCTGTATATCATGGGGTATACTTGGCAAGATTTGTTCAGAGAAAATTTGTCATTGCCTTCCGCTGAGGCTGATTGTGACTAGCCCAAGGTTGCCCAGTGGGCTTTATGGCTGAGCTGGGAATCGAACCCTGATCTCCTTCCAATTTATGTTGGCCCCTGTAGACAGTTGCTCTCTTAGATTGAAGAACTGCATTTACAAGACAGCTGAACACACCTATATGGCCCATCACAGAAAAGGCCTGGATTACATCTTCACCACTTTCCCCATGCTTGCTATTTCTTCTATGTCAGGTAAAGGTAACAGCCGAGATTCTACACAGCAGTCTACATTTTGCAACATTATACATCCACAGCTGCATTGCAGAAATGCAATAGAGCTCTGTTAGTAAATTGCAAAGATGCACATCCAGGCATTGGTAAGAGTGTTATTGGGTGCTTTCAATAATGCACTGGACTCTCCTGAAGACCATCATACACTTTGATGTGCATTGGGCAATTCTGATATTTATTGCACACTCCTGTTGTGCTCTGGCACTTCTTAGCTGGTGTCCAGATGCATATTGGGATTGTTCCATTGTGCATCAGTGCCCACTGCAAATTGGGATCATAACACATCAGTCTCCCCTTTAGCTACCATTGCATAATGGACAGCTGTAATGTCACAGCAGCCCCTATTTAACAGACCTTGCAAAACGAATCATTGCTATTTCCTGTATACATAAGACCACTTACAAAAGTCCCATGCTAAATTCTGGCATATATATATATATATATATATATATATATATATATATATATATATTTGCCTCATTGATGAAAAATGGATTCAGAAGGGAAAAAAATAAAGTGGGATGGAAAGAAGATTCGTAGGTCTTTGCCATATCATTTATACAGTCATGATCGACAATCTGGACTAGGACAATCAGCAATCAATGCCAAAAAGGTGACCTGCCACCATCTCTCTGCAATACCAATCAATATATAATTCTTGCTGCACTGAGGGCACTCTCTAGATCTGACATTTCATCTCACTGGGTTTCATTAGGGGATAAATATACTTTTAAATAAATAGCACACGAAGAACACCGTGGGTTAGTTTAAATTACATCCATCTCACACAACAGTGAAAGCAGTTCCGCTTGGGAGATCATGCCCATCTGTCCAAAACAAGGTACTCCAACCAAAAGAGAGGGAAAAGAAAAGAAGACGCCCTCTCCATTAACTGGTTAGTTACACAGTGTGCAGGTTTGCATTACTCTATATGCACATTATCATAAACCATTTCCAATCTACGCAAAGGTAGCTCATAGTCAAAATGCAAGCTATTATAATGTCTTGCATATAAAACAGGAAATTGGCATGGAGGGCTGATTTATTTCCTTGCAATTTTAATCGGGGGGGGGAAAGGCATACACCCGCATTGTTTGTCTAGAACATGAATTTTCATGAAATGCTGTTTAATGTTTTACAAATAAAACCATTGCAGTGAACATTCAAAAGGTAGTTCTCCCTTCTCCCTGCCATACAATACATAAAAACTAGTGGATTTAAGTACAGGTGCAAAAATAAACAAGCATGCTCAAGCTTTTCTCTCTTTTTTGCACTAGATCAGCACCTTGGAAAGTGATCACTAAGCATTTCGATGGGGAAAACAATAATACGAAGATATTAGTGTGTATTGGTTTTGTCTGTCAGTGGATGAACAGCATTGATTACTTTGGGATCAATTGGATCAAGAACACTTTATTTGCCATCTTTTACATTGCCATTTATTTATTTATTGGCTTTGCTTTTGTCAAGGAGCTGCTGCTCAGTTTAACACTCTTTCTTGGTGAAGAGTTTTCCGTTGGGTATCCCTGTGTACAAAGAGAACACAAAGCTAAGAGTGTGTCCGCACCACCTGATTATAGCAGTTTTGACCCCACTTTAAATATCATGTCTCTGTCCTGGAGTTCATAGATCATTGAAACACTCAGAATCCTAGCAGAGATGTACTCTCATTACTTTGTATACTGAAATCAAGGATGGGCAACTGCGGAGGGGAGTGAGGAAGCCACATCAGTGGGCTGCAAGTACAAAACACTGTCTTGTAACCAGTATTAGCATAAGACTCCAGTGCCAGTCCAATGGAATGGAGGCATCTTAAGCAAGTTGGGTCCCAAACCAGCAACAATCGCTAGAACCAAAAGAATCTTTTCTTTGGTAGACTCAGCAAAGTGCCCAAGGCAATGATGTGACTATTATATTCATCATTGGGCCCTGCTGCAGGAAAGCTATGTCATTCGGTTTGCTTTTGTGTGGTATTTGATAAAAGCTTGGAGTGCCTTGCAGAGTGTTGACAGAACTTCTTTGTGAGGCCATAGGTCGCCATCTAATCCATGAAGATATAACCTGTGGCTTGATTATAGAGTCTCTTGGACTTGCTGAAGAAAGGTCAAATATTTCTTTGTTTTCCTGAGTATTTCCCTAGGGAAGAAATAAAGTGTGTGTGTGTGTGTGTGAAAGAGAGAGAGAGAGAGAGAAAGAGAGAAAGAGAGAGAGTGTTCCTGGTTGGATAATTCTTGTAAAATGATACACCAATAGTATCACTTATTATATTACTAAAGAGAATAAACTTGCAGTAATCAATGGAAAAGGAAAAGGTACGGTCATGTGAATTCACAGAATGGGTACAGATTTCAGATCAGAATTTGCTGGCACTCCAGAAGCCTGGCAAGATACTAAATTTTGCTTTAGAAACTACCACTGCTACTACCACCAGCAGCCAACATTTGGGGGGTTGTCTAGCAGTGGTAAGACACCTACACTTTTACATTTCTCACAGTACCTTTGAGGGATACAAAACAGGGACATTAGGGATAATTAAAAAGTTGTTGAGAAACTGGAGCATATCCAAAGGAGGGTGACTAAAATGGTGGAGGGTCTGGAAACCATGCCCTATGAGGAACGCTTCAGGGAGCTGGGGATGTTTAGCCTGGAGAAGAGAAGGTTAAGATGTGACAAATTCCTTGTCTTCACTGTGTATGACATTCCTGACTCTTTATCACTGGTAAAGTTTATATGGTGCCCACCCTTTCACTGATAGGATATTCAAGTTAAGTTAAGGTAGGCATTGTTGTCAAAGAAGACACACCTTATAAATGACACAACTGATCCAGAGAGGGGTGATGTGCTGGTGGGACACTAGCTAAAAGGTGCTCAACAAAGTTGGTATTTCTCTTTTCAAACAGATCTATAGTTAAAATACAGTTTGAGGTGGGTAGATTCCTGCATTGTGGACTCTCAGAATGCAGAGGAATACTGGCCTAATTTGAAAACATATTCACATACAATCTGAATCTAAAATATGTACCGGAGAGGTCTAAGCAAATAGCATTTATATGGTGCCTTAATAATATCCATAAACTATTCTTAGCAGCACAAGACATGATACAAAACTCACCTGCAAGGCAGCCATTGGAACTTTTGACAGGTAGGGAAAGAAAACTTAATTAAAGTCGAGAGGGGAATGAGGGTAAGAAGCAATTAAAGGCTATTTGGGGACACAAAACGTAAATAACTCCGGCCATAAAATATTCATTTTCTGATTTGGAGAGGGGTGGGTTTTGAATATTTTATTTGCTTTTCCTCTGTCCCCTGTGCCTTTCTGGAGAGCAGCGCTCCACTTCAAAGGGTGTAAGGCCCTTACTGGTGCATTGGATCAGAGGCTCTTTGGGTTTTCTCTGCTTGTCTGTCAATGACTCATTCCATGTTAGCCTTCCAGACTTGCCCTGTAAAAGGCAATTGGTCCAGGAGATATTGGCCCAATCTCAGAGTCAGTGCGCTGTTGGTCTACACCACAAGCATCTTGACGATTTCACTGAACTAGGCCTTCATTCATATTAAATCTTTATGAATTAAGGCCTGGTTCCCACTTCCTTTTAAACTGGACCGCAAATCAATTTGAACCGGTTCAAATAACCCTGGTTCTTACTTGAACCAAATCTCTGAAGCTATTCGTAGAGGGAGGGTCATGCGCTAAACCCATTTAACCCATGTCTTTTTGATGCTGTTTTGTTTCCGTGTCTTTTTGGATAAATCGATTCAGCGCAAGTGTGAACCAGATGCGGATTGGAATCAATTTAAATTTGTCCTTTGACCAGCTGGAGTGGGTCCATTTTGAATCAATTCATTGGTGAATGTGAACCACAAGTGGGTCATTTTATAATAATAAATATAATATAATAAATATATAATATAGTAGTAGTAGTAGTAGTAGTAGTAGTATCCCGCCTCTCCCTGTATTGGATCGAGGAACAAAATGCGATCGGAGCAAATGTAGTGTGCTCCACTGTCGATTCGGATTGCAAACCAATTTATTTGTAAGTGGGAATCAGGGCTAAGTATTTGTAAGTAAGTAACCTCTCCTGGCCTGATCCCTCCCACCCAAACATTATAGATACATAATTCACCCAGTGGAAGGGACCTCCTTCTCACCATGCAGCCAATGCCTGATTTTGAAACATATAGGCAAACCTCAAAACTCTGAAGAACTAAGGAACTTCAGCTGTTTAAAGATTTTGCAGGATCTGGAATTCTCATCAGAAGCAATTCTGACACCATTCCCATCTCCGGGTAACCTTGGAGCACCTCTTTAAAATTCCTCATAGCAAGGCTCATGTTTTCTGTATCTCTTTTGCTCCCCATGTGATGAAAGTGAAAAAAAATTAAAGAGAAGGAGAAACTTATAACAGTGCATTTTGTATCCCTTTTGTTCATTATGCGTCAAAGGCTTAGAATGCAGCCACAGGAAAACACATGCTTGGTGGATATTTCAAATGCACATAGCCAGCTCTAGAGGGACTTTGAAAAGTATCAAATTAGGAAGTGTCAGATGGGTTTTCTGGAGTAATGCAGATGTATAATACATAAATGGGATCATCTTTTCAGCAATCGTTATGTCTTTCTGAAAAATAAAATTGGCTAGCAATTAATCAATATCAAAACCTGGTTCTCTGTGTGCGTTGCCATCATCCTGGAAACACGATGACCTCAGGACTGTGAACTTGCAGGGGGAGAGGAAGTCATTGCTGCATGTCATCCCTTCACCATGAATATCATGTAGCTAGTTCTTGTGCAAACAGACATGCTATTGTGTCACTTTTGGTTCTAAGCTATGGCTGATTTCCATGGTTTGGGAGATATATCTCAGGGTATCAGTTTCTGGAATCAATGAGACAAAGGCTGCAGTTGAACTCGTATCTTCCTGGCAGGTTTTCTATAGATGACCATGTGAACAGAATTTTGCTACTGCCAAATGCAGGTATGAGTTGATCTACACATGCATATTGATTGGGATAGGGGTGCAATGTAGAGTAGCCATATTCAACCACATGTGGACTGTTGCCCATGCATGTGAATACAAATTCCTTCTATTCATTGCCATTTCACATTGCATTTTCACAATGGATTGTCAGCCATGTGCATTAACCAAGGACCCCCATAGATACATTGTGCTACACTGAAATTCGGTATAGGCCTTGTGTAATGTAAGTGTGCCAGTGGATATTTATTCTATGTTGAAACAATGGACAATCTGAAACAAGCCCTATTCCACACTACACAATTATAACAGTAGGGATGTATCCACACTGTAGAATTAAAACCGTTTGACACCAAATTCCTGGGATTTGTAGTTTGGTGAGGGATTCAGCCTAGGCTGTCAGAGAGCTCTAATGCCTCACCAAACTACAAATCTCAGGATTCTGTAGGATAGAGTCATGGCAGTTAAAAGTGGTGTCAAATGGCATTAATCCCGCAGCATGGATACACCCTATACACTTTAAATGCCATGGTAACATCCCATGGAATCCTGGGATTTTCAGTTGTAGGGTGTTTACTAAGGGCCCAAACAGACAGGCCAAAGTAAAGCTGCTTCGGATCACTTTGGAGGCACGCTGTTTAAATGTTACACACATCTTAAGAGGCCAGAAGCTGCGCCAAAGCTGCGCTCCAGTCCTTAGTATGTATGGCTTTGGCATGGCTTCTGGCCTCTTAGGACCCATGCATCATTGAAACACCATACCTCCAAAGTGACCTGAAGCAGCTTTATTTTGGCCTGTCTGTTCAGGCCCTAAATTCCTTACTTGCTGCCTTACTGAATGACAAATTCCAGGATTGCATAGGATGCTGCCATGGCAGTTAAAGTGGAATCATAGTGCTATAATAGTGTAGTGCAGAAGGGCTCTGGGTAAGCCTTTGCCCTGATCCTGGATGGATCTTCTTACATTCTTATGTTTACTTGGCTTCTTGGAATATATTGGCTGGCCTCACATCATAAATCAGAGCAGCAGCCAACAAACATGGCATGAACAGTAAGGAGTCCGACCATAATATGGGACAATTTGTATGAGTAAGGGTTAGAAGACAGCTACCTGTCCCATGTTTTCATGAATTAGGCAAAGATAAGAGTAGTTTGAGGCTAGGAGCAGAGATCAGCATTGCCAAACAACCCAAAGCTATCCTGCTGTGTTAAATTAAAAAGAAACAAGATAATCATGACATATTTGCTGATCCCCTCCTTTAATTATAGCTTGAAAGAACTACCACTTCAGTCCCAAAGTCGTAAACGTTTGCATGTATCTGGAAATGTTTATCCAGGGAATGTTGCTATCGCTGAGACATCTCTTCATGTTCTCACAAAGATCTGGTATGCGTTTCAAAGAGCCTTTTTCTTAGGCATTACAGGTTTACATGACAAAGGTGGGAGGAACAGTACGCAGTGAAAAATTCAGGTTGCAATCCTGCACGCACTTACCCTGGCGTGGTGATTTGATGCGTAATGAAAGATTTTTGATAAGCTGTTAGCTTAAACCATCGCTTGTCATTTTCACAGTGGTTCGTTTTATTTTAGAAAGGTGGGGTGGGTTTTCTTTTTTTACAGAAACAAGAAATGCCTACAATGACTGACAGTGAAGCCTTGCTTAAAATCATGACCAAGTTGTAACAGTTCATTTTCTTGGGGAAAAAAACTTCTTCATTAAACTATAATGCTCTGCTTTTTCTAGCAAATCCAACTGTGTTTGCTTTCCTTTCAGTTCAGCTGTACTCACAGCAGGGCGGGCACTCCCTCCCCATTTCTTCTTTTACTATTAAAGAAGTTCCCTTGATGCCGCGTTCTGTCACAGATCTTAACTCAAAATCATTTATTTAACATCTGCTCTGCAATCATTTCTTCAAGATTTACTTCCTTGAAAACACAACTGGGACACTTGATCCTCCCTTGTTTTCAATCTGTGATATCCTTAAAAAAATAATAGTAAAAGACATTATGAGCGGGGAGGAAGGAGGGGAGAGAGTCAAGCTGACACCAATAAATTGTAATGACTCATTTCTTTTGCATTATTCCTCCTTGAGTAATTTCTGGGAGGAGGCGAACTACAGAGACGCTCAGAGGCAGTCTTGTAGAATTACACAGACCTCCATTGGATATATATATATATACAGCAAACACTTTTTCTCTGTGTGCGATCATATGCTATGATCATTTCAATGGGGAAAAAATAAACTTATTGGCTAAGATCCTACACTGGGAATATGTACCCTAGCAATCCGCATGTGAAGCTATCAATTAATTGTCCTATTCAATTCATGTGCACAATGACAATCTTGCACAACTCAACCAAGGCACCAACTGAATGCACAATCAAATGCGTATGCACATGTATGTGCAATGGTTGGTGCACGCCAGTGCACAATGCTCAATGTACACCAGTGTGAAGTGGCATTGCATGTGCAACTCTGCTCCTGCAGCCTTGAACTGAAGGCGGACATTGTGAATCAGACATCAATGTGCAGCTTCCATAGGGGAACATATGGATGCTGAAGACACCAACAGGATCCCAACTTAATTCAGCCACATGGCCTAGGATTGGAAAACCCCAGGCATCTGGTTAATAGTGTTGCTGAATAAACAGGTCTAGCATCAAGTCACCAGAGAGAGAGAGCAACACATTTTTAACACAAGTATTGACCTCCCTCTCTTCTCTTTGTCTTCATTATTTTATTACTTAAAAAAATATTTTCAATGGTTTATTGCATGATATAAAAAGGCCTCTTGGGGGCCTAATGTGACCCCCTGGCCATCCACAGTTGGCCACCCTTCCAACAAATGAAACTGTTCAGCCATTAAAATCTCTGTCTGAGGCCTTCCTCTGTGTCCCACCTCCATCCAAGTTGGCCATGATGTAGGACAGGACCTTCTGAGTAATGGCATCTGAGCAATGAAATTTCCCCATGGTAGCTTATATGGCCCAGCATTGTTAGATCCATTCCTTAGCACCTGCCATTTACACTTCAAAATCCATTCACACAATAGCTAATTTCATGAACAGTGTTGCATTTAGTTTGGTCAAAATTATGAAAGTGCATAAAGGAAGCTATATATTCTGGTGCTGTTGCAGTGTATGATGATGATGATGATGATATCTTCATTTGTTGCTGATTTCAGCTTTTTTTTTGCCTTGGCTTTCCAGAACCTGCTGTCATCTAAAAGATAAGTCAGTTTTTATATTCCCGTTAAAAGAGAAAAATAGTAACAAATAAAAATGCAACAATAATATAATTGACAATCAGTTCACTTGGCTTGAACATTTCACCATAACAAGATGTGATAAATATTCATAGCACAGCCTAATTCCTGGCATGCAGAAGTATATTTTACAATTGCACGTAACTTATGTTGGCTGGCTGGAGCAGATTATAGCATGGTAATGGAATCTTAAAAAATCCTCTTGTATATTATGCCCGTATAATATGCTCTATAATGGAGAAAGGGGGTACCATAATTTGGATAACAGATCTACTAAAGCATGGAAGATAAAACTGACCTGTTTGAGCAACCTCTTTCACGCATAAAGGTTTTGATGTGTTGGTGAAATCATTTTCTGTGGAACAGCATCACCATTTAAAGCAGGATGTCAATACACATGTGCTGTCACTTTTGCACACATGTGTGCAAACCACAAATCTCGGTGTTCTGTAGGATGAAGTTGTAAGAACCCAACTGGTATCAGACACACATGTATCCTTTTGCCTATACTAAAGTAAATTTAGCTGCCAGCCCAACTGGCTTCTGTGTATGGATTGGAAGAGTACTGTCTTGTCTGTGGACTCAGGGCCTGTACAGATGGGGGGAAATGGGTGGACAGAGGCCCATTTCTCCCCCGTATTGTTACCGTGCCAACCAACGGCAGCATTGCACCATGCATTGCGCAGCAATGATGCACCATGAAAAAGGAGCCATGAAACATGGCTTCTTTCTCCACTACTGCCAAGATGCCATTAGCGCCCTGGAGTGGCATGGTGACATCCTTTGTGCGCTGCGCCATTTGGATGCGGCGCATGAGGCACATCATTGGCATGCATGCTGTCTGAATGCGCATGTGCCGCATTGCCACCTGAACAGCACAGTAGGGCTTGAGAGCGTATGAACTCCCCACTCTCCCAAGCCCTAATTTTGGCCCCAGGCCAGCGCATAGTGCCAGTCTGTACTGGACCTAAGTCAGCAGAATGTTTGGACCAGTCCCCTAATTTATCAGAGCCCTAGCTCAAAGGTACCAGGAGCCTTTTCACACAACACACTTATAGTGCTATAATTCCATGTTAACTGCCATTGTAATATCCTATGGAAGGAAGAGACCTTTACAATTTTCAGCAAAAGAGCTGTAGTGCCATACCAAAGGATCCCATAGGATGCAGCCATGGCAGTTAAAGTAGAATCAGAGCGCTACTACTGTATAGTATAAATGACCTCCAGATGCTGGTATTAGCTTTATCTGTGGCTTTGAATCTCTTCAACCTGTCTTCATGGCTTTTACTTCTCCATTACAAAATGGACATCTGTTCTGATCTAGATTTATTTCCATTGGCAACCTTCTTGGAAGAAAACCAAGGGGAAGGGTTGTGTCATGTCAGAAGTGACCCGCTCAACCTCTGAAGTTGAGGCTCTGCTTAACATCTCTCTGACCTGGACAGAAGTGAGAGGTCCAGATCATGTCCAGAGCTCTTCTGGAATCTGGAGAACCATGCTTCCACACTCTTCAGCCAGAAACTCAACTCTAACTCCCATCTTTGAAAGATTGTTATTAGCCTGTGTAACCTTTCAGCAGATCTGGGAGAGATATATTTCCCCCCATTCTCTCCTAAATACATTTTGCTTCTTCTTCTCGCTCATCTTGGCAGCTTTGGGCCATCGTCCAACAAATGCCAATGCTTAAAAAGAGAGAGCGCAAGAGGAAAAGGTAGGTGGAAAAGCCCAACGTGAGACAGAAACTCCCCTCGAGCCAAAGTGGCTCTGCCAAGTTCAAAAGGTGAAATAAATGAATCTTTACACATTATAAGAACAAAATCAACATTCTTTAGTGGCATAAAGTGCCTGGAAAAAGCAGCAAGTAAAAGCAGGTGTGAGGTGCTCCCTGTCAGCTAAGGACTGCTGATAAACTTCCCTCGCCTGGTTCTGCTTCATTTCAAACAGAAATTGGGGAAGGGGGGAGCAAAGAAGGAAGGCAAGGAGGGGGAAGAAAAGAGAGAGAAAAGGGGTAGGAGGAGAAAGCCGAGTAGAAATAATTGCTGGAGCTCCGAGTTAGCTGAGAAAGCCTGCGGGCTAAGATCAGCGCGAGAGATTTCATCCTCTTCCTTTTATTTCTATAACCTTAAACGTTCTGCTATTATAAAAGTCATCCTGTCAGCTTTCCCTCCAGCCACGACAGCAGCCCCATTTTTAAATTGTATCATTTGGTAAAGTGCTGGGCTGAACTATTTTCATCTCGATTTTTTTAAGGGTGGGAGTTAAAAGTGGAAGAATGAGAGAGAGAGAGAGAGAGCACACAAGGCAGAGAGAGAGAGTGTGTTTCAAATTCTTGCAAACTAATCTATCAAAATATGGATCTACTGTGGCCTACCCCATATGCATGTTTTTAAGAACAGCCAAACAAAAGAAAGGCCTTCCTAAATCATGCCAAAGACTGAGCAGGTCTAGTGTTGTCTGGTGAGCTGATCTAACAAAATAGGGACCCACGGTGGACTACCCCAGATGGGTGTTTTTCAGAATATCTGAACATAAGAGAGATCCAGCTGAGGCTGCATTTGCACTCCAGAAGTAATGCGGTTTGACCCCACTGTAACTGTCCCAGCTCAGTGCTATGGATTTGTCCTGGAAATCCTGAGAAAACTACAAATCCAAGAATTCCATAACACTGAGCCATGGCAGTTAAACCGGTCAGACTGCATTATTTCGGCAATGCAGATGCAACTTGAATCACACCAAAGACCTAACAGATCCAGCATTGTCTGGTGACTGGAGTTAAAATATAGAATCTCCAGAAGCCTATCCCATATGAATGGCTTTAAGAACATCTGAAACCAGGGCTGCATCCACACTAAAGAAATAATCCAGTTTGTTACCACTTTAATTGCCACGACTCAATGATTTGGAATACTGGGAACTGTCTGACACAAAGAGCTAAATATCTCTCAAAACTATAATTCCCAGAATTCCATGGCATTGAGCCATGGCAATTAAAGTGGTGTCAAACTGGATTATTTTTGCAGTGCGGGTGCACTGAGCAATGGCTAAAAGGGTTTTGCTAAATCAATGGCCTAGCTAATCCACCCATTTGTTCATCCAATATCAAACTGCTGCTTTTGAACACATGGTAAAGATTCTCCGTGGTGGGCATGGGGCATAATGCTCTACAAATGCAAAGGCACATCTCCTGCTCTCCCCTGGCAACCTCCACGGAGCACTACTTTATCTTTTAAATGGCCAGACAAAAGGCAAGAAGGAGGCCACTGAGTAGTGGGGACTGCCTCTTGCCCCATTGCAGCTATCTCTAGAGAAAGAGAAAGGGACAAGGTTGTAAGGGCCATCCAGCTGTCATCATCATCGACATCATCATCATCATCATCATGGAATCATAGAGTTGGGAAAGACCACAAAATCCATCCATCCAATCATCATCATCATCATCATCATCATCATCATCATCATCATCGACGAGTTGGAAAAGAACACAAGGACCATCTAGTCATTGTCATTGTCATCAAGCTTTGGGATCCATTTCAAATAGATTAAGGGCTTTCCTACAATATTACAATATTCATCATTCCAGTAAAATAGAATGCAATGTGGCCATATGCCATTTGCAAGAATCCGGGCTTTTAAAGAGGTGAGATTCCTTAAACTCTGCAGAAAAAAGCTCCATAGTTTTTACCAGAGTATCCATGGAAATCTGCAGAAATATGGATTATTGCATGTGTGACCATCCATCTCTCTACATGGATTTGGATAGTTGTGCATTTTTGGCAGA
Source organism: Sceloporus undulatus (assembly GCF_019175285.1). Taxonomy (NCBI): domain Eukaryota; kingdom Metazoa; phylum Chordata; class Lepidosauria; order Squamata; family Phrynosomatidae; genus Sceloporus; species Sceloporus undulatus. The sequence continues at coordinate 16,418,985 of NC_056529.1, read as the reverse complement.
GGTGGGGATGGTTATTAAATGTGAATAGATGCAAATCTGCACCAGAAAATGAAGACAATTAACCATAAATGTAAAGGTGTGAAAATCCACAGCAATTCTCATAATACATTTACATATAGACTAGCCCTAACAAAACATGTAATTATGTTGCTATAGATAAAATCACAACAGCACATGACATTGCATTGATCTCTTGATTCTTAGATTGACTCGTTGATGGTCCAAAATTCCAGTCAATGGCATGGGATAGACTCCAGGGTGCAACACTTTGCTAATTTTCTTCTCAAAGGAAGCAATGATTAACGTTAGCAATTATTTCCTCACTATGAGAAAGTCTTTTAAAAGGGTGCAGTTTTCAAGGACAATTCACAATTTGAGATTTTTTCTGTGCAACATTCCCATGTGATATGTTTGGCATTTTCTGCATAGGAAACAGCATTACTTTTTTTGGTGGTCCTGTATGGAAAATGCTGTTCTCTCACTCAAAATCACCCCTCATGAATTTTGTGTAGAGTAATCCCAAACTGTGAAAATTAGGGTTCTACTTGCCAGGGTTTCTTCACCCTTTCAGAGATGTGTTTTTCTACAATATTAAAAATATTCTTTGAATATCCATTACATCCCAGTGTGTGTATGTGCCTTCAAGGCTGCTGCCACACTGCTGAATTAATACAAGTCGATGTCACTTTAACTGCAGGGACGTAGCCAAGGGGCGGGGGGCGTGGGGTCTGGACCCCCGCTTCCATTAGATACAATGAATGGTGCATGCTGCTGCACTGCCGCTCCCAAGCCCCATTATAATGGTGGCACTTAGTCTGGACCCCCCCCCCCCTTCCCAAAATCCTGGCTATGTCCCTGTTAACTGTCATGGCTCCAACTTGTGTTATATTGGGATTTATAGTCTACCATGGCACCAGAACTGAATGAAAGAGAAGGCTAACTATCTAATCAAATTACAACTCCTAGAATTCCATAGCATTAAACCAAGGCAGTTAGAGTGTTGTCAAGCTGCATTAATTCTGCAGTGTAGATGCAGCCCAGGTGACCTGTTGAATTCATGACCCATGAATTTCATAGGGTTTTCTTAGGCTAGGAATACACAGAGACCTAGTAGACTTTTAACATCGGGTAGATTATTAATGGCTATTATTGTTGTTGACATCAGCTCCTTTTGCTTGCCAGTACCACACTTGCAGGTGCAATACCACACTTGGGGGTGTACAGGGGCAGAAATGTGGCAAAGCTCTTGCATGTTACAACAAAAAGCAATCCCACATAAGCGCCTAAGTGGGATAAACATAAACACCCATTTTAAAAAGACTGTTGGGAGAAAGCTTGCCACATATGTGTGCATGGGTATGTGTGTGTCTGCTATTCCATCAAAGCCATAAATGCAAGCCTTGTTTTGTTTTTTGGTGGGGTTTCTTTTGGTTGGGAGGGGAGAAGGAATGGGAAGGGTTGTGTTGCGAACGTCGACAGATTTGACAGAAACTGTCTTCATTGACAAACTGCGTTTTGAAGTGCCTTTGGAAATAAATGGACTGAAGGAATAGGCCCAGCATTGACAGGAAGCATGGATTCAGGACTTCAAATGCAAACATTATGGCGGGGTAAAAAAACAAGCAACATCTGCAAACAGTAAGTACTTATTTATATTTTATGGAGTGTGTGCTTGGGATTTTTTGACAGGTTTCATTTTTAAAAAGAGGAAGAAAGAGAGAGAGAGAGAGAGAAGGAGAGAAAAAGAAAAAGGGAGGGAGAGAGAGAAGGAGTGCTTATATTGGGCTCAGACAAAGGGGTGAATGTCCCTTTTTAAAAATGCATTATGCCACTGAAAAGCAGTTGAAGGCGGCCGACTGAGCCTCAGGTGAGACAGGGTGACCCCCTCCTAACCTGGTCTAACAAAACACATATGCAGTCCTTGCAATGGAACAGTTTACTGCTACTTTCTCAAGGTCAGGACAAGGCAGACACTGGAGGGCTAGCATTCAGAAAACCTTTTTTTCCCCCTTTCTTTTTTCCACCCTCAGCTGCCAGAAGCGCCTTTGAACTTTTCCCTTTTGAACAAATAGGAAACGAAACTGTGAGGAAACAAGCGCTTGGAATCACAGAGAGGAGGAACACGTACAGAGAGAGAGAGAGAAAGAAAGAGAGGATGGAGGGAGGAGAGAGTAAAAAAATAATAATCATCTAACTTCCGAGCGAAAAAAGTAAGGAAGAGGTTTCGTGTTTAATTTGGAGCTTTACAATTACGTCTTGTGTAGTTCAGAATGGGGGAAGCAGCTTCCCCCCCCCCTTTCCTCTTCTTTGTACAGGTTTGCCTTTTATTTCTATGTTTTTTAAAATTCTATTTGGATTTGTTGTTGTTGTATATATATATATATATATATATATATATATATATATAATCTATCTGTCTAAATAACGAGGAAGACCAGTTGGCAGGTATGTTGCACGGTGTGCGATTAAATATTTAGTGAGCCAATGGTGACTCCCTGGGTAGCAAAAGAAAAGCACAATTACAGGCAGAAAGAAAGCTAGGAACAAACAGAGGAGGGGTGTGTGTGTGTGTGTGTGTGTGTGTGTGTGTGTGTTTTGGCGGAAGGGGGAGAATACAAAGAGAGATAAAGGCAGGCCTTTCATCGGATCTTCCTGTCCAATAATACAGTCAAGCTTGATCCATATGTTTGGCGAGAGGGATAGGAAAAAAAAGAAATCAAAGCGCCACGGCTACCCAAATGTCAATAACTCCAGCAAGGAATATTGTCTAACATTTTCACTTACACTGTTAAGGAATTGCTCACTCAAAGCAATTGGGGAAGGTTCGCTCGATCCTGAAACAAGTCTTGGTTTCCAGGCACACGTGGAAGATCTACGTCTTTTGGCACCGACTTACCTGCTGTAGCCCAGCCTTCCCTTCTTATTTTTATGGCTAATGTAAATAGGGTGTTCCAATCTGAGTCCATGTTTAATTCATGTTGTGTACTGCTTTGAACTCTTCAGATGTAAGTGGCTTATACATGTTTGTAAATAAAAGCAAAATGCATAGAAGGAGAGTGTTGTTCAGTGGTTGGAATGCTGGACTAGGACTCAAGGAAACCAGAGTTCAACTCTCCGGTTAGCCAAAGAAACTCACTGGTTGATCTTGAATAAGTCACTTTCTCTCAGACTCCAGGAAAACAATGACAGACCTCTGAAATAAATCATACCAAGGAAATTTCAGAGCAGGATCACTATAAGACAGAATCAACTTGAAGGCACATAACAACAAAAACATGCACGCACATATGCATATATATTTCTTAGAGTGACTAACACAGCCTTCTCTGCTGTGGCACCTTCAGTGTGGAATACTTTTCCCTTAGAGGTGTGATTAACACCAGTACTGGTATAAAAAGGGATTTTGTAGCACCTTTGAGGATGAGGGGCAAAAGAGACTGGCAACAAGCACTGGGTTGGGGGTGGCATCTGAGTGTGGCATTTAGGGGCTGCGTGCTCTGATGCTACCCCTACGCTACCAGGAAACCACATGGCTGACTGCATGTGTGGCAGCTTTACAGCATTTTGGCGGCATGGCATTTACATGTGCCATGCCTCCAAAACACTGAAATGCCATGAAAACAACAGCAAGGGCCCTTTTTCTGCCCCCAAAAGGAGCGGCATTTTACTGCTTCTTTTGGGGCCAGAAAAATGCTAGATTGGTGCATGGTGTGCAGTTGCCGCAGCCCTGATTTGGCACTCAAAGGGGCAACGTGACACTGCTCCTTTAGGGCCATCTGTTTCAGCCCTAATTTTCCATTAATCTCAAAGGTGCTACAATGTCTCTCTGCATACTGATTTTCCAAAATAACATGGCATACAATTCGTCCCTTGGATCAGCAGGGAATACGTTCCCAGAGTTAAAGTGGAAATGTGGCACTTCTGATAATAGTAAACCCTACTGAAATGAATGACTTCCAGCAGAAGTTGACCATACAGTTGTGCTGGAAGATCTAGAGATTCCTACAGAGCACACCTCTCTAGGCATTTCTAGGTCCGCTAGTGTGACTCTATGGACCTTATCGCACTCACAATTTTAAATGTTATGGGGACTGGAGGAGGACACTCGTGTGCGCGCACGGCCGCCCAAAAACAGATTTTATCGCACACAATTCAGTCCTCCAAGAGGCCCCGTTTCGTCCCCATTGCGCACCCGTTCGCATCCAGTCCTGACGGGCGTGATTTTTGCCTGACGGATTACCTTCTGTCAGCAAAAAATACTACTGTACTGATTTTCTAGACTAACATGGCTATGTCTTTGAATTCTACCAATACAGGGGTCATTCTGGGACTAAATCAAACAATGGCTTTGTAATGAAGCTCTGGAGGTCTAACTGGTTTTATACAAATTTGTGCATTGTGTGTGTGTGTGCATGTACCTTCAAGTCACTTTGTCAGCTTCTGGTGACCCTAGTAATTTCACAGGGTTTGCTCAGGTAAGGAATAAACAGAGCTGGTTCTGCTAATTCTTTCCTCGGTACCCTCCAACATTTCAGAGATGAAAACCAGGACACATGTCACCAAGCAACATCAAAGTATGGTCAAGATCGCCAAGTTAGAAGAGGTTGCAGGAGATTACTTTTGCTACTGATTTTGATTGTCATGTTTTAACTTGTCCAATTGTTTAATAGGCTTTTAGGCTTTTTAATATATTTGCTACTGTTCTATATTGTTGGTTAAACCGATTTTATTGTATGCTGCCCTTAGATTGCATGATATAAGGCAGGAGATAAATATTCCAATAAAAAAAATTACACACATACACACACATGCCAAGGAACAAGGCATACTTGTGTGGAGTCTGTAACACAGTAATGCTGTGGTTGTCTCCTACTATCGTGGAAGGAAACGGACACCTTGATGAAAATGAGTCCTTCGTCATACTTCTCATGTTTCCTTTTTCAACAAATAGACAGTGCTGGGGGCGACTTCCTGGTCAGCTTGATCTAAAGGCACATTCGCCACCAAGGCAGGGAACCAGAGACATCCCAGCTTTTTTATCATCACTGACATTCCCCTAATCCTCCACAAATGACCCTAGGATTGGCTCACAAGAAAAATGGAACAGACTAATCATTTGACCTTGCTCTCAACACAACTGTGTATCGCATGTCATGCGCATCATTTTGTCTGCACACCTCTGCCACCTGCCCGCTTTTGGAGAGTCTATTCTTCCACCTTCACCTCTAAACAACCCATTTATTTCATCTTAGAAGAATGTCGAGAAAAATGTACTTTGCCGCCTGCTGGGAAATCATTTCTATTTATAATAGGCAGTACATTGTAGAGCTTGGAAAAGTTGTCCTTTTGGACTAATAATAATAATAATAATAATAATAATAATAATAATAATTTATTTATATCCCGCCCCTATTACATATAGTCCGCTCTCCATATCCACAGATTCATTATCCAAATGTCCAAGCATCTGTGGCTTGAAAATGTTAAAAATAATAATAATAAATTTAAAAAAACAAACTTTGATTTTGCCATTTTATATAAGGGACACCATTTTACTATCCAATGAACTTGAACTTCCACAGATTTTGGTATCCACTGGGAGTCTTGGAACCAAACCTTAGCAGATGTCAAGGGCCCACTGTATTACAAAATATATTACTTTAAAAGTGGTATCGTATATACTCAACTATAGGTCGACCTCAAGGGCAAGTTTTGGGGCCAAAATTATGATTTTTGCTACGACCCATGGATAAGTCAAAGGTAAAACTTAGGGGCATATAGCAAAGGCTCTAAAAGATGAAGCAAAGCAATACATTGTCAAAGAACTTACAAAATTCCAGCAGACATAACTCTTTGTGCTTACTCTTAGGACTGGATGGATGAGAGAGTAGAGGGGCTCAGTGCTTCTCATATTATGCTCTTGTTTTTCACCAGGAGATGGTTCCTTCTTTTAAATAAGAGTTAAGATACAGTACTTACATTGATAAGTCAACCACTGATAAGTCAATTCAGGTTTTTTGGGTCAATTTTTTAACCTAAATTTCTCGACTTATACATGAGTAGATAACAATAATTATGATGCATCTGGAGTGTTAGGGAAAAGGTATGGGAACCTGCATATCATGGTTAACTATGTACTGATTCAGCCTAGAGATTCTCTTGTCCAGTAGTAACTAGGAGGTTCTCATTACACTGGATACTTTTGTTCTAATGGCTGGAAACACCATTAAAAGCGCTATGATTTGGGCCCATAGCAAGCTCTGACAGCATATGGGACATCCAACTTGCTGACCTTACACAGGTCCAAGTCCAGTCATTGCAAGGCACCAGAAAAGTTGCCAATGGCATGACCTCCTTAAGTGGGACATCACCCAGGTGATGGTGTCAAGGTAACTAGCAATACCCTTCCACTCCTCTTGACCTACATCAGGGCTAACAATAGGATCCTTCTGGGAACTTTCATCCAGTTCCAGGGATGTCTTACCAGAAAGATAATGGGAAACAACAATGTCAGAATAATCAGATTTGCAAATTAATCCTCTATTTGCTTTCCAGTGACCAGTCACAAAACAAATCATGGTAATTGCAAGGTACACATGTGAGGCAAATCACATGCTATGACAAGCAAATGTCTATGACCCCAGTATTAGTATACTATTAATCTATAACAATAAATAGAGGTATTAGCATACTATTTTATATTTTGTTACAGTCAACAGGTATTAAAGAAGTCGAATTTTAATGGAACTGAATGAGTCATGCCAAGCAGCATAAATTCTTCAGTGTATCAGCAGCTTAAGACACATATGGCCCAAGAACATCAAGTATGGTCAAATTGGCAAAAGGTATTAATGAGGAAGAACATACAAGTTAGGAGAGAACAAGTTAGCAGTTTGCCTTTGCCTCAGTCTACTGGGAAGGACAAAATTCTGCTCCTCTTTTCCTCTCCTCATTTCCAAGTTGATGGAGCATAGACTAATTTTGCACGTATATGAACTCATTTTGCAGCAACTGAAGTGAGCTGAGAACAAAGGAGGAAAGTGATAAGAGTGCAAAGGAAGTGAGATATTTGAAAAGCAGCTGAAAAAGTGGAACTGCAGCGGATTAATCAGGAATGTTCCTGCAAAATCAAGACAGATATAAGGTATGTATCAGATGCTCCTTTACCTTTCCTAGACACAAAATGCTTCCTATTGGAGGACTGCATTGTAACATTTGCCTCCCACTTAATGAGAGGAAACAGATCAGACAGCTAAAGAGCTCTCATGGAATATTTAATGGGGGAAATGTCACCATTCCCCTTCCCTTTAAAAGGGAAAATATGGTTCCCGAATGACTGAGAGTCCCACTGAGTCACTAACAGTAAACAGCCACAGAAATCAAAAAGTCACAAGGGTGCAACTGTCATTAGTATGTAAATTTTTAAAAGCTCGCTCAAAACTATCAATATTTCCCACTTAATTTATTACTCTATGAAGATGGATGATAGGAAAGTGAAACATTAATTGTCAATGCTCTCCTTTTTTTAACCACAAAAAAATGGTGATGAAGAAAATACTCAAGGACGACAACGTCAAAACGCACCGTCTCAAAATTAATTATTGTATTTCCGTTTTTTCTCTGCGTCTCTTTTTTTACAACTGCAGCTGCTTGTTCAGTTCAATCTGATTTGATTGCTTTCTTTTTTTAAATGAAGAAAGGGGATAGACCATTTATGTAAAGAGCCATTTTAACATTGATTAGATGTAAAGGCAGGTTAGCATTTTTACAGTATTGACAGAAAGCCATTAACAGAGCAGCCTCTGGACATGGTCACTGAAAGTTAATCGAAGGGAATAGTAATTCAGCAGTGCTTTGCATGACAATCATACACGCCGAATATATCTCCATCATGGGGCTAGACTAGTAAGTGATCTCTACTACACATGGAACTATCTGTTCTTGAATTCATCGAATTCATTGCGTAATTCCATATAAGTTGTCTCTTTTAAAGTTAAACAAGTTTGATGCAGTGTTCTTGTGGTCATCTCTGTTTATTGCTAAAATATTTAGGGATTTTGGTCATATCTATTTATTGCTATAAACTTCAGCTCACACCTGACTCTTTAATTTCAAGTTTATTCCATTTCATTTATGAAATTTAAAATAGTAAATCTTAGGTATCAAACCAAATGAAATTCTTACCCATCTACATTGGTTGAACTCTGTGTTGTTGTTGTTAAATGGCCATAAAATCAGCATCGACTTATAGCAACTCCAGGAATGAGAGGCCTCCAAGAGCTACAGGCTCCTGCTACACTGCAGAAATAACACAGTCCGAGACCACTTTAACTTCCATGGCTCAATGCTATATAGTTCTGTGAAACATTTAGCCTCCCTAGTCAGAGAGCTCGGGTGTCACAACAAACTACACTTCCCAGAATTCCACAGGATTGGGCCATGGAGGTTAAAGTAATGTGAAACAGGATTATTTCTGCAGTGTGGATGCAGCCACAGTGGTGTCAAACTGCTTTATTTCTGCAGTGTGTCAGTCACCCAGAGGCTTGCTAAGATCTTCCAGACTCAAGCTGTGGCTTCATGGAATGAGATGGAGGCTGTACAGACCAGCATCAAAGGCCAGCATTGGGGTGGAGTGGGGTGTGACATCTGCATGATGCATGCCCTGACTCCACCCTGATGCCATGATGCTGCACACCCCACCACAAAGCGGGTGGCGTCACAGCATTCCTCTGGCGCTGCGTCCAGATGATGCAGTGCCAAAGGAGTACTACAAAGCCACAGTGCCAGTGGCTACAGCACCCTTTCCACAGCGCAAAAAGAGCCACTTTTTGCAGGTCATTTTTGCGCCACCAAAAGGCCAGATCGGGGCCGTAGCGTGTAGTTGCCATGGCCCTGATCCAGTGAAGAAAGAGGTGGCTGCAGGCTGTCCCTTAGGGGCATCTGTTCAGCCTCTTAGTGTGGTGTAGTGGTTTGAGTGTTGGCTTACATCTCTGGACATCAGGGTTCAAATCCCCACTTGGCCATGGAAACCCACTGGGTGGCCTTGGACAAGTCACAGTCTCCCAGCCTCAGAGGAAGGTATGGGCAAACCTCCACAGAACAAACCTTCCCAGGAAAACCTCATGATAGGGTCACCATAAGTCAGAGATAACTTGAAGGCACACAACAACAACAAACACCAAGAACATACATAAGCATTTATGGAACAACATTATTTTTCTTCCCCTCACAGTTCTTTGGATCCAGTTTGCTTCTGTTGCAAACAGTAACTTCAGCCTTCCAGCTTGAGATTTGTTTCTGATACCAATGCAAAACACGTCCTCTGGCACATTTGCTTTGGTCCAGTGTGATGAGCTTTAGCATTGTTTACGAGAAGAGTCAATTGCCCTGCTCTCTGGATGCAATTTCAGCCATGAATGCTTTTTTCTTAAAGCAAAGTGAGGTGGGAGAAGTGGCCTGACAAACATCTCCATTGCTGAAGTGAGAAACCGTTCAATCTGAACTTTGAATATGGGATGCCTGCTAAAAGCCTGGTGTGAAGAAGGAAAAAACAACTCTTCTATCTTATATTTAAAGGAAATCAAGATGAAAACAGCAAAGATGCTAAAAGCGGCAGCATACAAGCCCAGAGATGCTTATCAAAGGTCAACCCAACTTGTGGATGCTTGATGAAACAAACTCCTAAGCATTTCATAACTAGTAGAAGCCTGCAGAGAAAGTATTCGCTGGTTGGTTCCAATCAGTACCAGGAAGTCAGACCCTCCCAGATCAGCTTCTTGGTAGCCATGTCTCTGTTTTTCTGTTGCTATCTTGTTAGTTCAGGTCCTTGCTTGGCAAACCATGAACTGATTCGGGAGTGACCAACTGAGTCCTTTTGTATATTGTTGGACTGCAATTCCCACCAGAGCTAGTGATGAAGAATGCTGGGAGTTAGCAGTCCAACACCAGCATGAGATCCAATATTTAACAGGTGCAGACTGGGACACACATGTGGCCAAGCAACATCAAAGTGAGGTCAAGATGGTAAAAGTTATTACTGAAGAGGAACAGTAGAGATCTGTCCTAATACTACTTTTGATGCCTTTAAGAAGGCTGTCAGGATGAATCTTTTCCGGCAGGCCTTCCCTAACTGACCATTGGTTCTGTCTTTCATTCAGGCTGCTGCCACACTGCAGAATTAATGCAGTTTCACACCACTCCAACATGTTATGGAATCCTGAGATTTGTAGTTTGTTATGTCACCAGCGCTCTCTGACAGAGAAGGTGAAACATCTCACAAAACCACAAATCCCTGAATTCCATAGCATTGAGCCAGGGCAGTTAAAGTGGTGCCAAACTGCATTAATTCTCCAGTGCAGATGCAGCCCCTGTCTCCTTCAGTATATCGTAGGACTCAATATCTATTGTCCCACAAGGTTAAGCCTCTCTGTTGGGCTTATGGCATGCTTTCATTCCCAACTAAATTGGCAACTTCCCATTCTTTAGTATCTCTCAGTCGCATGTTCTATATATTTAAACCAACTCAGCCAGTCAGTGCCAGAGACTTGACTGCCACAAGGATGAAGCAATATAGATCTTCTCTAACAGGCCTGTTTCTCTAGGAAAAAAACAAATTAATCTTTTCTTCTCCTGGTCTGTATCTCCACACGCACGCACACACACACACACCCCTTCCCAAATATTCAAAATATTTATTCAGCGTCCCTTATGGAATCAATGAGCCAGGCTTGAAGTTATTTGACATCTCAATTACTCTCAGGCCAATATAGAAAGCTATTTGGTGAGTGTCAATCAAAAGATCACAGGCATCTCTGACACCTTGGTGCAGAATCACTGAAGGGGGAACTCAGGGTCCGTCACGTCGTAATGTAAAATATCACTGATTATGAAAGCCATTCTCATAAAGGGCCCCTTCCCTCCCACACCTGGAAAAGCATTTCAAAGTTTATTAAAAATGATAACCATAAAGAAGGAACATGGTGTCAAAGCTCGCCTCTCTGCTAATTTAGTGGCATTGATTAAGTTATTTAGTGATGCTTCTAAATTGGATTGTCAGGTCTGAGCTCCAGGGTGTGGATACTGAAATGGCAAGCTCATCTTGACTTGGTTAGGCAGGTGAGCAATATTAGAAACCTTTCATTCATCCTTGATTTGGGTTCCATGTAAACATCCAAGAGAGAGCGAGAAAGAGAGAGAGTTTCCCCTCTTCAAAATATACTTCCCAGCATGGTGTAGTTGTTTTAGTAATGGATTATGATGACCCTGGAGTTCAAGGTTCACTTCCCCACTCAGCCATGGAAACCCCTGAGGACCTTGGATGTGCCACATGCTCTCAGCCCATTCTCAGGACTTTTTCATACAGGGAAAATTGGAAGGTTATCCCAGGGTCATTTCAGAGTCATTCCAGGGTCAATCATGGTGTTTCACATAATTTCGCAAAAGAATATCACACAACACAAAACACAATTGGAAGGCATTCCAAACGCAATTGTGGGTCATCCCAGGGTTAGGTAAATTCGGAGAAACATCAAAGTTATAAATCCTGTTCCCCTCCAAAATTGCAGTCATTTCGATTTTGCCTGGAATGGAATGCATGTCTGGATCAGCCTTGGATTGCCTTCATTAGAAACACACTACAATCCCCACGATCCTTTGCTGCAGTTTCTATCCCTGTGGCTCCCTGTATTCTCCAGAGGAGAATAATCACACTAATTCGCAAGAGAAAGCCTATCGGTATGTACTCATGTGATGAATTCATTTGTATTGGCAATGCTTTCTCCTTTGGATGGATACTGTTCTCTTTTGTGTGTGATGACATAGTGCCGTAATCACATGCATTTCCGAATTGGCCCCAATTTCTTCTTCTTTTGGGATGGAGATACATTCCTCCCGTGTGAAAAAATGGTCAGTTTGCCTTGGGGTCACCATAAATGAGAAATGACTCAAAGACACACAACAACAACAACAACGATGTAGAGCAACACAAATTACAGTGTGCCTCCAGTATCTGCTGATGTTTGGTTCCATCAGTTATTTGGAAGTTCACTTCTAGTTGAGTATTTAAAAAAGATACTAGTGCAGAGGGAGGCAGCTACCTATTTCAAGGATGATTTAATGCTTCTGAAAGTTTCCGAGAGAAGCAATTTATTCTTTTCCCCAGAAATAGGATAGTTGGGGGGAACCAAGACCACAAAAACAACTTTGAGGGACTAGATTGTGCCCCTGAAGGGGATTACTTTTTAAAAGTAAATTTCTGGTCCTGACTCAGGACTCTCAGAGATATCTCGGGCGTTACATATGGAACCCCAAATTCACATAACAGTGATAACTTTATTAAGCCAACTGAAATGCATGAGATACATGATACAAGCTTTCAAAGCTTCACTGGCATCTTCATCAGCCAAGGAGGTTAAACCCAGTGGAAGTTTTGCACTTCTCTTTCAGCACTCCCATGCAGTGGCACAACAATATGATCCCAAGAGAGAAAGAATGAGGAGAAAGCGCATAACCTTGACCAAGCAAAATCAACAGTAGCAAGTTTGGCTACTGGGCTGGAAAGAAACCAAATGAACTAAGTTGCCCAGTGTTTTGGGACCTCATAAGAAGTTATCACTCTCTTTCTATCTTGAGAGTTTTTGAACTCTTAATTTAAGGACAGAGGGAAACCGCATGCCTCTGATACTGAAAACATTTTAGAAACCCCATCATAAGAACTCTGCTTCTTGCTGGGAGCTGTCCTTTTTTAACCTCCGGCTACAATAGGCATAGAGTTTCTTGGGGCATGCAGAATCCATCCTTGTCATCAGTTCAGTCTCATCTCCTAGGCTTAAACACGCCTTCCAGCTCCTTTCAAAAGAAAAGGAGGGGGTTGTATATAAAGGGTATTGCTCTTATTGACTCCATTTTTTAATATTAAACAGGTGGGACTTGGTGGCCCCCATATTGACACTCCTAAGTCCATTAATGACCCCTCGTGACATTGCTTCAATTTACGCTTTGAAAGGAAACCGGCTGCCTTATGAGTCAGGGGGCAGAGAGAATATTGCTTATATTAAAGAGCTGTATAAAAAGAACATCAGCCCTGACCCGCTGAGGCAAGGTTGATCGCTCCAAACAATATTTTCAACTCTAGCAGTAAAGAAGAAATAATATTTTGAAATGTCTGGGCTTCCTTCCAGCCGGAAAGGTTGCAAGATCCCAATGTTTGTATAGGTAAGGCTAAGAGGTCCTTAAAATTTAGCTAGGAGCCAAAGGGACCAGAGTCCAATTCCAGACTAGGCTTTGCAGAAAGAAACCATAGAATTACAATAGTCCCAGACTACTTCCTTGTACTTTAATGTGTTGTTAAACATTGGCTCACAGCTGGCTGCACAGCAGTTGACTTGTCAGCAACTCAGGTCTCTTGGATAAGAGAGGATTACTGCTATCAGTAAATGTGTTAAATGTTACTTTTTAAAAAAGTATAATTACTTTTTAAGGAGACCCGTGTCCTCCAAATGTCCTGATTTGACAGGGACAGTCCCCATTGATCTACTGTCATCCCACTTTTTCAGATGCTTTTAAAATGTCCCAGTTTCTCTTCCCTTCTCCCACTGCCCCCCTTTGTCCTGGCTTGCACCACACTCTGACATTACTTGGCCACATGTGTCCCAGTTTTCATTTGCAAAATGTTGGAAGATATATTATTAGCACACCTGCTGCCACCCTGTTGCTACCTCAATTTGTCATTTTATACCAGTTGTGTAGAACCAAGCTCCATCAAACTCAGTTCTGTTGTGTTTGGCTATTATATACCTTCACGTTGCCCCTGATATGTAGTGACCCTATCATAGGGTTTAGCATGAACACAGAGAGGTCAGACTTTGCTGCACAGGTAAAAAATAGTAGGCCACCATTTGCAGGTCACCAATGGTCAGATGAAAAATGGCCAAACCTCATGATCACCAGGACTATATAAAGGCCATTGGAATCATAAGAGAGCCAATGCCAATGCAAAATTTGATAGGGTTCCACCAATTTATACTAACACTGAAGCTTATCACATGGCACTTGCAGGAATGAGAATGGAATGGAATGGAATGGAATTGGGGGGGGGGAACATGTGTTACTTCACGGGAGAACACTGCCGATGCCGCTAGGAGTCCCCAAGCCATTCCCCAGCCATTACATAGCAACCAATTTTGAAGAACAGTTCAAAATCATCCTTCAAAATCAGGTGCCAGGAATGGCTGGAGAATGGCTTGGGGACTCCCAATGGCATCAATGGCATCCTCCCATGCGCTAACACATGTTTTCCCCCCCGTTCCATTTCATTCTGTACCCCTTCCCATTCCCATTCTTGTTCCCGTTCCTCCAAGTGCTGTGTGATAAGCTTAACAGTTACAGTAATGTGGGAATAAAAAAAGAGAAGGGCTCATCATTGTATGATTTAGAGTCTTGGTTAGATTTTTTTTAAAAGCAAGCTTTAAAGGACAAATGAAAATAATTACAAGGTAACTGTAATTGTAACCTACTTACCAAAACATTTCAATGAGTATTTCTGTGTATGTGATTAACCCATCAATGATCCACCCAACCCTCCAAAAACTTGAAAAAGCCTGGATTTTCTCAATATTATTTTGTACCACTGGAAAAAAATCACAGCCTGTTTTCCATGAGATATCATCACGGATCTTACTTCAAACACCTGGTGGAGTCTGTATCTCATTCCGAAGAGTGTTTCTGATTAGAATCCTACTTTGGGAATTTGTTTTTGCTAGAGCAACAGTGTTATTTCACCATAGGCCATTACAATAATAAAATTATAACAACTTAAAATGGAGCACATAACCATAAAAACTGTCAGTGGGGAAGCAAAAGCACCTAATTAAACATGTCCTTACGTGTTTGCAGCGTCCCTCATGGAGACTGGAGACATATGGCAAGCACCGTTGCTTCCTCACAGTATCTTCTGAACTCTCAAACTGTCACATGAGTAATGTTGTATCTACACCACATGTTAATAGTGGTTTCATACCACTTTAAATCCTATGGCTCCTTCCTATGTTGATTTGTAATATGGTGAGGTACTAGAGAGTTCTAGTACATTATCTTGAACTCTGATCACTAAAAATCATAGGGTTAGAGCTGGAAGAGATTGCAAGGATCATCTAGGGGGCATCTACACTGTACATATAACGCGGTTTAACACCACTTTAAGTGCTGTAGCTCCATCTGATGGAGTCCTGGGGTTTGTTGTATTGTGAGGCACCAGCACCCTTTGGCAGAGAAGGCTAAAGACCCTTGTAAAACTACAAACCCCAGGACTCCATCGGATGGAGCTATGCCACTTAAAGTGGTGTCAAGCCGCATTATTTCTACAGTGTAGATGCCCCTCTAGATAACCATTTTAAAAGTACAGGAGTCTGGTTCTTCTTTACATCTTAGATCATCTCTTTCTCCATGCAGCTGATAGCACATTCGATTTGGTTCCATACACACACATATACACACATATACCCCGCAAGGCATTAGCCTAGCCTGTTTGAGTAGCAGCTCCCGAACACACAGTGCAATTTAAAGATATTGGCAGTTGGCTTTCAATAATTCCCTGTTAGATTACTGTCTGCGGAAGAGTATATAACACAACAGCTACAAATGCTCGGAGCAAAATCTTCAATAACAACTCCATACTTATGATAACTTTCCCAATTTCCGGCATCGACACCACCCCTCTCTCTTTACTCTGCTCTGTAGCAGCTTGTTTCTATATTGAACATCTGCCTTGGGAACGTCTGTCACAAAAAGTAATAAACACATCAATCCAAGAGAAGGAATATTGTGTTGTTAGCCTTCCTCCCCTTCGTTCCCAATCCCTTTCCCCCTCTCCACAACCTGTCTACACACACACACAAAACTCCTTAACCAATCAAACTGGCAGCTGCCGGCGTGAAACTAAAGAGAATAAACTCGGAGGTGCATTTCGATGCTGGACGGTTCCAATGACCCTCTACACCTGCTGCCATTTTGCCCACTCAAACTGCCAGCGCAATTTTATTAAGTTAATTACCATTGGAAGCGCCAATTACGAATTTCAACCTTTGTTTGCAAGCATCAAGCAAAGGGATTAATTTGTTAAGCTGCCATCTAGCCAATATTTTGACAGCAATGCTTTTGATTTCATGGAGAGCTGCAGAAAGTAAAGAGGAACTCTCTTAGAGAAGTGGTGGCGGTGAGGAGGGGAGACCGCCCTCTTTAATGAAATATAAGAGAAAAGAGCAATAAGCATTGCCTTGTAGCTTATTACCAACAGACCCACGACATGTATATGCGACAGTAATTACTTATTGTTCTCAGGGTTTTTTCCCCCCTCGGGCTTTGGAAAACATGAAGATGACTTCTGAAAGGAACAACAAAAGCAATTTACCATTGCCACTTCCCCTAATATAAATATCCATAGATTACCTGAACACAGCATAGATCAAATCTAATCTTGCCACACGGCTTCTTGTAAATTACAGATTACATTATTCTAAGGTACATAGTGTTTGACACTCTTAGTGTTGTTGTTTTTTTAAACAACAAGAGTCTTCAATGGCCTCATAGAAAGAAACAATGCCTGATCTGTGAAACAAAATTCTAAAGTGAAACTCTCTACTAACAGCATTGAAAGCAAACAAGAAACCGTTTTCATTTTGCCTTGATGCTCTGGTTAAGTAATAAAGACACCTTGAAATCGGTGAGTAAAAAGTATGGCCAGAGTCCTGTTAGTGACATATGTATGTGTAAATTGCACTATGGAAACCAGAGTGATGTAGTGGTTTGGATGTTGGACCATGACTCTGGAAAGGAGGGTTTGAATCTCTGCTCCGCCATGGAAACCCACCTTGGGAAAGTCACACTCACTCAGCCTCAGAGAAAGGCAAAGAACAAATCCTATGAAGATATGCTTTTATGGTTGAGTGGGGATTCAAACCCTGGTTTCCAAAGTTGTAGGTTAATGTTCATACCACTACACCACACTATGTTGTTGTTGTTGTTGTTGTTGTTGTTGTGTGCCTTCTGCAGTTTTTTTGGCAGAGGAAGTTTGCCATTGTCCTCCCTTGAGGCTGAGAGAGTGTGACTTGTCCGGGGTCACCCAGTGAGTTTTAGGCCAAGCTAGAAATTGATCCTTGGTCTCCAGAGGCACCCCATTAAGCCTCTTAGCAAACTGCAGAGCAAGTACAAGTCCACCCACGAGAAAAATCTGCCTTCTTCACTGATGCCATGCTATATACTCCAACTTGCAAGGCCTTCTCTGAGGATCCATTCCAGGAGCTGCTGACTCTAAACAAGAGAGTCACTGCTGAGATGGAAGTCTTTTCTTCAGCTCTGGAAACAGCAGTAACAGGAATAAGTGACTGCATGCTAATTCTACCCCAGTTTTCATCTGTGAGTATTGGAAGGTCCAAACTACTTAGAGCTTGTGTGATGCAGACTAGCAAATCCCCGAACAGTAGATTCCACCTCCCCGCAATAAATTAATCTTTTTAATTCTAAGATTTAGAATTTCAGCTCAGCTCATATTTTGAACATGCCACTAGATCAAGGTTGAGGGATTTGCCATTTTCCACCACCAAGCTGCCGACATTGCAAACATCAAAAGCAAAATTGCCTGCAAAATAAGTGTCTTCCTAGCAAGAGTGACATATAAGATATTCAGTCTGAAGACCTGAGAGTCTACCCCCCTCCCCTCCAAGTAGAAAGATGTTTATGGGCTTCTATTTTTTTATTTTATTTTTGTAATAGACAAAAGCATGCTGATTTCCCTGAGCATGCATGGAAGGAAAGAAGTGTGAGCTACCTCACTGGTTCAGCAACAATAGCCAGAGGGCACTGGAGGGTCTGTGGCTAACCTCCCCAATCTGAGCTGAAAAATAAATAAAGTGCCAATTTCACCTGGAGCTTTTTCCTATATTGCAAAGATTCCACTGCTGCCTGAGTTGGAATCTGTCTTGAAACATTAATTGAGTGAGACAACTAAATATTAATAGAAGACTAGTCCCTCTTTTGGACTCTGGGTGTGCACTCTCCTCTTACACTGAATCTGCAGAGGCAAGGCAATGGGGCAGGGAATGGGCAATGACTTTATCAGACTCTTGTGATCCTGCACTGGATGGACAAAATGCATCTTTTTGCATGGAAAGGACAGAGTGATGTTCTCCCTCTTCCCAAAATGATAGTCATGTTAGATATCCAGGGTTTGTGCACCTTCTATGTTATAACTTCTGACTTTTCACAGATAAAAAACCAAGACATGTGTGGTGAAGATGGCAAAAGTTGAAAGAAGATGACAAGCTGGGAGAGGCTTTAGTCTTACAGGGATGAGCAAGATTTGGTCCCTTCCTGTCCTCTCCCACAGCTCTGCTCCTGCATGCAAACTACTTTTGCACTTTGAGCTCCACTTACAGCAATTAAAATAAGCTGAGGACAAAGGGAGAAAAATGGGAAGAGAGAGAGAGAAACTAAGAGACTTTAAAAGTAATTGAAAAGGGGGGTGATAAGGGATTAATCGGAACTGTTTCTACCCATTTTGGACAGTTTGGTGTATTCAGTATCAGGGGTGGTAAACATGTGGCTCTCGACTTCAGTATGCTGGTCTGCAAGCCATTGGCTGCTGGTTCTTGATGAGTTTAAAGGAAAGAAAGAAACAACTGCATCCAATGGACATAACTATTGTATTAGTCCTTGGCACATTATGGGAAACAAATGCTGGTCCATACAAATATCTTGAGAAGCACTGTTCTAGATCAGTGTTACTGAAAGTAGGGGTCACTGGACCAGTGCTGATCTATTGACTGCCACTCTATGGAGAGTTTCTAAGAAAGAAAGAAAGAAAGAAAGAAAGAAAGAAAGAAAGAAAGAAAGAGTTGCAGTATACAAGCACAAATATGTTTGTATCTAAGTAGCTACACACACACACACACACACACACAGAGAGAGAGAGAGAGAGAGAGAGAGAGAGAGAGTAGTTTATATCTTTTTATATCTTAGTAGTTGTTTCTGCCCACCATTTTTTAATAGTTCCAAAATAATTCAAAATCCAGGTGCATTCTGAGAAAATACACCCAAATATATGTTCATAACAATATTAATGTTATTTTCACAAACTAATATAAATGCTAGATCATGAAATGAACTGTTGTTGTTGTTTCTTTTAAAAAAGCAAACTATGAATGAAATGGCCAAAGCAAAACAAAGCACGAGATCCGTGCTTAGTCACAATTAGAGCAGAGCATCCAAAATCAGTGGAATTTAGTTTGTTGCACAACCATGGCCAACGTCTAGAAAGCGACAATGAGAATTATGCTGAAATGTGCCCCTATTTATTGGGTCACAGTAGATGGAGGAATTTAGTACCCTCTTTGTTCATGACCCCCTCCCCCAGCCACCTACTTGGTCATGGGTAGTTACCCATGGTCAGTGAATGAGTTTTGTCCAGGGTACAACCTGATATCTTTAGCTTCAGTTCACATAAAAAATGTTGGAAATGGATGCATGTCCTAAGAAGCCTCCACAAGAGTGTAGCAGTTCTTGCAGAATGTTATGTTGGTCCCATCAGTGGCCAGGAGAGAATGTAGAGGGGACAGAGGAGCCATGCTGGCTGGGGGATTGTGAGAGCTGTAGTCCAAAAAAGTCTTTCATCCTCACCAAGCTCCAATTTGTTCACCTCTGCTTCCAGGCACATTCATGCTTTATCTTTTTAAATGTACATTTAGGGGGTGGGAATTAGTACAACTGAAAAAGAGATAATGTGCAGAACTTCCCCCTCTCTGTCTTTCCCCGGTATTCTCTCATGTTCAGGGTCAGAGGCATGACTCTAGAGAGCAGTACTTAATTTCTGAGCACATTATCACTGATTGGCAGCAAAAGTGACTTCACTGAGCATTTCTATGGCCTCCTAATGCAGATGAGATCTAATATCCTTCCCCCATCTGCCTCTGATGCTTAAGTACATGAGATCCTGGTGCCACTGGGCTGGCTTATGGTTTAGCGCTATGGCACAACCGGGAAGATTTATGCTGCTCCACATGACCGTCCCATCCATCCATCACTATTAGCTTCAATAAAATCTTTCTCCTTGTTTTTAAAAGCCCTTTGAGTTAGATTCCATTATGGAGTTAACATATCACAGATGGTCAAGTTGTCATTCTGGGCTTTAAAAAGGGGGGTCTGGGAGACAAGGGAAGGCAAAGACATGCAGAAACCCTTTGCAATCTTGGGATGCTAAACAGCCAGAAAGCTGGATGGTTGACTCACACTCTCTATCCCTTGATGCATTGGGAGTCCTATATAGGATATTATTTATCCATGGGAGATGATACGCTCCAAAATCTCAGAGCCATTGGCTAAGATTCTGCACCAAGGTTGCATAGCTTAAATTTCTGCATGTGCAATTATGCATTGAATGCACACCTGAATGTGCATACACATTAACATGTACACTGGCATGCATCAATGAGCACATCTTCATTTTCATCCACATGTGCACACACAGATGAGTGTGCAACGACACATCCTTTGTAAGTCTCCCTCTGCAATCTTGAACAGAATGTGGATCTCGTTCATGAGACAAAGTCCAATTGCTTCCATAAGGGAACGAATGACAGTTGGGTTTCCGTATCCACAGATTTTTTAAATCTATGGATTCAATCATCCATGGTTTGAAAATATTCAAAAAATATATACTTCGAGAAACAAACTTTGCTTTTGCCATTTTATGTAAGAGACACCATTTTACTGTGCTGTTGTATTTAAAAGGACTTGAGAATCCACAGATTTTGGTATCTTTATATCTGTAGATATAAAGGGACCACTGTACATATGTCAGAAACCAAGAAGATTCTGTACAATATATTTTGAGCTGTGAACACTAAGCCCAAGAGTTTCTTTGATGCTAGTGGAGCATAAGATTCTCCCAGCAAAGTTATGCTGGGGATATGGTGACAACATACTCATGCTGGGAGAAGGCAACGGAAGCCAGTCAGATGATGGCACTGGATAGCAATCCCAGTACCTTCCCTGGACCCATCAATGGTTGTCAGGACTGTAGAGTGGAGTTTTGTCCTGGCTTCATATGGTTACCATTACACAGTCAGGGAAGAAATGTTGTGTAAAGAAGTACTAGATACCTCCTTCTGAAATCATGTTAGATCATACTTGTCCTTCCATAACCTGGTGTCTTTAGGTTATTTAGGTGTACTGTGGTGCAAGGCATTACTGCAAAGGAAGCAGGGATTGCTGCGCTTCCTGTGGTCATTGATTCTCTGCCAAGCAAGAACAGACTAGTAAAAGAATTTACTTTAACCAGTCACTTATGCTGCTGAAAGGTCCTGTGCTGTTCTGCATGGGATCCTTGTTTCAAATAAAAGACACAGAAAGAGAGAGAGAAACACAGACAACAGGAACACCAGTTATAGTTTAACCAACAATGTAATGAGCAATGGATTGCATTCCAGAGAATTAATGGCACCATGGTGGATAATGTGGTGGGTGAATCTCCAAACATTCTGACATTTCATTGATGAAAACTGGAACGCATGTGGCCAAGCAATAGCAGAGGGTGGTCAAGATGGCAAAACTTATGAATGAGGAAGGCCAAATAAGTGAAGAGAACCTACAGCAGTTTGCTTTTGCCTGAGCCTACTGGGAAGGACAAGATTTTCTACCCTCTTCTCCTCTCTCATCTACTGAGTGTAAACTTCTTGCACATATTGAACTCAGTTTGCACAAACTGAAGCAAGGTGAGGAGAAAAGGGGAAACTGGGAAGAGGAGACAGAAACTGGACCATTTTAAAAGCAGCTGAAAAAGCGGTATGATGATGGATTAATTGGGACTGTCCCTGCCAAATCAGGACAGTTGAAGGGCAAAAAGTAATTAAACTTTTTTTTAAAGGAACATTTCTAAGCATGCTTACACCAAGTCCCTTGTCCATCCAGCTCAGAATTGTCTCCACTGAAATGCAGGGATTCTCCATTCATTCAGGCAGGTGTGTGTTCCTAAGCCTGATATGGGGTTTGAACTTGGGACCTCCTGCTTGCAAAGCATGTGCTCTATCACTGAGCTACAGCCTTTCCCCTAAATTGTTCAGCATCAGTGGGCTAATAGTCAAAGAAAACAGTCGCCTTTTATGTCCACAAAAGCAAGGCCTACCACACAGGTGCCATGTTTTACAACCCTGCTCTATCTTGTCATTCAGGAGAGCTCCCTGAACAAATTGCCTGTCATATTTGAAGATAAAACTTGACAGTGGCAGAGCTGACAAGCTGTCCTCAACCCTGACATACAACAACAGAAACTTGAATCTTGCTCTCCTTGCATTGGATGGATTTGTCTTCAGAGATTCGCAGCAGAGCTGAGCGCTGGCAGGGAATATACACACGCACACATACACACTGTTACCGAGTGTCAGCCTTTATTAAAAAGATAGCTTTAAAAGGGGTTCGAAATGCAGGTTTAGCCATTTCCCCCTTATTTATTCATTTTTCCATAGGAGGTTTTCTTAAAGAAAGCATATAGCGTTGCATGCCTATGTAAAAATAATAGCACAAGCGTCTTTCAAGCAATGAAAATACAGAACCAGACTGGAAGAGATATATTTCCTTTACACTTTAATAGAGAAATGTATTTTCTTTTATAGGCCATTCCATTTTTTTAAAGCCCTTGAGGTATCCCCAGGAATATATGCTGTAAATAAGCCCTAAACAGCAATTACCTAGCAGTTTCAGTAATTATAGATATCATGCTACTCCAGTGACTCGTCTTAAGAAGCTATTGGATTCTGCTTTCGAATTACCATAAAGATTCTGCCTTAGATAAATAGATAAGGTTACATCTATTTGCGGTAGTCCTTCTAATTACTGGAGAGGATAACTGGGGAATGCTAACTTAATGATCTTTAGCAATTGCACATGATTGGCAACTTAGATCGGCTGGAGAGTCTGTGTGATGATTGATTCTAAAGTGAAGCTTTTGATTTGTAAAAGGTCCTATATTCATCTCAGAGAGCCAGCATAGCGTAGTGATTGGAGTGCTGGACTGGGACTCTGGAGACCAGGGTTTGATTCCCAGCTTGGACATGAAACCTATTGGGTGATCTTGGGTAAATCACATGCTTTCAGCCTCAGGGGAAGGCAATGACAAACCTCCTCCGAACAAATCTTGCCAAGAAAACCCCATGACAGGGTTGCCTTAGAGTGGCACATAGCAACAATAATGTTGTTAATCTGAATTTTGTTCTGGAAGTGACCCTTTCTGGGCATTTCACTTTCTTTATTTGAATTTCAGATAGATAGTAAGAGTGCAAATAAACATTATCATAGGTGGGAACAGCAGGGAAGAAAGCAGGAGGTACCTATTTAAAGAGCATCTTCTAGTTTTAAGGCCTTGGAGCCACCATTCTTGTTTGAAAAGGGTTGTCCTTACACCTGTGTAGATCCTACTAACCCATTAACATTAAAAGCAATGACTGAATTCAGCAGGGGATGTACATCTTCATAAATTGATTTATATGTGCATGAAAGGAAACTAAGAAGTTTTTCAACTTCTATATTCACCTGGGACTGCTGTGGCATTACAACATAAGGTCATCTGTTGCACAATGGTAGCCAATTGAGTGAGTGATGCACCATGGGCCTGATATACAATGGACACCGATGTGCATCAGGTTAGTCCTGATATGCATCTGGATATTCCCAGTGCACATCTGGACATGGGCTAGGAAATGCTGGCGTACAAAAGGAATGTCCAGTGTGCATCAGAAGTATCCAACATGCACCAGAAGATTCAAATGTCCCTGAAAAGTGCCCAATGCACCCGAGGCGGTTTCCATTCCTGCATGTGGTGGCTATCTGAACAGGTATCCTACTGGATTGCATGGTGCGGACTCCATGGGTTGCTTTTTCTGGGGTCAGAATAAGACACCTAGCATTGAGTAGTGAGCTGACAGCCATGTGCATTTACCATTTCATACACAGTGAGCCCCTGGGGTTTGGTTCCAGGACCTCCTGTGGAAACCAAAATCCATGGATACTCAAGTCCCCTTAAATACAACGGTATAGTGAAATGGTGAGTCATGTATAAAATAGGAAAATCAAGATTTGCATTTGGAATTTATCTTATTTTTGAATATTTTCAAGCCATGGACAGTTGAATCCATGGACAAAAAAAATCAGAGGACCAACTGTAAATTGCCTACCATGATATTTAGTATAGGCATTTTGCAACACTTGTGTAGTGTAGCTTTGCCAGTGAGTATCTACACTACCCTGAGATAATGTAGGATCTTGCCTACAGTGTTTCTAACTCTAAAAAGAGGCACTCCGTATTGGAAATTTTATTCATCCACTCTGGAAGTCAGGGATAGAATGGCGTAAATTGAATAAAACTTCATGATGAAGAAAGAGGTAAAAAAAAGAGAGAAAGAGAGAGATCTATACTCAGCTTGACAGTTCACATTTCAGTATTGAAATGTACTGTATATTTGTTGAGTTCTCAAGTACAGTTTGACATATTTTACTAAAAAAAGAGAAAGAGAGAGAGTAAATATTCAAGTGATGAGAAAGTTAAGTGAGGAGATTTAGACTTATAAAGATATATGATTTTCAAGGGGGGAAATTGCTTGGGGATTTTCCAGAATGGAGGGTTGTGATTGGTAAAGCAATATAGCCATCACCTTCTGGCACAACATATCTTTTCTCTGTTGAAATCTATCCAGAGGTTGAAATATTTGTCTTTGTAAACACTAAGCGCTCACATTCAAAATGAGTTGTAGCCAGAGGGGATGGAGGGAAGAAAATTTAGGGTCTGGAGTTTGTTTAGTATTCAGACAGCAGGGGGAGAAGCATCTGCAGAAGGTGATCTGGTTGCATGTGAATAAAATAAAATGTGAGACAAGGGCCTTGTCTGCATGGGCACAAAAGCCTGCCTATCCCCATTCTGGAGTTGTCCTATTCATATGGCACATGGTCCAAACCACAGTTCTGATGTGGGCAGTCTGGAAGACATCTGGTACATACCACATCAGAATCAGGGCATGACAAGGTTAAAATGAATTTTTAAAACTTGTTGGTCTGGGAGGATGTGGAGCCTTCCGTTCCTGCATGTGGTGGCTATCTGAACAGGTATCCTACTGGGCTGCATGGTGCGGACTCCATGGATTGCTTTTTCTGGGGTCAGAATGAGATGTCCAGCATGTGACCATTGCTGGGCACCTCATTCTTCTCTGAAATGTGGACAACTTGCAGTGTCCCCACCAGGTAGCCCAGCAGGACACCTGTGCAAAGAGCCACTGTGGTTTCAAAACAGAAGCCAAGTTAAAGGAGACAGGTCAAGACAACTGTGGAGCCAGGATGCTCCAGGATGCCCCTGGGGGATCCTGGCCAGTGCAGACAAGGCCAAGGTTTCATTGTTGATCTCTAAGGAAGGCTTCCGTTTTTTGCATTAATGGCAAAGGTGTAGGACTCTGCTTGTAGCCAAAGTCCATTTCAGATAACTTCTTCCACTAGTGAACAAGGCCAAAAGCAGAAAGCTTGAACCAAAATATCACTGCATTTTAGCTTTACACACTTACTGCTGGTTACTAAGCCCCCAAAAGGCATTTCAATACCTTTAGAGCAGGGGAAAACCTGTTTTTGAAAAAGGGGGAGGTAAATAATGATGTCATGGGGAAGGGAATATGGCCATGTACAAAATCCTGGATTCAGCCTCATGGCCTGAAATTTCCCACGTTTACCAGTACGATACTGGCCATTGGATTACCCAAAGGAGTATGGCTGAGACTGGACATGATGCAAGACTCACCAAGGCTCTTCCATTAACTCCATACTGAAACAAGGGACTTTCATTATATGGCAACTCTTACAGTGGTTATTAGACCTAAGATGTGGCAAGATGCTCAATGAAGGAAACCTCCTAGATGACTCTGGACAAAGCATGTTTTCTCAGCATCAGAGGAAGGCAAAGGTCCCCATGAACAAATCTTGCCATGACTAAGTCCCCTGAACAAATCTTACCAAGGAAACCCTGAAGTAGGTTCACCTTAAGATTACCATAAGCCAGAAATGACTTGAAGGCACACAACAGCAGTATTAACAATAACAACAAAGCAAAATGGAGGAAAACCATAGCCAGAAAGTGCGTATATCTCCAAGTTCCTGGATGCATTGGGCAAATCTGCCCTGAAAGAGGAGGAGTCAGCTCACATCACTTGACTTGCTCTACCTTACAGGTGTAAAGAAGCTTCTTGCTGTTGTTGATGATGCTGTTCTTTCATTTTGCCAGAACCGGATGGTGATTGTCCCATCTTGTACCCTTATCTGACAGATGTCACTCACCAGTTTATGATTCTCTATGGCACTATTGTTTGAGCCCGGTGCGTGGACAGAAGAGGCCTCCTCCATCCCCTCCCGACCCCTTTTCCCCTAGACACAGATGCGACCCGATACACCTACTTCACAGACAATCGATGAGTTTTGACCTACGTGCTTTAAAAGGTCATGGAAGAGCTGTGTCTTCTGGAATGCGGTTCTTACCTCCGTGAATCATAGTAACTAAATGCTGTAATTATCATTCCCCGGAGTCACATCAAATGTTCTTTAACAGCCAGCCCTCTCATTGTGGCATGTCTCTCAAAAGTCTTTTCACCCAAGGGACGGGCAATCTATTATTAAAGGAACTTTTCTGACCCCATTAGCCGGAGAGGCAGAAGTAACTTTGAACTACAGACACTGAGGCCTGGGAGAACTGTTTGCAACCCCTCATCCACCAGGGACATGCAAGGGAAGGGCTTTGACATTAGGCAACCATTAAATAATGGAAAGCCAATTTTGAGCTCTGGTGTTACATACTTTATAAATTGCTCTAGATGAAGATGGTATACAAGGTTGAGGGTTAGGGCTTAAGAAGATATGAAGAACCCTGCTGGATCAGACTGAAGGCCCCTCTAGTGCTACAACAATCAAACATTTCAGAAAGCCAGTAAGATGCATGTGAAAGCAATAATCCAGTTGATGCTCCCTGCATGAACATATAAAAAGAGTCATGTTGGATCAGACATACTGAAAGATCTGTCCTAGTATTGAAAGAGGTGAAACCTGACCCAGCCTAAGCAGCAGAACCTTGTGAGCTTTTCTGGGAACAGAGCCACCTACAGAAATCTTTATGTGTTTCTATAGTGGTCACCTTTGGGATGTAAATCTTCATAAATTGTTTTCTCATAGGTAAGGAATTATTTTACAATTTTTCTCTCCACTGTGAGAAAATACACAGTTTCAGAAAAGAATATAGAGAAACAGGATGGTTTCCAATCAGAAAAGCGGTCAAGCGAGGCTATATTCTGTCACCCCATCTATGCAACATGAATGTTGAAAATTTCATGTGCAGAGCAGAATGAGACTCAGAGGAAGGAGGAACAAACATCAGCAACGCAGATGACACCACATTCCTAGCAGAAAATACCAAAGACCTGGAGCAATTACTGAAGAAAGTCAAGGAAGGAAGTGCTAAGGCAAGTTTACTGCTGAACAGTAAGAAAACAAAATTAGTGATCATGGATGTTTCACATGACTTTAAAGCAGGCAAGGAAGAAATTGAAATAAAGTTTTGCCATACATTGTCTCAATCACTGGTCACAATGGTAATTGCTGTCAAGAAATCAGAAGAAGAATAGGACTTGGAAGGGCATCTATGAAGGAACTTGACAACATCCTGAAATCCAAAGATGTGTTGTTGAATATTAAAGTTAGGATTGTCCATGTATGGTTGTAAGAGCTGGATGGTGAAGAAAGCCGATAGGAATACAATAAACTCATTTGAGATATGGTGCTGGACAAGAGTTTCATGGATACCATTCACTGCTAAAAAGACAAACAAATGGGTCAAACTGCAGTGTAAATGCGGCCTTAGTGTGCACTCTCTCCTTAAATTTACATTTTCTGACCAGGGCCAGCCCAACTGTTAGGTAAAATGATACAGCTATTTCAGGCAGCAAATCTTAAATGTTATCAAAGGGCAGGAAATAGTTATTTACTTTCTTATGAGTGCTTTTTTTTTTTGGTCAGGTATATGTGGAGATTCTTGTGGGGGGTGGGGTTTAGCTTCATGTGTCAACCTTTTAGAATAAAGAACAAAACCTGTCCAAAGCTACCAAATGATGCTTTCAGGGGGAAGGGGCATAGCCATTTGGGGACCATCCAGATTGGTGGATTGAGCCTTCAGGAAGGCCCAATTCATTCCAGGGCCTAAGGCTTTCCCACCTCTTCTGTAAAGGTTAATAATATGGAAATTAACCATTGTGGCCCTTATCTTTCTTATTAACAGTGGCATAGTTCAATGGAGTCCTCTTAGTGATTTCGCACCTTTTACTGGAGGCGTATTCTTCAGAGGGAGGAATAATAACTTCTATAGTCAATTGATTATGTATGTGTTTGTCTGCTGTATATACTCATGTATAAGTCTAGAAATTTTAGTTCAAAAATGGACCTGAAAAATCTGAGTTGACTTATCCACAGGTTAGTGTAAGTGATGTACTTTAACTCTTATATATATAAAAGGAACCATTTCCTTGTGAAAGATAAGAGCATATACTGCCCTGGAAGCACCAGTCTAAGATGAGCAAAAGCAGTTAGTCCTGCTGAAATTTTGCAGGCTCTTTGGCATTATTTTCCTTTGCTTCATCTTTTAGATCCTTTCTTACATGCTCCCAAGTTTTACCCTAGACTTATCCATAGGTCATATCAAAATCCATAATTTTGGCCCCAAAATCTGTCTTCAACTTATACATGAGGTCAATTTATCATCAAGTATATACAGTATATATTAGTGTGCATAGTGGTGTTATATGGAAATGGGCAAGCTCTTTCAAGTAAGTAGGTCAAATCACAACTTATTTCTAGAGTTTACATTATTCAAGGTGGTGGATACCAAATACCTGAAACCGAGTACCACTAGCTTTGCCTTGCCTTTATTGAATGGAGCCATGCAAAATTTTAATGTCAGCTATGCATACTTTAATGCTGCTTTATCAAGCAGGCATAAAGGTTAGAGCAATTTTTGAAAAGCAAACAAAAATAAGCAAACGTTGGGTCTGTGTGCTGCTAGCACAAAGAACCTCCTAAGAAACTCTTTAAGCAGCTTTGAGCTTCCTTGGAGCTGAAATGCTCATAAACGGACAAGATGTATTAAAAAGCTATGAATTCTCAATACAGAATTTCATTTCCTTTTCTTATTGGAGACCATTAGAATTTACTAGATGCCAGTAAGATCAATGGAAATAGAAAATATGCAGGAATGGTAAAGGCAAGTGCTCTGTATCCAGCCTTCTAACTGGGATACAACTAATAAAAAGAATAAGAACAAAGACTTAGAGCTGTGCAGACTGCCTCTGAAGGGGCGGCCAGAAGTCACCTCTGTCTTCGCAAGATCGGGGCCACACAGCAGCCACATGCCACAGCTCCAATCTGGCCTTTCTGTGGCGCAAAATGGAGCTGCAAAAAGCAGCTCCTTTCTGCACCCTAGAAAGGATGCCATAGCCACCGGTGCCACAGCTGTATGGCACTCCTTTGGTGCCGTGTCATCTAAACATGGTGTCAGAGGAGCTTCATGATGCTGCACACTATGTGGTGCGGTGCATGACATCATGCTGCCATGGGGTGGAGTCAGGGCATGCATCATGCACAGCCCCTCAGTTTTCAAAGAATTACCTGTGTTAACCTCTTGCAGCATAAAAGGAAGGAAGGGGGTGACAAAAATATTATAGGGTTGGTTCTGAAATTATCCTCATTTTACTTTCCCCACATTTTGATGTTCCAAGCTACCCAATCCTTTCTTGAGCTGGAGATGCAGTGGAATGGATGTGGGATCTCCCACATCCAAAGATATACACAGCTATTTATTGCTGAAATTATTGGGTTTTTTTTAAAGCTGGTTTCTCTTCTCCTTTTCTCTTTTTTGCATTAGAATGTGGGTTTGGTTGATAATTGGTTCCATTTTGGAGATTGACTAAGGTATAGTTATTTTTTTCAAAGAATAAGCATTCCATCTCAACTCTTCCCCTGCCCCAATCAATCAATCAATCAATCAGTCTTCAAATATGGTGACTTTTATGGACCAGTTTCAAACCAACCATTTAACCAAGCTAGATGTTCATGTTATTTTATCTTACTGCCACACATGCCATACAACCAAATGAGTACACTTTCTGAAAAGCAACACACAAAGGCCAATCTCTAATTTTTCAGAAATGGTGCTGAAATACCAATGCTGCCCAACCCAATCGAGTATCCATGGGCATTTTGAGGATAGTTAATGGAGCCCAAGTCATCAGACACACTTAGTTTCAAAGTTATGTTATTACTTGCAGACAGAAATCAATGGCCCAATATATTAAGCCAATCACTGCAGCTGTTAAAGTTCTGGGTATGGTTCAAACTGCAAATTCATTCAAGCTTAATGGATTTTTTCTTTCTGTCTTTTTTTCTTATGTTCCATTGATGAATGCAACATGCATGAAAAATACCATCGAGTTGTGGTTTGGTATTTAAGAAAACATGGAAGGGGGCATAGTAAATGAATCCTGATTGCTCCCATTTTCAACTCTGGAGCTTACCCTATTCAGTGAAATAAGAGATAACAGAAATCCCATCAGATTTGTGTTTCTCCTTTACATAAGTAGCACTTTAATCAAAGGGACTAATCAGATCAATATTGCTGATTGAGAAGCATGCATCTGACACTCCATAAAAATGTTGTGGTGAGTCTGAAGTCTAGCATGAACCGTAAAAAATGATGTATGGAAGAAAAGATGCAGATACAGATACAGAGTGAAAGTCAAGAAGAAATTAACTGCTGCCAGACTGTAAATTTTGACTCTCCCAATGTCTAAGGCTGATCAGCCTACCACCCTCCATATCAATGGCCCAGTTGGAATATAACTGGAGTAATAAAAATAATAGCCAGTAGTCTTATCCAATGGAAATTGGATAAACTGTTATTGTTATGTGTTGTCAAGTTGACTTCAGCTTATGGCAACCCTACAAATGAGAGACCCTCAAGTCACCTTGTCACCAATAACCTTGCTCCTCATGATACATCCCAAGTATGACACATTTAGAAGCCTAAATCTCAGTAAGTCTCAATTAAAACAGATCCATTGACTCAATAGGATTTCCCCCCCTGTGTGTTCACCCAACATTCAACAATTCATTCAACAAATCTATTCTAGTTAGGAATGATCAATAAAGTAGTCCAGATTCCAAAAAAAAATTCATTGGATAACACTACTGGCTATTATTTTTATTACTCCACTTATATTCCAATTGGGTCTTTGATATGGTGACCCACCAAAATTATTGGAAATGATTTGATCAATGACTACCTATCCATCTGTTCTTTGCATTCAAGTCAAGGTTCTGTTCAACACTTGGTGCAGGAGACTTAAGATAGAGCTGATGACAGCAATAGAGTGTTTAGCAGCTGTCCAGTCACTGAAGAGGCTATTCTTGAGTTGTATGGATGAGTCTACTCTACTCAGAATGAATGATGGGGTTTAGGTAAATGTGTCTGTTGCTGTATGCCTTCAAGTTATTCCCAACTTATGGCAACCCTAAGGCGAACCTTTCATAGGGTTTTCTTGGCAGGTTTCTTCAGAGGGAGGTTGCTGTTGCCATCCTCTAGGCTGAGAGAGTGTGACTTGCCCATGGTCACCCAGTGGGTTTCCATGGCAGAGCCAGGATTTGAATTCTGGTTCCTAATACCTAACCTATTAAACCATGCTGACCCTATAATGGCACTTCATGAGTAAAAATTTTTTGTGACTCTGAACTGAATCGGCCTGTTTCACATTGGACAAAAATGTCCAACTGCTTCTTTAGGGAAAGGTACTGATGTGTAAGACACCAATAGGACACTGGGCAAGAACATTCTGCTCAGATCACAAAATCAACACATTTAGTATTCACATTAAAGATGAAGGCAATGATTCTAGATCAGCTACTTAGATAAGTAGATTTAAATAAGTAGCCACTCTTAGCTTGACCCACCCAATTCTGGTTTACCAGTCATCAGACATTGTGAGCAATGGAGGTCTGTTCTCCTGTTGAGAAATCTTTGGTGCAACAGTCAAGAAGCAGGATTCTTGTCACAATTCTTTTTTGCACCAGAGATTACTGGCAGGAGAGGAGCAGAAATATCAGTCTCATGCATTCCAATTGACAAGAGAACAGACCCTCATCACTCACAGCATCAAAAAAAACCCAGGATTGGGGGACTTTTACAATCCCTATATATTCCCCACACTATTGAATACACGAGAATCATGAATGCAAATCAGTTATGGATGTGTAACCCTAGATTGCACAATTTCCAGCCAAATTGTCCCAATTTTTCAATTAAGAACCTAAGAAGAACCAGGCTAGATCAGTACAAAGGCCCTTCTAGCCCAGCATCCACTTCTCACAGTGGCCAAACAAGTGACCATGGAAAGGCCACAAGTAGACCATGTTGGTAAGAACATCATCCTCAAGTTTCCCAGGAGCTGGTATTGATAGTACTGTATTCTGCCTCCAGTACCAGAAATAATATATAGCCATCATGATTAGCAGTAGCCTTCTCTACCATAAATTTGTCTTAACTCTCCTTTAAAGTCATTCCGTTCATAAATAATAAAATAAACCAATGTGTGGGGACAGTCTTCTGATCTTTCCAAGCTGCCTTGGGCATCCTGGTAGCAAATATGCTGTAAATATAAATCAATAATGGATACAGAGGTCAAGACAGTGTTCAAGCATGAAAGGTAGAGCTGTGTACTGAATGGTTAGTGAACACTTTCCGGTTCGGAGGTATGGTGCTGAAACAAACAAATGGAACGATGCCAAAGATACCCGTGAAACTGACGGCTTTGTTACATTTTGCCAACAATGGATTATGGGCCAAGTTAGCTTTAGGGACATAGATAGGAATCGTGAATACAGAAAATACATGGCTCAAAGCTAGAGGCTTTCTACTGCAAACTTTAAAGAATGCCCTTTTACTACTCCCATCTTCAGAGTAGGGAGATGATAAAAGGATTTCATTTTCTGCCAACAATTTCCTTCCGCTAATGTAAAAATCAACTTTAGATCTGATTTTGTTGTTGTTATATATAGAAAAGGGTGGCAGAGGTGGGAGGGGGATAGCCCCTTTGCCTTGAGCATTCGCATTTGTATTGGCTCCATGTTTAGTCGAGAGCTTTTTGTAAAATTGATGAATATTGTCTAAAGGCAAGTGCAGACAGGCAAACAGATCTGTATCTTCCGTAATCCATTTAGCCTGACACACATGTGCAGGGGACCAATTTCACTGCAATTCTTTCAGCGATGATGAAAAGCAAATGCGGGCAAAGTCATGAACTTCATTTTGCAAGGAAACCCCTTGCAATCTAATGAGAGTAACTGAACGGAAGCGTCACTCTCCTCCACCTGACCCTGGTCCTCCTTATGCAGCTGGAAGATTCAGAGTCAATAAACAAACACAAGACTTAGGAAGGTTGTGTAACAAAAAAGCTTTGATAGAGGAGACAAAATAGCAGGAAGCCATTTCATCCCTGCGAGTTACACCTTGATGCATGGTAAGGCTCTGCCCAAGTAATCCTTACTCACTGTTGCTGTGAGGAGTAGCAAAGTAAAGGATACTCTCAGCATTCTCTTCCAGGTGAAGGTCACATCTGAATGGTATTTAATGTGATGCTGGATCACATCACATTTAGCACATACAATATATATATTCAAACTGTATATGCTCATTCAAGGGATGCAGTGGCTCAAGTGGTTAAGATGCTGACTCAACATCGGCAGGTTGGCAGTTTGAGGTCCAGGTGCTGCATGATGGCGTGTGCTCCCATCACTAGTCCCAGCTTCTGCCAACCTAGCAGTTCAAAAGCATGCATGTGCAAGTAGATAAATACGTATCACTCCAGTGGGAAGGTAAACAGTGTTCTGTGCATTCATGCTGGCTATAGGATCACAGAGTGGTCTCTGACTGACAATACTGGCTCTTTGGCTTAGTAATGGAGATGAGCACTGCCTCCGATGGTCAGATACAACTTGACAATCTTGTCAATGGGAAATACCTTTACATTTACCTTTTATGCTCATTCTGCATTGGACAAAAACTGACTTCTGTTGCCTTGTATTAATATCAAGTGATTCTTAATGTTTTTCAAATAAATTTAACCTAACTGCTCTCCCTCTACACACACACACACACACACACACACACGAAAAGCTCTCCTAAATTCAATCATCTCACTTTCAATCATCTCACAACTCATAAAAGTTGATCTTTTCAGCCGAGTCACAAATTCAAGTACAATTGGAGGCTTCCAGAGAAACATCGGGCCCAAACAAACAAGCCAAAATAAAGCTGCTTCAGGTCACTTTGGAGGTATGCTGTTTAAATGACATGCATGTCTTAAGAGGCCAGAAGCTGCACCAAAGATGCACTCCAGTCCTTAGGACTGGAGCGTTGCTTTGGAGCAGCTTCCAGCCTCTTAAGATGCAAGAATAATTCAAACAGCATACCTCCAAAGTGACCCAAAGCAGCTTTATTTTGGCCTGTCTGTTTGGGCCCATAGGCAAAAAAAAAGCACCTTGGATAGTCCTAAGCAGAACTCAGGTTCGGACTCAGAAGAATGTGTGTGGCTGTATCTTCAAGCCACCTGTCAAGCTTTGGCGACTCCAGGAATTTCATTGGGCTTTCTTAGGCAAGGCATGCACAGAGGTGGTTTGGCCAGTTCCTTCTTCTGAAATATAACCTACAGTACCTGGTATTAGTTGTTGGTCTCTCATCCAAGTACTAACCAGAGCCGACTCTATTGACTTTCCAAGATCAGACAGGATCTGGTGCCTTTAGGGCATTTGGCCAAGAACAGCAGGCTCAAATGTCGCTACATCAATGGTCTTAAAAGAGACTGGGATAACATGGTTTGGGCACGTGATTTTGCCCCTTCTGGAGAAGGACTCTTGTAGTTAAAGGGATCTTGACTGAACAAGCATTGACCCTGATAGCCTTGGAGGGACTGTGGGCCTATTGTAGAGTAACTGTGCTTCTTTTATGTAGGAAGAAGCCCTATTTCTTATCTTTCTTTCTTTTTAAAGGACTGCACTGGGAAATGTTAACTCATCAGAAATTGTAGTCTTTGCACTTCATTTCCCTTTAACCAAGTTGCTTGCAAGTCAAAATCCCTGCCTATAACCATGTGTATGGATACCTTGCAATGCAGTCTGACATTTCATTCCTCTGCTGAAGTGGCCTCTCATCCATAAAAACTTCGTCCATAATATGTTTGTTAAGTCTTGAAGATGCCATGAAGTTGTTGTTGTTGTTTTTACTGAGAGACCCTGGAATTTGTAAAGTACTATTGAAGGGAATCTGGCCTTCACTTTACAAAGTACTGCTAAAAAAAGGGATGCTTTTATTTTAACAAAACCCTATTATAGTTCATGATCAGGCTCTTAATGCAAATGGAAATAAGTACAGCAGGGAAATAATAATCAATAGCTAGAGCATTTTTCCTTTCTTCCTTAGAGAATGTTTTCTATTTTCATACAGATGTCATTGATGTTGCACTCGCCTGCTTCCTTTAAGGATGTCGAGTGGGTTTTGTCACTGAGAAAACTTAACAGCTTCCAACAATGCCTAATTAAAACAGAAATTAATCATATATCAACAGTAAAAAGACACACAGTCGCTTTGTTCTTCATGTTGCCGCATCAGTTTCTTTTAAGCTGTAATGTTTTGTTGAATGGCAGTTGTTTTGTCAAGATTCTGCTTTCCATTGCAGGGGCTCCTGCATCTTCTTCTGGGTTCTTCTTGTGATCTCAAAAATTAAACAGCATTTTACTGCAAAATGATTAAAAGGCATGCAGTAACAACTGATTAAAAAAGGAAGAGGCTGTAAAAAAACCTGGCACAGGATTAAATTAAGTTAGCAATATGGAGATTCAAAGGTTCTAGTCTCCAAAGCCTTAAGTGCAACTTGACATTTTAAGTACCACATCCTAAGCTTCCTAAGCTTCAATGGAAAGCCCAATGGTATCCTGATAATTCCCCCCAGTCCAGCATGTTCCTCCTTCTTGCAGTTTTCCTGTTGATTTCCTACCGATTGCTCTTCCCCTGCTGCTAGTAGCAGTGTGGAAATAATGATCTTTATCAAAATCCAAGGGGAAGGGAAGAAGTTAATGCTCCCTGGGGGTTGCAGCTACAGGGTAGGGAGCAAAATGAGGGCAGTGCCCAAATAAGAGTTATGCTCTCCCCACCATGAAATTTTCCTTCAGTGCCCAAATTTCTAGCACTGTATAGAGTGAGACACTGAAAATTGTTCAAACCTTGATATCTTCTATTTGATGTGCTCACATTCCCTTGATCAGTTTACGGCCCCTTTTCTTTGGACGTCTAAATGTTGGACCTTATCACACACAGGGCAAACGTGGTCGAAATGTCATCCAAATGTTGCAGAAGCATCAGGGTCTGATCATGCCTAGTGCTTCTAAAGTGTAATGGAGGCTTCCTGCTATGGGATCTTTCGCGAGGAAGCCATTTTCTGAATAACGGGATATCCTGAAGAAGGGCCCTTTCTCCATTGCAACTGCCACTGCCGTGGCCTTGGGGGGGGGGGGAATAACAGCCAGCATCTGATGATCTTAATTCCCTCGCTGATTGCGATGCCCTTTTCCTTGAGTGTCATGTCTTATTTAGATTGCAAGCCTGATGGTAGGGAACTGTCAAATTAACAGTTTGTAAGCCACTGCTGAGCAGGGTATAAATGCTCTAAATGAATGAATGAATGTTGACTTGCTATTCAATAATTGATTCAGTGATTCTACTCTAGTAAGGACTAATCAACAGGATTCCAGCCGAAGGCAACTTTATTGCTTGTCCTGAGTAATACATAGTGTGCTTCTGAAACTCAATGTTCCTTTGGCCGTTGACAGAAAGAGAAAAAAAACATGAGCCTTTGTACATGAGCCTTTATTTTGCACAACCCATCTGAAACACAGTATGGCACTGTCTGCTTTTACAGCTTCAAAACAAACCACAGGTAATCTTACTTGCATGTTCTTGTACCTATGAGGTGGTTTTCTGGTTAAGCTTTTAACTGATTGTACCACTAGAACATTAGTTATTCCAGTGCTTTCCATACCAGTGGGGTAGTAACTCCTCTTCAGGTTCACACCAAACAATCTAAGGAACTGAGTGCTAGTTTCCAAACCAAATAAGCATCTTAGGTAACATTCATACCACACCCTGAAACAGATTCACTGCCCCATTGGTATAGGAGCTACCAGCCACCATTGCTTAGAAAGATTGAGATCTCAGAGAACAACACAAAAAGCTGGCAATTAAAATTTGGCCAGTTTATAATGAACATACTTCTTCTAGCTTTCCAGCAGATTCTGTAGCTCTGCTATTATATCTTCTAAGTTGAATGGCAGTGGCATACTGGCATCATCATCTTGCCAGTAAGGATGGCATTCTGGCTTCTCATCATCTGGTAAACTCTCCGCAATCTTTGAATGACACCTGAAATCAGTAAGATTAGAAATGGATTACACATTCAGCAATCTAATGCCCCAGCAGGCAATATGATTTGACCATTATTGGTATTTTTTAAAAAAGATGCAGAAATAAATATTTTTGATATAATTTTGACAATAACAATATGAAGAATGAACCAGCAGACAAAATGGGTTGGATCTATTTGGTACTGAAATCAAATGGAGATGTTAATCATGGCTTGTCCATTTCTATAAAGTCCCATTTGATTTGTGTCCAGGCTATTTGAACGACTGTATTTAGTTCAGGGTTTGATTTTTCACTTTGCCATGGAAACCCACTGTGTGGTTTTTGGCAAATCACACAATCTCATAAGTTAGAAATAACTTCAAGGCACACAATGACTACTATTATTAGTACAGCTACAACTACTACTTCGTTTCCATATGAGTTCACCTGGCCTTTGAGAACTTCAGGGGAGGCCCTACTCCCACCACCTTTCAATTCCAACTTCTGAGGGCCACCTTCACCTTCTGAGCTTCTCCTTCCAGGGCCTAATTCCCACTTACCTTTAGATCCAATTCCTGATCCAATTCCTGAAACCGGTTCAGCAAACACAGTGGTTCCCAATGTATTTGCGCCAGTTTCAGGAATCGGTTCAGGACAGCCACAAGGGGAGGCCAGTAAAGAGATCACAAAGAAGCACAGGAGACCAGTAAGGAGGCCACGGAGACCAGAAGGCAAGGGGCCAGGGACAGAGAAGCCAGGGATGGAGCAGGCAAGAGAGGTCAGTGATGGGAAAAGGCCGGGGACGGAGGGACGTATGGCCGGGGCGGAGAGGACGGGGAAAAGCCGCTGCCAGTGAGAACCAGGGCGGATTTGAATCTGATTCAAATCCGCCTGGCTCCCACTTGGGCTGAATCAATTTATTTCTAAATAAATTGATTCAGCCCAAAAAACACCCCATTTTACCAGCATCTTTTTGACGCGGGTTAAATGGGTAAAACACAGGCTAAATGGGTAAAAAAACATGCTGCCCCTTTCTGAATCGCTTCAGCGATCCAAATTAAGTGGGAACCATGGTGGTTTAAACAAATCATTTGGGATCACAATCTGGTTTAAACCATAGTGGGAATTAGGCCCAGTTCCACCAACTTCTGTCTCTAGTGTGAACAAAAGAGAAGACTCTCTCAGTGACTGCTCCCAGGCTTTAGAAGCTGAATTGATGCACTCAGCTCAGTTGTCTCCCTTCCATCCTCATCTTTCTGTCACTTGGCAAAGACATTACTTTACAAACAAGCCTTTGGCAAGTGACCTTTTGGCTGTGGAAGGGGATGTAACTGGATGGATATTGTAAAAAAAATTGTTCCTTTTTTGCATACTTTAACATTTTATTTTGAATTTGTTAGACTTCTGCTGATTTTAGCCTTTAATTGTACATATACTATAGACTTATAAACTGTCTTGAAGCCTACACCTGGAAGTAACACAGGATATAAATCAAATGGATGGATCAATGGAAGAATAAGTTGAACCCACTGAGTTCAATGGGTCTACTCTAGACATGATTACTTCTGGATCCAACCCAGTAATTGCACGTTTAGTGTGAAATCATCAACACTTCCATCCACTTCCAATTCTTCTGTTTCCTAGAGGGATCTTTGAAAAAGCCAATCACAAAGAAAATTCAGTTAGGACACCTTTTGATGGTGAATTATTTTTTCATTACCTTACATCTTATTTGAAGTAGGCACTTTATGCCATTGTTAGCCGGCTTTTGTAATATTACTAGATTATGGAGAGAGATTAAACCAAATTTACTACATTAAGGTCACTGAATAGATTAAACAATATCTCAGGACGTGGTTTGTAAATCTGAGAGTTTTACAAGTCCATTGGCTTTGGAAAAAGTAACAAGAAGTAAGGGCACTGTTGAAAGATAGATGCAAATGAAGGTTAATAACAATTTCTGCTGATGAATAGATGGGCAAAACTTCAACAAAATTAAATTAAGAGGTTAGCATTTGCTAAGTCCCCAGGGAAACCCTTTGAATTACAGTGTTTCTTATTAAATGGATTCTTCATCAATAGTAGTGAAGTCTAATTATAATAAGCAACTAAAACTGCAGTCCTGTACAGGAAGATTTTATGAGTAGTAAACCGACACATCTCACAAGATTACTTCGCAATAAAGAATGCCATTTATTCGTACTGCATTAGGAAATTTGTAGTAATTCAGTGTTTTGTGTTTTCCACACGTATGTCTTTCTTTTTTTTAAATTGCCAGCTGCTGGTTAATTAGTTAATGCTTATAAATGAGTGTAACGCTGAAGACAGCAAACTATGATTATAATATTACATTCAGCCAAAAAAGAAAAAAAAGATTGAAATAAAATCAAGCATCAGGAATGAATTATTTTTAATAACTCATTTGTGGGTTTAAAATAAAAAAGATAGTTATGTAGTATTTTAATGTGTGTGTTATTGGCACATGTGAACAGACATGCTATGGTCTAGAGAGCTTTGACTAATTTGCATAACTTAGCTTAAGCAACCAGCACACTATTAGATACGCTTAAGTCCTGTTAAGACCGGTGGAACCTATGTAAATACTTGATACTGAAAGTATAATTCCAATGGGAAGGCAATATTGTAATAGCCAAAGGTCTTGGAATTTTCCTACATCCATATATAGTGCTCTTGCATCATACACTGAAAGCCGCACAGGGAAAAGCCTTAGCGCACCCCAGAAGTAGTAATGGGGCATGCGGCCACATTGCGCTGCACCACAGGCATGAGCCCCGTTATTTTTAAATGGGGCTCCAGCATATGCAGGATTTCCCTTATGCGGGGTGGTGGTGGTGGTCCGGAACATATCCCCTGTGTAAGGGAAGGGCCTACTGTACAATAGTGTCATTAGTTTATCAAATGAGTCCTACAAAAGATCAAGCCAGAACTCTCCCTGGAAACTAAGATGACTAACTTAAGGCTCTCTCATTCATGGGGTCACCATAATTCAAAGTCAACTCTATGGCAGTTAACAACAACAATATTAGTTTATTGTTTTTTTTGGGGGGGTATGTGGCTGTGTTTTTTCCTGACGTTTCGCCGGTATCTGTGCCTGGCATCTTCAGAGAATGCTGGCATGGAAGTGAGTGGAGTATATATATACACCTCTCATGTGCAACAACCACTAACTCCCTGAACAGGCTCATGCTGGACCTCCCCAATATGGCCATTTTGTGGGGTTGAGGGTGGGAGGAAAGCAACTGGCTATCTCCCTATAGCCAAATGCACAATAATTAAAATACCTGTATCCCCCAAAACCTCCCAGGGTCCTCCAGAAATCCCATAGAGTAATGTCATTGTTATGTACCCAGTTACAGAGACATAGTCAGATGCTCCTCCACTGCCCCAGATTCTCCAATGGTCACTAAACACACCAGTAAAAGCCCATTGAAAGTGTGTTGGAACAGGAAAGCCTTCATTTTTTGACAAAGAAGAGCAAGGAAGGACCCATCCTTGCCTTCTTAGGAAAGAATTCCAAAGTTTGGGAGCAGCTACTGAGAAATCCCTCTGCCTTGTACCCAACTAGGAAGGAAGTGGGATTGAGAGAAAGATGTGTCTTCCCTTGCAGGATTCTGGCCAGCGTTTATAGAAACTGGGGAATGAATGAACAACAGAAGCAGAAGATTTATAAGCGTTATATTTATAAGCGTTTAACTAAACTTCACTAAATATAAGCAAACTAAACTTCACTAAATTTATAAGCGTTTGACTTCACTAAATATTTAACAATATTATATATTTGCTATAACAATAATAATAACAATAGGCAAGTAGGGCACCACAACTGCATTTGGAATTGAGGAGGTGACTGGCCTCATTTTGAGAATTAACCAATTAACACTTTCAGCTCTGTTTGGATGATTGATGCACCCAACCGTCTGCTAGCTCCTTCCCTCCCTGACCTCTTTGAGTAAAGAGTGAAACAAAAGCTGAGCTAAACGGAGAGTCTTCCTCATGGGAATTATTGATGGCAGCAGAATACCCAGGAGAAAACATACTTCAACTTTACACCCGTGTCCGTATGTGGCTAATTGCGGCTCTAGCTTCGCCATGCACTCAATCCATCGTACATTACGGCACTGGGACAGTATTAACACGTAACATTCCTATATATCTTCAGCTCCCCACATCAGCCTGTGATAATAGCATCTGTTAACATGCACTAAGCACTATTATGTAGCACATCACTTCATAAATAATAAGATTAACCGACCCCGGGCCCTCCGAGAAGAGTAATGTGTTCAAATGTTCTCATTATTTATTTAAAATAAGAATTAAAGGAACACAAGCTACTTTTGACTATCTTCTTAACATAAATATTCAGCTGTTTACATTGATAAGATGCCCCCCACACAGATGAACCATGAGTTTTTGTTGTGTGCTCCACCTCAAAATAGTTGCGGAGCAAACATGGACTAGCTGCGGAGATGCTCTCAGTGATGTTTAACTGACCATACAGCCTGGTGTTGGAGACTTTGACCCCTCCTTTTCTCCAAACTATAGAAAAAGGTACTATGCGGAGGAGGCTGAAGCCAATTGAAGTCTCAAACAAGGATCTTGCTACATTTATTTTAATTTTATTTGCATTAATTGCAAAAAGACAATAACCGAATACCCTCCAACATTTCACAGATGAAAACTGGGATACATGTGGCCAAGCAACATCAGAGGATGATCAAGATGACAAAGGTGATTGAGGAGAAGTACAAGCTAGGAGAAGCTGCAGTACTTTGCTTTTGCCTGAGCCTACTGGGAAAGGTAAAACACCACCCTTCCAATCCTCTCTTCTCCTTCCCTCTTCCCTTGCTGATTTATTGAGTGCAAACTACTTTCATACTTTGAACTTAGTTTGCAGAAATGGCGGTAAGGTGAGGACAAAGAGGGGAAATGGAAGGAGACAAGGGACATTTTAAAAGCAGCTGGGAAAAAAGTGGGATTACAGAGGATTAGTTGGGGCTGCTAATCAAGACAATCCATGGGTAACCAATAAGCTGCTTCTGGGTACCCTGCAACACTGCTTTCCAGTGTTTATATCTCCAGATATTGTAGGCTTACACCATTCTGGCAGGAGCTCCTAGGAACTGGAGTCCAAGAACATATGGCAACCTACATTTTGGAAACATTGGTCTAAGTAATGCATACGGTGGACCCTCCACATTTGCTGGGGTTAGGGGCACAAGATCCCCATGAAAGTGGATAAACCACAATTTAAAAAAACAACAACAACTATTTTTCCCCCCAAGAGAACACCTCTCTAGGAATTGCTAGGTCCTCCAGGCTAACTCTATAGTTAAGCTCTGCCAAACGTTGACCATGAAATTGAGCCGGAGGACTTACAAACGGCTAGAGAAATATTCCTTTAGGAATCTCTAGGTCCTGCAGTGTGACTTTTGATGACAGAAGATGACAACAGAGCCATGCTGGAGGACCTAGAGATTCCCAGAGAGAATGCATTAATCAAATCTATGAATAATCAAATCCTCAAAAAGTCGAAGCCACAAAGGTGGAGGGCAAACAGTATAAACGAACTGTTTTCTATACATATTAGCATATTATATCAACCTGAGGCTTTATACTCCAGACTCTGTAGGCATCAGATGCCTTTAGAAAGGCAACAGTGGGAGACATGTTGCTAGCCCTCAAACCAAATAGATCCAGTCCACTCCACCAAATCAGGATCCTACCGCTCCACTAAGATGGTTGCTCCTCTAGAATCTGGAGGAGACAGCTGGTTATTTTCCCCATTTACTTACATTTAGATGATTGGAGTGTCAACTACATTAAGAGACACTGGTCACGATGCTAAAATTAACCACTTTAGCTAAAGTGTGTGTTAATTATGGGTATGCAAGTAGTCAATAAAAGGTTAATGCAAGAGTCAAAAGGGATAAATTTATTTCAGGATTGCATCACTCAAGAGACTAAAAGACTAACGTTATGCTTGGTGTTTTTAATCAATAGGTTTTATACTAATGTGCTAACCATTTATTTTAAAACATTATTCTCCCTCCCCCTTGCACCTTTCCATCTCCTCCCTGGCTATGATCTGCTTTAGATAATGTGGAAAAGCAATGCAGGGATTTATTTTCCCCCCATGTTGACAAATAGTTCTCACAGTAACTTTTTGCAGCCTGGGTTTTGGCCATTGTCCCACTCCATACAGATGGGTTCAGTTAGCTTACGGCTCTAGCTAAGGCGGAAAAGGGCAAGTCAAATGACCCACGAGGAATGGAGCACCTTTCCTATGTGGAAAGGTTAAAGAGGAATAAGGGGTGAGGGGAACATGACAGGGGTTTGTAAAATCATGTATAATGTGGAGAAAGAGGGGGAAGAGATCTCTCTTCTTCATACTGGGAACTTACAGGTCAGCTGAGAAAATGGATAGGCTGTGAGTTTATTTTGGTGAAACAGACTGTAGCTGCTGCCACACTGCAGAATTAATGCAGATCGACACTGCTTTAACTATCATGGCTCTATCATGTGGCATCCTGAGATTTGTAGTTTGTTGTAGCACCAGAGCTCTTTGATGGAGAAAGCTAAATAGCTCACAAATGTACAAATCCCAGAATTCGATAGCATTGAGCCGTGGCAGTTAAAGCCGCATCAAACTGCATTAATTCTGTGGTGCAGATACAGTCTTGAGTATCCCTTATCCAAAATGCTTAGGACCAGAAGTTGTTTGGATTTTGGATTTATTTATTTGGGATTTGGAATACCCGTATTTGCATATATATATATATATATATATATATATACACACACACACACACACACACACACACACACACACAAAATGGAGATGGGACCCAAGTCTAAACACAAAATTCATGTATGTTTCATACACACCTTGTACACATAGCCTGAAAGTAATTTTATACATTTTAAAAAAAATTGTGCATGAAACAAAATATTGTGTACAATGAACCATCAGAAAGGAAAGGTGTCACTATCCCTGCCACCCATTTTGGATTTTGCAGTATTTCAGGGTCTTGAAAACAGGAAGACAGAGAACCATTTTATATCCCAGATCTATTTGTCACGATGTCAGTTACATAACTGCGGTGATGAATGAACT
Source organism: Sceloporus undulatus (assembly GCF_019175285.1). Classification (NCBI taxonomy): domain Eukaryota; kingdom Metazoa; phylum Chordata; class Lepidosauria; order Squamata; family Phrynosomatidae; genus Sceloporus; species Sceloporus undulatus. Next base: position 16,374,295 of record NC_056529.1, on the reverse strand, counting down.
ACCTTGACAACCAAACAGTTAGGACTTTATGACCTCTGATCTCGGTCACATGATAGGGTCACCTGAAACTCACTTTGCTCCTACCTGACCGCATGTAACAATATAGAGGTCAAATGGCTTGGGTGATTATATGTATCATGTCTGAGGTGGCCTAGTTATAAGCTGGAGGGTATGGCCGTGTTGAATTCCACAACTCTCTTGCACAAAAGCTGTAGAACAACTTCAGAAATGCACTCAACAAAAGGGATAGGATTTCAAAGGGGGATAAGGTAACTTTCCTCGCCGCTCGCTAGAATGGATGCAGTGTTCTTTCCCGGGAACAATGAAAACAAAACACATTGGATGGAGTGGCGACTCTACCACTGAGACTTCATTTATGCTTTCCCTCTTGAGCAATAAGAATTTCAAATATGGGGCAATGGAATCCAAGTGTCTCTTCCAAGCTTGTCCCAAGAAACTCATATAAAGCAGCTGAAGTTCAAACTGCAAAGCGAACAAGCAAGATTCCACACTTCATTCCTTTCAGTGCAGTCCACAGCTTGGGAAACATCACATATACAGTGGGCCCTCCACATTCGCTGGGGTTAGGGATGCAGGGCCCCTGTAAAAATGAAAAAAAATTCAAATCAAATAAAATCCCACTCTCTAGGTCCTCCAGCCCAACTATATGGCCAACATCCACCAGACATGGACCACAGAATGTGCTACGTCCACCAGCACAACCTTTGATGAAAGTAGACCATGTAGTTACACTGGAGGACCTAGAGATTCCTAGAGATAACATACAGTGCGCCTGTGTCATATGCGGGCACATTTTACATGGCTTACAGCATACACTGGAAGCCGTGCTGGAAGGAAAGAAGCCGCATGCTGGAAGAAAACAATGGCGTGCACACCGCCACAGGCTCGAACCCCATTCATTTGAATGGGGCTTGAGCATCCACATTTTTTCCCTTATGTGGGGGGTCCAGAACGGATCCCCCGCATAAGGGAAGGGACGACTGTATTAATCAAATCTACACATAATCAAATCTGAAAACGTCAAAGTCACAAATGTGGAGGGACAATTGTATATTACAGTGGGATCTTGTTATCTGCTGGGGCTTGGTTCCAGGATCCCCCATGGATAACACAATCCCTGGATGTGCAAGTCCCATTAAATAGAATAGCAGAGCAAAATGGTGTCCCTTATATCAAATGGTAAATCAAGGTTTGCTATTTGGAATTTATACTTTTTTGGAATATTTTCAAGCCATGGATGCTTGAATCCACGGATAAAAAAAATCTGTGGATAAGGAGGGTTGACTGTATTTATATAATTTATTTATGGGATTTATATCCCACCTTTCTCCCAAAATGGAATTCAAGGCAGCTTGAATCCCATTATAGATCCCAAAGTTAAACTGTTAAACTGATTTTATCATGTGTTGCCTTGAGATCCTAGGATATATCTAGGGCTCAATGGCTAGTTTAGAGGCCATGGGGCTGGCCATAGGGTTATGCAAGAATGGGGAGGAGAATAATGTTTTATCTTCCAAAGACAGGAATGGGGTAACAGTGGATCTTTCCCTTACCACTATTATATAAAAGCAACACTATAGGCCTGTTACAGACTGCCAAAATAAAGCTGCTTCGGGTCTCTTTGAAAGTATGCTGTTTAAATGATGCATGGGTCCCAAGAGTCCGGAGGTCGCACCAAAGCCACACTCTATTCCTAAGCACTGGAGTGCAGCTTTAGTGCAGCTTCTGGATTCTTAGGATGCAGGCATCATTTAAACAACAACCAAAGAGACCTGAAGCAGCTTTATTTTGTCAGTCTGTAACAGGCCTTACTTTAATAATCAGTTTAACAGTTTAACTTTGGGATCTATAATGGGATTCAAGAGCCTGAGACACATACAGTTAGGAGTTTCCAACAATGTGCTATGACTGAAAACTTTTATTTCTCAGTAATTCCAGCACAACCATGGATTCCATTTCAGAACTGCTTTCTTGTTTCTCTGAATGTTGCACAGAACAAGAGAACAAAGACAAGGCCTGAGCTTTCATAGGCCAGGAAAGTGGCATCCCAGTCGAGGAACACTGCTAAATGCCACGGCATTTGCAGAAACATGAAGTACTATTTGGTTGAAACGGCCAACTTTATCTTCTAGACCAATGCAGGTCCTTGAGACATTTCCATTCACAGGGCTTTACAATCATTCCATTTGATAGAATATGTTGAGAATGTATGAGGGATGCATGATACATATGTATGCACACACATCTCTCCAAATAAGAATATACATTGTGGTATCATCTCTGCAATGCATTAATTAGTTATGGTTGTATTTGTATGGGCAAGAGAGTTTTGGATTTTCAAAAGGATCTTCTTCTGTTCAAAAAGGAGGGTAGGCAGCAAATTCTTTATCACTGTGATATTTTCTGAGCTGCTTAGTCTTCTCAGTTAAAAAGCTCTGATGCCACAACAAACTATAAATTCAAAGATTCTATAGCACTGAGATATAACAGTTAAAGGACTGTCAAACTGAATTGTTTCTGCAGTGCAGATGCAGCCAATGTCATCTCTGGATGCCTTTTGGAAGATCCTTTCAACGAGTGTCTAGAAGTTTGCATATGCTTTTGCCTACTTATGCAAGGCTTACCTGACCTGGTTGTTTCATTTCACATGTGAATATTGTTCGTTTTGAATAAAAGTTCACTGAAAATGTTACTCTGCCCTTCTTGTTTGTGGTGTACGAACCTTAATTCTTTTCATATGTTTTTTTGCCTCCGGTATCAAAGTTTCTGTTAAAAAAATGAATGTTCACAAACACATCTTCCTTGTTAACTGAGGTATACAGTACCTGTATTCCTGAAATGTTTGTATGTTTTTAAACTGCACTAGTTTTAATTACTTTGTATATTGCCTTTAGTATTGGGGAGAAAGTGGTATACAAATGAATAATGGCAACAACAACAACAACACTCTCCCCCCAAATATACACTTTGTATCCAAGATCCTTCATCAGGGTTGGTTAGCCTTAATTTTCACATGAACACATGTGTAATATGCAGCCCTTGAGCTGAATGGCGAAACTCTGCAACTGAAGGTGCAACCAAATGCACAGTAGTACCACATGCACAATGTCACTTCGACAATCTTGAACTGAATAACGGAGTTATTACCACGCTGTAGTTTGAGCATTAAACATGGAATTGAGAACCTTTAATGGCCAAACCTGGGGGAAATGCAGAAATTGTGTTGTTGTTGTTTTTTTAAAGAAACACCAATTAATTATTTATTCAAGGCATTTATTTATCCCCTCTCAATCCAAAAGGCCCCTGAGGCCATGCACAATCAATAAAAACACTTTACAAACATTAAATAAATATGTGAAATCAATTAAAAACCATCCAAACAGCCTTTTTAAAAATAGTTCTAAACCCAGACAAAGAATTTTTAAAAAGAAATCTGTCAAAGCAGACAACCCTAAATTTAAGAGCCAATGGCTTTGTGACAAAGCACAGTCTTCACTTCCCTCCAGAAACTCAAAAGGAATGGAGAGGAGGTGGCCATTTAGATGTCTTTGCCCCAAACCCTAAGGAGATTTTGGTGTTTACATCTCCTAAGGCTCCTGAAGAAAACGATTGTCATTGAAAATGATATCAAGTGTACAGGTTGAATATACAAGTTATCCAAAATGCTTGGTACCAGAAGTATTTTGGATTTTTCTCAGATTTTGGAATATTTGCTTATACATAACGAAATATCCTGGATATGGCACTCAAGTCTAAACTGGAAATTCATTTATATTTTCTATACACCTTATACACATAGCCCGAAAGTCATTTTACACACAATATTTCAAATAATTTTGTGCATGAAACAAAGTTTGTGGACACTGAACCATCGGAAAGCCAAGGCGTCACTATCTCAGCCAACCCTGGGGACAATTTTGGATTTTGGAGTATTTCAGATTTTGGAGTTCTGGGTAAGGGATACTCAAGCTGCAATATACAGCTAACACAACATTTTCATAAGTACTGATTTTATGTGCTTGAAAAACAAGTATTTCCATTCCTCTCACATGCATCCTACTTCCAGCAATGCAGATAAGGTTAGAGTTTACGTTGCTGAAAGACTCTAACATCCAGGATGCCTGTGGTTGTGTGTCTTTTTATATCATTGTCGTCATTTCGGTCATGGAGATAGCCTGGATAATGTTAAGATTTCTCTTCTGGAGGCTACAGCCAAACGCACTGACGCAAGAGCAGCAAGGGAGCTATGAACTAATCTGAGTTATTTCACTAGGCTTGTATTTACATTGGTTCAGAGACCTTCCTTTGATTCACATCCTATTATGGAAAATAAAGGAGAAGAAAGAGAAGTGGAAATGAAAACAGAGGAGAGGTAGCTGGAGAAGGACATAGAGTATGAAGTGCCTTATACTGAATCAAAACGTTGATCCACCTAGTCCAATATTCTCCAGGTGTTCAGATCAAAGGAGGTCTACCCTATCATCTACTTATCAGCCATTTAACTTGAAATGTCTGGAATTTAACTTGGGATGTTCTGCAGGTAATAAGCACATGCTCTACCACTGATCCATGCTTATTGCCAGTCTTTCCATCCAGAACTGTATAAACACTTCTATAGAGAACAACTGCATACTCAATGAACACAGGTCAAGGGGAGCAGAATGCCCTCCTCAAATGATATACCTTCACACCACTGCATGTACAGCACTATGCATATACAAACTAAGCAACATTTGAATGTGCGGTTTAGGGTCCTGTAAAAGGCAATGATCCCAACTGTGTGTACAATTAGGATGAAGGTAAAGACCAAACAACCAAAGGAACACGTGTAGGTCAGGAAAAGTTGTCTTGAGCAGTAGAGATTAGAGGATGGGATGCAGGGATGTCCTCTTGGAGGTCTCATTCATGTTAAGTCAAAGTCAACTGGACAGCAAATAACAAGAACACAAAACGAGGCTACAGCTAATGAAGACTGCACTCCCTTAGTCATAGTAAGACGGTTGCCACATTTCATACAATGAAACTGCACACCCACATATTATGCAGCTGGAAAATTTTAGGTTGACTTCTATAGAACACTACTTGAGAACCCTTGGGGGAAACAGAACCATTTGTTTTATAGGTTCCCATAAACAGGGCTGACTTTGAGCTTTTCCACTACAAAGGCATTTGATGCTTAGTGCTTTTTCACTTTAGGCCAGTAGAGAACAAATAATGGCGAAGACTTCTTTTGCCGCCCAGCTTGTCTGATGTCCATCTACAGATGCTTCAAACATCCAATTTATGCCATTCTTTCTTACGCTGAAGATTCAGGAAAAAGACAACAAAGGGGCAATGAAAAATCCCAAGATCTATGGAAGACTGAAGTGACCTTCAGAGTAAACTTGGGTGTTGTTTTTTAAAAAATAATTACCCTCGTTTGGACTAAAATGACAAAAATTGCTTTTGAACAGGTAGCGCTCCTATTTATGATGTCCCTTGCGGGATAGAACCATTACAAGGCTTCATGTGAAACCTTTTCCACATCCCCTGCCAGAATGTGCATCTACTTTTATTTTAAACATTAAATTTTAAGTAGCATTTGCATCTATGGCACAGGCAACAGGGGCCAGTGTTAGTGGGGCAGGAAATCTACTCAATGTTTTAGTCCATTCCTTTCAGCAGGGATAGGCAAGGTGTGCCCCATGAGCCATATTAGCCCCATAGTGGGGCGGAGGAGGGCAACTGTGGGAGATTAGGGCAGCACATTAGCCCTATAGGAGAACTTGGGGGGGGGGGAGATTGGGGGAACATTTTTTTGTGTGATGGGGATGTATCCCCCATGTTCTCTTATGGGGCTAATGTGCTGCCCTAATCTCCCACAGTTGCCCTCCTCCGCCCTAAACAATCTATCCACATTGTAGCACTCTAAGCCCCAAATAAGTTGGGCAGGTCTTTTAGAGTTCAAACCACAGTAGACTTGCCTTATCCATGGATTCGCTATCCACAGATTCAATCGTTCACATTTTTTTTAAAAATCCCTAAAGCAAACTTTGATGTTGCCATTTTATATAAGAAACACCATTTTACTATACCATTGTATTTAATGGAACTCGAGCATCCACAGAGTTTGGTATCCGCAGGGATCCTGGAACCCTAGTGGATATCAAGGAACCACTGTGAAACCAAGAGTAGATGCACCCAGCCACTAATATGGAAGCCACCAGCTGCCACAAAGCCAATATATTGTTGTGCTTTCAAGTCATTTCTGACTCATGGTGACTTTAAGGTGAACCTGTCACAGGATTTTCTGGGGCTGAGAGTGTGTGACTTGCCCAAGGTCACCCAGTGGATTTCCATGACTGAGCAGCGAATTGAACCCTGATTTCCAGCGTCGTAGTCCAATATTCAAACCACTACACCATTCCAAAGATACATACCTTGGCAGAAATCTCACCTCCTTCTGGCACAAAGCTGCCTTTGTGGCTTTACATACAGTAATAATTCATAAATCCTACTTAACATTATCTTCTATGGGTCCCGATACAAGCAGCCTATTCAGCAAAACACAAAAGGATTCTACTTAACTTTCTCCAGATGCCAGCACTGCTTTAGCAGAGGTTTAAAGCTAATCGCATGAACTGAGGTGTTTTTCTAATTAGAAAGGGCCTTCGCTAAGAGGCTAAGATGGAAGGAGAGGAGGATCAATATTTTCTTCACATCTGCGTTTGAGCCAACTCTTGCCACACACTCCCCTACTTGAGGATAGGGCATGGATGCATGCGTAACATCTTCCAGAGATCACAAGGAAATACCACCAAGGCAAAGTTGTATTTGTATATTTATCCCCTGAACTATTGGTTCCTAAAATATCATGGGGAGAGGGGTATTGAGGATTAATTTTGCAGTGGATAGTAAGGAGAGAAATTATTCCTTTCCCAGTTGAAAAATGGGTTTCCAGGCAGTTGGGAAACGCCATTGGGAAGAAGACAAGAGCAGCAAGACTTTTGCGGAGCGTTGTCCCAGAATTTAAATGACCCACTGTTCTGCAGTATGTTTTTGTGCAGAGAAACACACTGTAGAAAATGTATTTCCTGCAAAGGAAATATCTGGGATTTGGGAGCAAAAAGAAAACCCATGTATATTCTGCACAGGAGGATCCTTCAGAACACTTCAGGATGCTCAAATAGAAGGAGACAACTGCACAAAAATATATTTTCTTCTTGAGCTGGGAGAAAATCACTGCAGTTTCACAGGCCTGAGATGAAACAACTTTTTTTCAGTATAGTAGCTGTTTTGAATATATTTTTCAGAACTGGATTTGAAAAACACAATAAATATATCATGCTACGCATTGTTCCTTCACAAATTCAGTGTCCTTATCTATTTGGTTGTTGCTCAGCTTTGATCAAGTGCAGACACTGATGTTCCAGATTGATGACTTTTAGTGCTTTGGAACAGATTTTTGTGTTTCATATCAGTGAATTAAAAGTGTTTTGAAAGTCTAGCAGAAGACCATAACCCCTTTGCAGAACAATGCTTTTCAGGATCATTTCATTCAGTCACATATTGCAACATGGAAACATCAAAGCAAGGTGTGAAATACTGGACAAAATGGAGCAAATCCGAGGTCAGTTTTGGGTATAGAATGCTGAATTCTTATAAAGCCAGCATTGTTGCTGCTGTTGTTGCATGCCTTCAAGTCATTTCTGACTTATGGAAACTCTAAGTTGAACCTATCATGGGGTTTTTTTTTGGCAAAATTTATTCAGAGGAGGTTTGCCATTGGCTTCCCCTGAGGCTGAGAGAGTGTAACTTGCCCAAGGTCACCCAATGGGTTTCATGGCTGAGCTGGGAATCGAACTCTAGCCTCTAGAGTCATAGTCTAACACTCCAAACACTACATCATCATCAGCTTAAGTCCTATCAATAACCGACAATCCAAAATCACTAGTCAGCAACAATGATCCAGAATAAAGCAAAAAATGCCAGTGTTAAGACAGTCCCCTGAAGCACTTTTTACCCATTGCTCCCTATATATATGGTCATCCCTAGACTGTGGAACCATGCACCAGGAGAGATTCGACAGCTAAATATGTTGTCTGGATATAAAACGGTATGAAAGACCCTATCACTTCCAGCAGACCTACCCAGTAGATTTTAAACCATGAATTTTAAATTGGTATATATTTAATTTTATGTTGGATTATTTTAATGTGTCTTCAGTATATGTTTGCAAAGTGTGTGCAAAGATCTTGCAGCACATTTGAGAAAAACTGAAAGAAAGAAGCTGGTAGCATGAGCTTTCACAGACATGAGCCTACTTCCTCGGATGCATAATGTGCACCAAGTTTCCTTTGCATATTGATTTTCCAGACCAACACAGCTATGCCTATGAATTTTAGGTGTATGTGTACCATAGTGTATCAACATGGTTTTATGTATTTTAATCTATGCTCTACCCTGCTCTACTCGGGGAGAATCAGGTAAGAAATAACATTTGTTATATATGTTGTGTGCATGCATGCTTGATAGGAGAAAGGGAGCCTTTGCCATGTGGTTTTCTCAGTCGCCTCTTAAGGAGTCTTGGCATAGTGTAAACTGAGAAGGTCATACTAAATCAAAGGACATCATCTGCCTGTTCAAAACGCTATTAACGGGAAAAGCAGTCTGAACAGTGCATTACGGCCCCAAGGTCACCTGGGAAACCACCGGGCCGCACTGGTTACCCCATAACAGCTCGCAAACAACTTGATTAGCTGCAATAACCTTCTGCCCTTGCGACTGGACTTGATGGAAAGTCAGGTGTCTCTGTAGACTGCTAAGTTGAAACTTGCATGTGTGTGTGTGAGAGAGAGAAAGACCCTTTTCTTTCTCTTCCTCAAGTGAACAGCTTGGCAGCATAAAAATGCTGAGGAATTCAGATAATATATTCAGGGCTCAATGTAGCTAGTGCACTGTAATGGCCATAAGACCAAGGTGTGAACCAGGAAAATGCCAGTTCAAACAATGCTTCTGCTATGATTCTATGATTGGTCAGCAGCCTTAGGGAAGCTGCAGTTTACCGACAAAAGATATTCATAATTATCATAGCCAGATGGAAAACTGGAGATGGCTCTTGTACTTTCTAATCTCTCTATAGAAGGGGAAATTTCAGGTCTTTTAAGGCTAGCCATTACTGTATTAGGATCATCATCATCATCATCCTAGCAGGGCGTAGTGGTTTCAGTATTACAACGACAAGTTTATTGATTAGTCAGCTGACTATATCAATAGAATACTAAATACAGTTACATTTTCAGTAGTGAGTATTAGACTATGACTCTGAAGGCCAGAGATCAGGGAGATGAGGGTCATGGTTGCCAACATATTGACTCACCATTCAACAATTAAGTCAGTGGATCTACTCTAGTTTGTACTAACCAAGAGGATACAGGCCACAGAATGATACAGAGGCCTGAGTTTAAGCCCTGCAAATATATGTAGTAGTAGTAGTAGTAGTAGTAGTAGTAGTATTAATAATATTTTATCCTGCCTCTCCCATAGGATTGAGGCGGCTATTACACATATATGTAATATCTTGTTTACTTGTAATAAACTGCATATTTATAATAAACTGTAACATACTGCATACTTGCAATAAACTCAAATATTACAAAACCATCAATATGCTCCCAAAGACCTCCCGCCAAAGGAGATCTGTTGTGGGTTGCATTGCTTGGACTTTTGGAACTTTTCACCAACCGTGGCAACTTTTTTTCTCACCATGGAAAAACAACCAAAATTGTGGGATGAAATGGCATAGGTTGGACTTACACCATTGTAACTGAATAGTAGGACACCAGACAATGACTATTTCAGGAGCTAATGTGGGATCGTAGGGGGGGAAACTGTCCCCAGAGTTTGCTCATCCCTGCTGTAAGTTGTCCCTAACACAAGCCACTTTCATTGGCTGTCATTTTGTGTGTCTGATCTTGAATTTTGGCTTCAACATAGCCCTTCTTCACCTCAATTCAACCCAATAAGACTTGGGTCAAACCCATTAATGGTCTCCATTTTAGCAGCCTGACACCATATTGAAATGTCTTTTTAAAGACAAGGGTTGGATGCTTTGATGTGCTTGAGCGAAAAGTCTTGGCAGGACAGAAACCAGCCTGGAGCATAACGCACACCAGGCACAACCAGCTCCTTTCTCCCTCCTTCCCTCTCTCTGTCTCTTTCTCTTTGCCTTTAGGTATTCTCCTCCCCAAAAGAAATGTAACTTTAATTCCATTTGACTTCAATTGTGTTCAAATTACAGCAAAAAGGAAGCAGACAACAAGCTGTAAATATTTAAAGAGACAGAAAATCATTGGGAATCACGCCTTTATGAATATTTGATGAAGAAAGGTTAGATCTACTGCTGGCAAATTACAAGAAATTATGTCCATCATGTGACTCTGTCAGCAAAGGTTAATACAAATAGGTTTGGATTTAGTCGAGATGACAACGGGGATTAAAAAAGATTTGTCCTGTCTTCGCCGCAATTAGTTCCCTCCCCACAACTCCTCCTATTATTAGTGTAACCGAGTTTATCGTTAGGATTATGGCAGCTGAGCTGTACCTCTTGGAGAAATCGTTTTGCTTCTCATAATACTGTAGCAATTCCACAATGCATTTATTTTTTCATCTTTGCTAATCTTGCTCTTAATTGTGCATTTCCAGAGGGAAGCGAAAGGCTGTTAACCCAGTCGGCACCACCGATTCTCAACAGATATTTATGTATTAAACCTTTCCCATCTCTCCGACTCAAGAAGAAGGGACCTCCAAGGCAACTAATAACTCTCAATGAAAACAATACCAATCAAACAAAAAAGAGCTGATTAAAAAAATATGTGTGATTATCTACTGCAACGTATGCCTAAAAAGAATGCATTTATCTGATGAATAAACTCATACAGAGATCAATTAACTTTCCCAGGGCAGAGAATTTATTAATTTGGATGTTACCATCCAAAATCCAGTCTTGCTGAATTAATTGGAACTGGCTAAGTCAACCCTTATGGAAATTGCAGTGAGTCAATGGGTCTGTTCTAGTTAGGGCTAGCAACTGGTTTTAAGTCCCTATCTCCTACTGTTGAGGTTCAGATCAGTGATTCCCCAAAAACATCTGTTGTGGGTAAACTACTGTGCCATGAGAGATTTGGATGGAAGTCCTTTGAAACCTGACCACTCTTCTTTAGTGACATAAGCAATAGCTCTCACAACATAATACATTGAAGTAGAGGGAATTATAGATGTACGTGGCTTCAAGTCCCCTGCAACCTCTAAATATTCCTTGCCTAAGAAAATCCTATGAAATTCATAGAGTCACCATAAGTCAATTGGCAACTTAAAGGCACACATACAAAATGATTTTTAACATCTTTGTCTAATGAAGAAGCCAGTGAAGTTTCAAAAGTTTACATAGCATATTTCATGCTTTGGAGTTGGGCCAATAAAGGTATTGCTGGTTGCACATTTTGGAATTTGTTGTATTACACCCATGGAAAGATACACTACTTAGTTTTTCATTGGTTTTTCGGGCTATGTGGCCATGTTCTAGATGAGTTTATTCCTGACGTTTCGCCAGCAACTCTGATGCCAGCCACAGATGCTGGCGAAACATCAGGAATAAACTCTTCTAGAACATGGCCACATAGCCCGAAAAACCCACAAAAAACTATGGATGCTGGCCATGAAAGCCTTCGACTCCACGATTTACTACTTATGTTAACAATTCATCATTCTCCTTTTCAAAACCCACCTCTAAAAATACTACCCTGGAATAAATCCCAGCAAATGGTGGGATTCTAAAAGCATATGAAACCAAGTTGCCTAAGGGTGGGGGAAGAAGCAGAAAGAAAGATGCAGTTACAGACAAAAGGGGTTAATGTCGGGGCCAGCTAAAGAAAGGAAATAAATAAATAAGCAAACATAGATGACGGATTGGAATTGGCATGCATGCCACAGTTTGATTGCAGGCAGTGGTACTTTGGGGATTCCACTGAGATTTGCTCCTGCAACAGCAGACCCCTTCCTTCCACACTTAGAGCCACATGGAAGGAGGACATTTAACACATCACGGAGCCTTGCTGGATGATCAGATCAACTGATCAATACCATTGACAATTCTTCTGTCTAAAAGCATTGGGGCCTTGCCATCCAAAATGTACACAATCACGGAACATTCAGGACCTCTGCCAATACATTACCTTTGACCCGTTGCTTCCATGGCGGACCCAAGAGGCAACTGGCTTTTCCTTCCTGCGTTCTTCCACCTAACTGATTTCCATCTGCCTGCTTGAATCAAATGCACCTCTTCTTCATAGAAAACTGTGACCCAGGGAGGGGTAAAGGGGAAGAAGGAAAAGGAGAATCTCAAACTCTCTGAGGCATTAAAGGGGGAAAAATATATAAGAGATTCAGGTCATCCTTTTGCTACTCAGAGGCAGCCATCTCATCATCTGCTTCCATCGGGCTTGTGTAAATCTCGACAACGCACTCGACATTACAGGGCTCAGTGGGATACAAATGGCTTCTCCGTGTAGTCTGCTTGCTCGCAGAGATTTGAGTTACCTGCAGAGTAACTTTCCCGCTCTGTGACATACACCTGGCGCTCCTGAATAGACATCATGACAAATTTCAACTTGCCTGATTTAACGCTCTAAAAAGCAACCCAGATTTTTATTACTCCCATTGAAGTTAACTCTGAAAGACAGAAGGACAGGGCCTGGTAGGTCTGGGAGGGAAAAAAGGCTTCGGAATGCATTAGGGAGACAAAAAAACAAGGAGGGAAGAAAGAAGAATCTATCCATTATACGCTGAGCATTAAATGCAATGTTATCAGGTTTGACGGTTGTCTTGATGAGTTGTTCTTATTGGCATCTCTCCATCAAAAGGAGGACGGGAGCAACCTGCTCCATGAGGAAACATCACTCAGATCAAATGTATTACACAGGAAACATGAGTCAAGGAGGAAAGTTTTAGAATGGGGGGCTGGCTAGGAATAATCCCCAAGAACTGCAACAACAAGCGTGACAACCTCTATATATGTTCCTTCAAATGTGCCAACATCCTATGGAAGATCAAAGGTATCACAAGGCAGAGGAAATGGGGTGGATTGATTCACAACTGGCTTCCTGATGTGCCAGAGCCATAAGACTATGGCACCGTGTCTTGTGTGCGGAAAGCTCAATGTTGCACATGATTTACACTGTCCTCAACATACATATTCCAGTTCTAACTCTGTTTTATGGGTTGAACCAAATGCACACGGTACTTCTAAACAAAGAAAGAAAGGAGCTGTTCCTCCTTTGACCCCCCCCCCCCCCCTCTCTCTCACACACACACACAGACACACACACACTCATTTACTCCCACAATTTGGGCAGTGCCAGATTTCTGCACAAACTAAGTAAGCTACAAATTAATTTTTAGGATTAGAAGCGACTTTTAAATATATATTTTAAAATACAATTTTAAAACTCATTTTCAAAATTTACATAACATACATTTTTGGGCATGCTGTGGGGCATCTTTAAACCTATCACAATTTAGAGTGGGGTGGGCATCTTGTGCCTGCAAATACCATCAGCCCTAGCCTGAATAGCCAATAGAAAATAGCAGGTGAATAATAATACTGGATCCCCTTACAGGACAGTTGTAAGGACAGCAGCTATGTTGTAATCCGCCTTGATTCCCTTGGGAAAAGGCAGAATATAAATTTATTATTATTATTATTATTATTATTATTATTATTATTTAATCAAATGGCTATATAATGCCTGCTAAATGAGAATTCCCACAGCTAAATGGAAATACATTTCTTGTTAAGGCATGTGGGTTATATGTTGAACATGACCCAGCTGTGTGGCACTGCAGCAAAGAGGACAAATGATATTTGAGCTTACATTAAGAGAACCATTGTTTCCAAGTCAAGGCAAGTAATATTTCAACTATATTCTACACGAGTCAGGCTTCAGCTGGAGTACTGTGTTCAGTTCTAGGTCTGTCATTGTCAAAATATATATAGACAAGTTGGAGTGGGTTCAGAGGAGGGCAACAAGGTTGATAAGAGATATGGAGAACAAAACACATGAGTAAAGGTTGAAGGAACTGGGCATGTTTAGCCTGGTGAAGAGAAGACTAAGGAGTGATATGACCGAACTCTTTAAATATCTAAAGGGCTATCTCAGGAAGGAAGGGGCAGGTTTGTTCTCTGCTGCCTCACATTGTAGGACCATGTCTAATGGTTTTGACTTACAGGGGTAGATTTTGGCTGGATGTTAGAAGGAATTTCTTGACAGTAAGAGTGACCAATTGCCTAGAAGGGTCATGGGGTCTCTTTCTCTGGACATCTTCAAAAAGAAGCTGGATGTTCTCGTTGAAGTTTCGGGACTGAGCAGGGGTTAAACTCAATGGCCCATGGGGTCCTTTCCATCTCTGTGATTCTATGAGTTTCCCTTGATTGAAAAATAGCCCAGTAAAGCACTGGCACAAACTCTTGTAAAGAAAGCAAATGATGTTCAGATGCCTTGCTCTAAGAGGAAGGACAGGGTCCAACTTCATGAAGAAACCTTGGATGGCTTCTCTCTCTCTCTTGGTAGCTTCCCTTATTAACATTTTTCCTTGGCACATTTCTAGGAGAGGAAGAGTAACACTCTGTCGGTTTCACTAGAACTGGCATTCCAAAGTGCATAACAGTTTGTCAGGGTAAGCTCCACGTGGTATAAATTCAATTTTTATTACAGGTTTATTAAAGAACGGTTGTTTCACCAACAGTTAATTAAATCTGCTATCTAAATTGAACAGAAAATTACAGGGTGGGCAACGCTTGTAAAAGACTATATTACAGATAAGGACATATTTGGTCATCTGAAGAATTTGACATCAGTGTTGAAAGCGGCATTGTTCGCAAACTCCTTGGTGGAATTTTTTTGGGGTGGATGAAGAGGGGGAGGTATTCCCTTGGAAGACACCCTATTATTTCCTACCCATTTATTACCATGTCTTGTTTGTTGGCAATGGGCCTGTTGTTTTAGGTTACTTTTTCATTAATTAGGCATGAGATACTTTTGCCGCAAGTGAAAGAAAGGGGGAAAAAGGGGTGAGGGGGAGAGGAAGAAAAAGGGCTGATGTCATTATTTTCTCCGTAAAGCTGAAAATGCTCCAGCGTATTTTGTTTTTCTTTGATGGCAGCAATAGAACACTTTTTAAAAAAGCTACTAAAATGATAATGTATTCCAAGTTTCAGCAGTGTGTGGCAGTTTCTGTGCTGGGGGATTGGCGAATGCACTCCAGGCTTTATTCCACATTGCCAAATAGATTCAGCACCTTGGATAGCTATCTGCCTTAGTTTAGACCAGTGGTTCTCAACCTTCCTAATGCCACAACCCTTTAATACAGTTCCTCATGTTGTGGTGACCCCCAACCATAAAAGTGCAGTATCTCAGTTCCTAAGACCACTGGAAATATGTGTTTTCCAATGGTCTTAGGTGACCCCTGTGAAAGGGTCATTCGACCTCCAAAGGAGTCTTGACCCACAGGTTGGGAACCACTCCTTTAAACAGAAACCCAGACTAGATCTACTATCCTAATGATGTGGAAGCCACCAGCTTAGAAAGGTAACTGTAAAGCAGGAGGAGTCGGCATGGTATACTGGTTTGAATGTTGGATTAGGACACTGGGAGAGCATGGTTTGAATCCCTGCTCAGCTACAGAAACCTACTGGGCAACTGCATATTCTCTCAACCTAAGATGAAGGCAATGGCAAATCATCTCTGGATAAATCTTACCAAGAACACTCTATGTCAGGTTCACTATTAACTTGGAGTTGGCTTGAAGGCATGTAATAACAACAATCATAAAGTCAGGACCACCTTTAGACAAGGAGCCCTTTCATACTATACAAGGATCTCACTATGATCCCATTTTAAGTGCCATGGCTCCATCCTATAGACTCCTGGAATTTGCAGTTTATGGAAGGGCATGAAAGCCTTCGACATCCCAACCATCTCCATGCTTTTACAAGGAGGAACATTTAAATATCAGCTCCCCCATTTTCAGTCTCAAGCGGTGCCATTTAGGAAGGACACTATCACATCTATTTGCTGATCATATAACTCAAACCTTAGCCTTTCCCTGTCACTGCATTCTTTGCCTGTCTGGGGATAACAAATTAACACA
This sequence comes from Sceloporus undulatus, assembly GCF_019175285.1. NCBI lineage: Eukaryota > Metazoa > Chordata > Lepidosauria > Squamata > Phrynosomatidae > Sceloporus > Sceloporus undulatus. Next base: position 16,358,089 of record NC_056529.1, on the reverse strand, counting down.
GCAGTTGTTCTAGAATTACTTCACTTGTCCTAAAATGAAAAGGGTGTACCAAAAAAAAGGTCTGCCACATTAAGATGTCATGGACTGTTAAACTGCTGAAAATATTCTGTTTATTCCAATTAGTGAAATCATTTGCTGGTGAGAGACGTTTCAGATAGAAAGATCCACTTTAAAAATAAACCTTTCCCCATTGGGAAATGCATCCTTTGTCTGACAATCCAGGCAGTGTTATTTAGAGACCATAATTGCTCAGTTGATCTGTGGGCAAATCTCAATAATCAAAACAATATAAAACTGTGATGGGTGTGAGATTGCCTTTTGTTAGAAAAATAATTGTAATAAAATGCTGGTAGCATCTGGGGAAGGTTAACTTGGGTTAGATTGACAGTGCCAGAATTTATTTTCCAACACCTTTGTGTATTTGTATGTATGCATGTGTGTGCGTATGTGTGTTTGTGTGTGTGAGAGAAATGTTTTAGATGTTCTTAGTAACTCTTGGCAAGAAGGACAATATGCCAAATTAATGTTCATTGAGATAACTGCTGTTTGCTTAATTATAAATTAGCAGAGAAAAACGAATCCAATCGGCAATCCCAAAAGTATTCAATGTTTGCAATTTTTGTTTGTTTAAAAAACATCCTATGCTAAGTCACATGCAGAATGTAGGTCAGAAACATGAAGTAGACCAACAGGTAAAAGAATAGGGAAACTTTATCCAGATGGCAGGCTGCTCTGCAGAACCTACAGGACTGAATGGGCCTGGGACATTCAATGGCAGAATAAAAGACCAGCAAGTAGCAGTGCTGGTTTTGTCAGCTCCGATGGAGACTTCATTTCAGCTTTTTGAAAATGTCTAAGAGTTAGCTTAGACCAGCCTACCTTATTGTAATCCCTTCCAATGTTTTCGTTAACTCCTTTTTCTGGAGGAGCTCAAGTTGAGAAAGTTGGATTAGACAATCTCTCCCACAAATCTATGCAATGAAACCCTGATATCAGATCCGAGACCATTTCTCTGAATACCACATGGAACATGAGTAGGAAGATGCTGTTGCATGACCTCTATGCGTGTGGGCTTCCTATATCCATTTGGTTGCTCAGACATAGGGTCCAACCTATCTTTTGCCTATGTCTGCTGCTTCTGATCCACTTGACCTCATCTGACAGAGGGCCAAACAGACAGGCCAAAATAAAGCTGCTTCAGGTCACTTTGGATGTTTGCTGCTTAAATGTCACATGCATCTTAAGATGCCTGAAGCTATGTCCAAGCTGTGCGCCAGTCCATAGGACTGGAGCCTGGCTTTGGTATGGCTTCCGGCCTCTTAGGACACATGCATCATTTAGACAGCATACCTCCAAAGTGACCTGAAGCAGCTTTATTTTGACCTGTCTGTTCAGGCTCAGAGTCAGATTCTACCTGCAAGCTCTCCACCATGCCTGACAACCTTCATGGAAAGGGCAAAGATTACTAAAAAGGGCCCCTTCTCAACTAAAATCCAACACAAGAAAGCCACAACGTGATTACCGATAGTGGATTACTTGCAAAGTAAACTGCACAATTTTGGCCTACCTGCCATATTTAGGTGTGGACATAAGGACCATCCAAAATGAAACCAAGCATGCTCCCCTCTATGCACATGGCTTGTGGTGGTGGGGAAGTACGCAATGCAATTCAACCACAGGTTGTTCTAAGGTACCAAATTAATAAGTCACCATTTGGGGTAACAAAACCAGCAGATCTCTAACAGGTTCCCTGCTGCCTCTGAGATACAAACAATAACCACAGCTTCAAAAAATGTTGGACTAGACGTTCTAGAGTCCCTATCCAGAATGTTTAGGGGATTCTGGAAAGCATAATCCAAAGGTCACATTTCCAGGTAGGGAAAAGAAAAGCATAGTGACATTCTGTATTAGTGAGTGGAAGTCACTAAAAAGATTAAAAAATAATAAACCTAGAGGACAGATGGAGGTGTGCTTGTCTGTCCTACACACTTGTCTGCCAACCTCCCTGTGTGGATTCGAAAGTTTGAAGCTGAACTGTAACTGCATTCACTTGAATTTTGTCCTTACAATTGTAATACTTAAACTGATTCTAATGGCAATTATTGGTGGTGAGGGGAGGGCATGCCACTACTGAAATGGAAGGCACTTTGAAAGCATGCTCAAAGCAAAACTGTCTTCCATCCCTCTACCATACATACACCAATAATAGTGGGTCACACACTATTGCCCTAAGCATGCAGCATATGCCTTATTAAAGCAACACATGTATCAGCTACTGATCAAAGCTCTTCTTAATGTGTACATATGCACACAAAATACCCTTTAAAAATAGCAGCCTAATCTTATCTTGCAGAATGTAAAATCACAAGACCGTGTTCAACTGCAAGAGGCTTTTCCAAAGCTACGCTCCTAGCTCCAAAGCAGGTGTTTTTTCTCTTTATGACCTCATTCTGGCATTGATGTAAACCCTGCCACCATGGTGTCTGACTCATTCTCACCAAAGCGCTTGGACTGTTTGCAGTAAAAAGACACACTTATTCTTTGGAGATACTTGGAGTGCTCAACGTCTTTAACAGAATGCAGGGAATCTGGTAATATCCATTTCCTTGCCAAGGTAGAGTTGACGGTTTAGGATTATAACCGACAGCATGGAGCAACAGAAACATGAGACTTAACTAAACAAACCAGTCTGGGACTAAGCTATAATCACAATAATCCAATTGGTAATGTTTTCAGTGTTAACTACTAATGGAAAATCCCTATGTTTGTTTTAGGGATGGGCTGTGCATTATTCAGCAAACATATTGTCAAGACCAATCACAGTGATTTGTAAATAAATAGTCTGGGTTTATAAATTTATCTGGGATATGGGTCTTTCTTGTATAGAGATCAGACAAACACTTATCCCTACACTGCGCACACAATAGCACCTCTCGTGTCTCCACATGTTGGTTTGTAGTGTACCTAAGCAGTTTTTGTTTTTTGGTCTACGAATCCACAGAATCTCCCAATAGCATGGCCCCAAAGCCATATTTCCAACCTCTGCTTCATAGGCATTTGATATAAACACGATTGGATGATAAGCATGTACAGCCGTAAGCATGCAGTCATTTTGTCATATAGCTTAACTTGGGGCGGTCAACTGTGGAAGGCTAGGGGGCTGCATTAACCCCCAGGAAATATTGGAAGGCCACGCTCCACACTGCAACCACTCACCTCCCAATAAATATTTGCCCACCAATGCCCTCTAGGAGAGCATTTTATCCATGTTTGGGGGCCTTTCTGGGCTATTCTAGGCCAAGACAACAAAGAGTAAGCAGAAAGGCCTCTTCTGGGTCTAAATTGGTCAGGGGGTCCTCAAAAAGTGGTGCAAATGCCCTCCATGCCTCGCGGGCATTTGGGGAGGGGACTATTTTTGGAAATTGTTGCAATTTTTTTTTTTTACTCCAGAGCCTCAGGGATCCTGCAAACATGGTGGAAATGCCTTACATACCCTCAAGGGATTGTTTGGATCCAAAACATTTTATGCGATTTATTATTTCATTATGGGGATTATTTCATATGTAGCAAAGACAGAGGAATTAATTTACATCTAGATTATTTATTTATTTATTTTGGCAGCATAAGTGATCTTTCACAGTTTCCTACACCAAGAATGGAACTTAATTTGGACCAAGATAAACTGTAGCTCAGCTCCTGAGAAACTTCCCCCATCTCCCATTCCCCCAGGCAACTGATCCTGTTAGCTTTCGTTTTCATGTCAATGGGGTGGTGAACCTGCTCCTTGGGCTCCGTCTTCACAGGCCAAATACAACAGCCTCCCCTACCATTTTCCCAGTGGGGAGACTGAATGATACACAGTCCAAAGCCCAATGCTGGTGCAAGCAGACCTGATGGCGGCTGGCTCACTCAGCACCAGAACCAGGGTTTATACCTGTTACCCTGGATTTTAAAAATCCCCTGTTTGCTCTGATGATTGGATTTTAAGGAACTAATAGGAATGAGTAATTCAATATTGGTATTTTACAGATTGTCTTTTTAGAATTGTATTGTGTTGTTTTAATGATGTAATCCTGCTTCAATCCTTGGGAGAGGTGGGAAATAATAATAATAATAATAATAATAATAATAATAATAATAATAATAGTTGTTGTTGTTGTTGTTGTTGTTGTTATCTGGAGACTTCCATTCTGATGCCAGGCTACTGACTAGATACCCGTCCCACTGAGCCACCCGGCGCGTCTGCCACTTCTGCCAGTTGCTCACTCTGAAGTCAGAACAAGATGCCCAGCCATGGGACCATCGCTGAGTGGCTTGTTCTGACCTCAGAGCAAAGTGACCCATGGTGGCAGCAGATGCTGGACAGTTCAGTAGGATGTGTGTGCAGTCAGCTGCCTGACATCAGAATGGAGGACTTTACAGTGGGAGAGGGTTAGAGTAGCTCCAGAGACAGTATACTCTGGGCAAATAGCAAATGGAAAGGCCAGCTCCACTGGTAACCAACACTTTATGAATGACTGGATGTAATCCCTTTATATTTGGTCTTGCCATGGGCAGTAGATCGCTCGCTCCTCTCACATAATGCCAATGATGGCGGACCGGGCTTCATTAAAACCCAAGACACTTTTGGCAGGCATGGCTGCTGAGCTCTGTGTACAGTTTGCATCTGTTGGGAATGACAGCAAGCTGAGTCTGTTTCTCCCTACTAAAGACCAAGTACACGACCCAGCACAGTTAATCAATAAGATAATGGAATGAATCAATAGCAAAGATTTTTAAAAGGTCTTAATTAACGAAACACTTGCAGATACAAACGACGTCTTCAATCTATTGATGGTACCAGGGTGAGGGGTTAAACACAAACAAAAGGGGGGGAACTCTCATCCACTATATTTTGCCCATATGTATTTTGCTGAACAGCCTTTCTTTTCTTTTTTGGAAAGGCTGCCCAAGTTATCTAGCTGATCAATGTCATCGCTTCACTGACCGATCAAGTTGCCATGCAAAGATCTTCCCAAATTTGTTGACTTTAAAAGAAGACATCAGAGTACCATTGGAGGTCAAAGACAACACCCATACATTATAGTTATTTGTTTGTTTGGACAGTTTGCTCGATTACCTGTTTACTGGATCAAATTAGCTGAACAGGGCCTTTTTGGCACTGAGACTGAGATTTAGAATAATTAGAATAACACCTAAATTGATGGATCCTATTAATGCAATGGATGCCTCTAGTGGGTTCTCCAAGCAAATGCTATGTCAATATTTTTGATTCTCCCAGTGGTTATGCTCTGGACACTGTTTTAAAGAGGCATCCATCTGTGATGTCAGCATTTATCTAATGAAGCTTCAAAAATCAATCCCCCCAAATGGCCCATTACATGAATACACCCTATTTGAACATTTACCAAGAGAGGCTGAGCAAAGATAGAAGTTAAGCTCCTCATTACAGAAAGGGGATGGGCAGACTGCAAAAAGGACCACTTGTCTGGGAGGAATTTTGACTTGGCTACTTTAATCTCTCTCTAGTAGTCACCTGTGCTGTCTAGTGTGGGATGCGGTGACTTAGTGGTGAAAATGCCAGTTCTGATGGTTGGAAGATCAAAAGGTTGGCGGTTTGAGGCCCAAGTGCTGCATGATGGGGTGAGCTCCTATCACTAGTCCCAGCTTCTGCCAACCTAGCAGTTCAAAAGCATGCAAATGCAAGTAGATAAATAGGTACCACTTCTCAGTGGGAAGGTAACAGCGTTCGGTACAGTCATGCTGTCCACATGACCACCGGAGTAGTCCTCGGACAATGCTGTCTCTTCAGCTTAGAAACAGAATGAATACTGCCCCCTACAGTCGGTTACTAGACATTCATGTCAAGGGACTACCTTTACCTTTTACCTTTAGTAGTCACCTGTGCTGTCTAGTACAACTGTTATTAACCTAAAGACGTTTGTGAAAAAGATGTACTCAAAAATCAAATCTGGAAAAATTAAAAAAAAAATCAAATCTGGAGTATGCAGATCCCTAGATATGCCTATAATAGATCTTTGGATCCCAGGTTATGCTCATCAATGTCTAACGTGTGGCGCAGGCAATAGTGGTTTGTGGTGAAGCTGAAGAAGAACAGAAGATCCAGCATGAGCCTCCTATGCTGTTGTTACTAGAGAAGTCCAGATTTAACCTCCTCCTTCGGCTCAATTGAGAACTTAGCTTGGTTCCGCTCCAAAAAATTATCTCACTTCCACACATGCACATGTGCAAAAATTGCTCACCCTCCAGATCAGTTGCTTAGTATAGTGATGCCACACTGTGTAATGTCACAGATATAGAGAATTCCTGGGATCTCTAATTTCCATGACACCTGCATTCCATGCTAAGATTTTAATATAAATGTGTTGATTTTAATGTTTGAAATTTAATCTTAGAACGGTTTAATTCCTTTTTAAGGGGGAGTTGTATATATTTGTATTATTGTTATCTCTGTACATCTGTATTATTTTAATTGTTGGAAGCCATTTTGATTGTTTCTTATAAATAAAAGATTTATTTATTTATTTATTTATTTATTTATTTATTTATTTATTTTAAGAGTTAAGGAGCTTTGTGGATATATAAAATATATATAAAAAAAACCTTTGTCTTACATCCATAAAAATAACGTGTAGCTTTTTAAAGCCTTTGGTAAAGACTTCACAAATAAGTCCCCAAATGTGAAAAATCTCACAGTCCTTGACAAACAGCAAGGAGTTTCAACATGTCAAGACAGCCTTTGCCATCAAGGACAAGAAAATGCGTGAATACCTTTTACATCCCTACTGTGTGCTACAGCATGTATGTATTTTGGCCATTAACTTGTGGCATACCTTCTAAAAAGACTGGTTTACGACGACTGAAAATGGAAGAGAAACAATTTCAGGGAAGTGAGGCTCCCAATTATTTTATGGGGATTTATCCCCCCCTTATCACCCTTGACAGTGCTTCAGTAATACACCTGACACTTGTGTTCTTTCTTTTTACCTCGGCTATTCAGCAGGGAAGCCTACTTAGTTTCTCTAGACTTCTGGAGGCTTCGGAGTTCTCCTCCAGCTCTTTTCTCTTTGATTTCTTGTTAGCATTTCCACTTGGCTCAGCCTCACTCTTCTGTCCATAAGATTCCTTGGAAATGATGTTTTTGACATCATGTCAGACGAGAGGGAAAGGGTTGCGTTTGCTTCCTTTCCGCTTTTATAATAAACTGGCCGGCATGATTGTCATAAAGCCGGGATTCTTCCCCGTTTATAACTAGAGGTGACAGGTATTCCGTTCAAGGCTTGAGCAGATGGGCTGTCTTGTAATCTCTCCTTATTCCCAATGACTTTCTCCCTCTCCCCCTCTCTCTTCTCTTTTCTTCTGTCCTGCAGTGTTTATTGTAGTTGCTAGCATGTAGCTGATAGGCCTACCTTAGACAGTTTTATTTTCTTTTAATATAAAGGTGACAGGTTGTTGAATTAGTTGGAGTAGATTGCTTGCTAGCTTGATTGGAGTAGCTTCTTCCAAGCAGGTCCATTGCCAGATATCTGTCCAATTAAATAACTCTTCCCCAAACCTTTTGATAACCAGTGAAAGCCCCTTCCCTAACACACAATTATAATCAGAGGTCTGCTTTATTCTTACACTCAAAAAAGCTTTCTTTATGCAGAGGAACTCATTCCTGCTCCTGGTTTTCTGCATGAGTCACTGGCCAGGGTCTGAGACAGGAATAGCAGAATGCAGGCCTGAAGCAGAGACCTTGGAATGGTGACTTTTTAAAACAGCATCTCCAATAATTCCATTAAAAGCATGGAAGATTCTGGGATTTGTAGTCCAACAACATAACGTCTTCATGCTCTGGTACAGACTTAATGCAAAGAATTTTCTAAGGGTGCATCTTTGTATCAGAAGCGGGAGTAACTGCTGGTTTCCGTGTCACTGAGACAGAGAATCTAGTCTATGGTACAGTCGATTTTAAAGGAGTTTTCCAAGGGGTTGAAGATGCTAAAGGTATTTTCAAAATAGCTTTAGCACCCTAAATAATGCCTTTAAGTTTAGACTAAAAGCCAGTGGAGATCCTTTGCTCCAGTGACATGGAAATCACTAATCATGCCCAGTTCTTGATGCATAGGTGCATCACATCACCTTTCCAAAGACTTGAAAGTCACCAGCTTGGTTGAAACTTGCAAAAATTGCCATTCCTATAGGCTTACAGTGGGGCCCACAAAAATTACCTTGAGACCTACATATGGCTTATGTGCCATAGGATACCCACCCAAAGAATCACAAGATGATTGGGGTGCCACTGATAGCTTGCTCCTTGGGGCTGAGATGTAAGCAACTTGGGGTTCTGACTGAACAAGTGAAACCCAGTGCGCTAGCCAGATTCAATCCATGAGCTGGGAAGTGTGCAATGAATACAATCCAAAATCAATAGTGAGAAACATGAGCAGCATCTGAATAATATTTGTTTGAACGAGGCTGATGACAGAGATAGCAAGCGCGAGACATACATCGATAGCTGTAACTGAATTGTCTACAGCTTTTTGTACAATAAGAATTTGAGTACATATCAATAGAGCAATTCTTAGGGTGAGCAATAATAATGATGAAAATCGATGTTGTAAAACAAAATGTGAGCACTGCAGACAAACTTTCCACCATCTTGGCTGTTCTGCATTATGAACTACAAGCAAAAACCACAGCTTTAGGGCAGGAGATCTAGAGACAACTTAGTATTTTGCTTCTCCTTGCCCCATTTATCCTGTGGAACGATTTCTTCCATTTGTGGATTTGAAATACTCCCATCCCAACACACAAACTTTTAAACCTGTCCAGAAGCAAAAACAAAAAAAAGGTAGCAATGTCTAATTGCACACCTTAGTGGGAAATCTTGGACGAAGCGTTGGGGCCGTAGCTGTAAACTTTCTTTGGTGAGTAGCTGTTAATCTCACTTTAGGATGTTGGAGTAGGAGCTTCCCAGTTGTTCTGAGAGTGCGGGCGCCGCGGATTGTGTAGGGAGAGGCATTCCCTCAAGTAACTCAGGCCAAAGCCATTTAGGGCTTTAAAGGTCATAACCAACACTTTGTATTGGGCTTGGAAGCTAATTAGCAGCCAGTGTAAAGATTTTAATACCGGTGTAATATGGTCCAATCTAGGTATCCCCGTGATCAATCTGGCTGCAGTGTTTTGAACTAACTGAAGCTTCTGAACTTGGTACAAAGGTAGCTCCATGTAGAGCGCATTACAGAAATCTAAACGAGAGGTTACCAGTGCGTGTACAACAGTTTCAAGGTAGGTCCTTTCGGTCCAGACAGGGGCGCAATATAAATATAAATGCTCATATTTTGAAGAAAATAAAAACAGCCATGCTGGGGAAGAGAGGCTGGGGTGGGCCACAAAGAGGAAGCCAGATGTGGCCCATAGGTGTATGCTAGCCACATTTCATGTGAACTAAAGTCAGCTGCAGAGTGTCCCCCAGATTTTTTGTTCTACGTTTATTTTGTTCACCTCTTGGCATCCTGCAGGGCGCCACCATTTGAAATAAGATGTTGCCTTAAAATAATAATAACAACAACAATAATATATTTATTTGTATCCCACCTCTCCCATTGAGGATTGAGGCGGGTAACAACAAAGGAATGTCTTGGATGCCCTGAAACTTTCTGTTTCCTTCTCTGAGCATGGAGGAGTGGTGCAATTTCTGGCTATATAAGGATCCACAGTCAGAGAACAAGTTCACTATTTGTATATTTGACAAATAAATAAAAGTCCTCCAGTCTGGAGTTTGGGAATTAGCCCCTTAGCTTAACTGACAGGGTTATTGTGAGGAGAAATGGGCTGAGCATAGTAATGTGCGAGTGGTACACTAAAAAAGGCTGTTGAACATTAATAAATAATCATAAAAATGCAAGTGATGCGTCGTCTGTGGGATTCTACTCTGGTTGCTCTGACCTGCATTTAAAAGTGTGTGTAGGGGGGATTTGGGGAGAGCCGCTTAGCCTTTTGAACACCTGAAGTTGGCTCCCTTGTTTGCATTTCACTGAAAGTACTATTGAAAGTAAACAAGGAGCTTTGGTGAATTATTTAGCATACAAATAAACCAGGAGAAAAAAAAAAGCAAGCTAAGTAGGCCACCATGAGCTAACTTGGATTGAAATATTCATCTGTAAATAACTCTTCAATCTGCTGCATTCACGTACAAATACTACATGGAACATTAGCCACAACTAGCTTCCAGGGATATTCAGGCTCGCTAGAGAGCAATTTTTATGTCTGCTGGCATCTGTGGGTAGTGATATGGACTGAGTCTTAATATAACCAACATAAAATTTATGGGAACACTCAGAGCCATAGCGACACACCGTCAGACAGCTGGTGGCTGATGCATAGCACATGCGGATTTTATATGCGCTGTGTAAACTAACCTTTGCAATAAAGATTTAGCAGGTTTATTAGTTTAGGAAATCGCTATAATTAAGGATAATTCATAATGGGCGCTTATCCACTCTATGGCAATCGCAAGCTTAATTTGGGCTCCATTTCTTTGAGTCATAAATAAGTGCGCTACTATCTTCGGCACAGATGTGGCATTCAACCTGTTCAAGTTGGTTGGTTTTTGCTTGTGTTTTAATCAAAAGAATTAGGAGATAAGCCAATAAAATGCAGTGTGCTTGAAATGAATTAGTGAGAAAATGCAGAGTGGAAGTTTGGAAAACTCCACTTAAAAAGAGAGAGAGAGAGATGCCTTTCCTAGGCAGAATACAAAACAAATATCTAGATTCCATGGGAAAGAACCCTTGCTTTAAATCTTCCAGTCTGGAGACTAGGGGCATATATGGCTGGCCCAACGTAAGTAACAAAGGGGGAAAGAGATACGATGTGACCTTTGCATGCTATTTCTGTTCCACAGTGCTGGTAATTGGAGGTTTGACCTTTATGAGTACATGGTGACTCAGTTACGTTCTTTTGCCTTCCAGATCCTGTGTGCACAATGAAACGGCCCAGAAAGTATGCATGCGAGGGGCAATGGAGGTTGACTTCTGAGCTCACCTTCTCTTGAAATTCAAAGAATACCCCAGCTTCTTCAATCAAGATCAAAACTGAGCAAGTTCAAAATGGCTTCTGCTGCATCAGAAGCTCTGTGAACTGTGTGTCGGTGCAATGCCAATGCAAGATGCAGAAAAATGTATGCAACAAAATTAAAAACCATTCCTCTGTCTGAGAAAGAGGTTATTTGTCTGAGTAAATAACACTGGGCTGGGCGATGGGTGCAGAACCTGTGCTCCTCCGTATGTTGCTGGATTTCTGTTCCTGTGGGCCTTAACCACCATGGCCAATGGACAGGGACAAGTGGAGATGTAACCCAAGAACATCTGGAGGGCCAACTTGCAGGGGTGGGGAAGCTGATTAAGGAGATTTTCATACCTGTCTGCATCGCTGCTAAAACGTCCCTGAAATGTCGCTCAAAGGTGGAGGAAGCGCGCATGTCTGAATGCCTGGCGCGCTTCCTCAATCATCATGGAAATGTGGCTCTCTCTTGTTTCCCTGAATTGTCACAAGGGGAGCAGATTTCCTATGAATGCAAAGTTTACGTTCATCGGAAATCCATTCCCCAGGAACACTTTAGGGATGCTTGAGGGAGCAACGATTCCCTGATGATTGAGGAAGTGTGCCTGGCATTCAGACACATGTGATTCCTCCACCTTTGAGCAATGTTTCAGGGACATTTTAGCAGCAATGCAGGCAGGTATGAAAATCTTCTATGATGGTCCATGCCATGAGGCTTACAGGCTGAAATGGATTCCTGATGGCTCTTGGAGAGTTTCCTGTTGCTTTTTCGGGTAATTCTGTTGTAATTCTGGCTGATCTCTGGAATAGGGAAATGGCCATGACAGTGGACACATGCATCACCTCCCATGAAGTAGAGCTAAGTGAGCACCCTGGTTCACTAGGGAACTGATGGCAATGAAACCAGTGTGCTGGAGACTAGAGCATCAATGGCAGAGAACTCAAAGCAAGCCCAATTGAACTCACTGGAAAGCCTGCTCCATGGTAAGGGTAACAATAAAAAATAATAATTCTTCTTTGTCACCATTGTATCTGTTTGGTGTCATCCACATGACTGTCTCAAGTGGTCAGGAGACTTTTACACTCTGCCCCATAGGAAATGCAGATAGAGCTCTTGGCAGCACTCTGTGAAGAATTTGCACAACACTTTGCAGATAAAATCACTCGGACTCACTCCGAACTGGATGCTGTGGCTGACACAGGTCCAGTGAATGTAATCTCAGTTCCTACTTGTTTCATGTTAGTGGATATGTTTCATTTTGTGCAGCCTGAAAACGTGGACAGCATCCTTGGAGAGCTGAAGCCACTACATATGCACCAGACCCTTGCCCTTCCTGGTTTATAAAAGCAGCCACAGGGGTCTGGCTGAGTTAATAACATGATTAGTGAATGCCTCATTGCAGCAAGGAAATTCCATCTTTTCTGAAAGCAGCTGCAGTGAAGCCTCTACTAAAAAACAAACCAAAACACACATTGAACTTGACCACTCTGGATCACTACCAGCCAATCTCCAATAATTCTTTTCTAGGCAAAGTTCTGGAGTGTGTGGTAGCCTTCCAGCTCCAAAGAGACCTGGATGAAATGGATGATTGAGGGAGATTTCAATATGATTCAGGCCTGGCAATGGAATGGATACAACTTTGGCCACCTTGTAGAATGACTTTTTTTGGTTCTGCTGGGCCTTTCAGCAGCTTTCATTACCATCGATCATGGTATCCTTTTGAACTGCCTTGCAAGTATGAGACTTGGGGCAGTGTTCTGCAATAGTTACAGTTGTTCTTGGAGAGACAAACACAGAAAGTAGTATGAATTCCTGTTCTACCCCATAGCCATTGGCTTGTGGGGTCCCTCTAGACTCTGTTTGCTCTCCCATGCTATTTTACATGAATCTGCCAGAAGAGGTTACTGGGAGTTGGATATCATCCTCAATAGTGGAAATGGCATCTTGGCTGGGTACATTTGTATGTGGTCCATGTCACTTTTGCAGGAGCTAAATCTGACTAATCATATTCACATACTGCTCTGCACTTTTTTTAAAAAAAAATCTGCAGGAATATTCATATTTAAATAGGCATTTCATAATATTATCTCCCTCTGGAAACATGCATTTCTAAATGTCTCTCATATATATATATTATATATATATATATATGCATTTTTGATGGGCTGCAATAGTCATTCAATTTCCCTTCCTTTTAGTTAACAACGATCATCTGCTTTCATTAGATTTGCAGATGGGGACCTCTATTGGTCTAAAGAAAATGGCTCATTTAAAAAAAATACAGTAAAATATTTGGAGAGATTTTTTTTTTTCCATTTAGAGAGGGAAATGATATATGTATTAACTTATATAAAATTATGAATGATGCAGAGTAAATGTACAAAGATGTTGGCTGGTGACACATGCATATATATCTTGGAGTTATGCATGCAAGTTATGCAAGGAGCTATTCACTCACTCTTTGCACAATGTTCAGTCCTCCTTCCCATCAGCTGTCAACCTTGAAGATACTATGATAGCTGCTTATTTGCTAGGGCAGAGATGACTCAAGATCACCCATTCCAACTACAGTTCTGCAGCCGGGGAAAGAAGAATTCCAGATCATACGCTTGGATCTGCACCTCTATCTCTGTTTTATATGGTGGCACTTATGCAGCTTCCTGTGGCTGCTCATGGATAACAGAATTCTGACATAAGACTGTGCTCCTAGATTATCTTTATCAGCAGGGTGGCTTAATGATTTGAGTGTCAGACTATGACTCTGGAGACCAAGGTTAGACTCTAAGACCAGAGTTGGAATCCCTACTCAGCCATGAAACCCACTGGTTGACCTAGGGCAAGTCACACACTTTCGGCATCAGGGTAAGGCAATGGCAAACCTCCTCTGAACAAATCTTGCCAAGAAAATCCTATCACATGATAGGAGTCACCTTAGTGTCACCATATGTCTGAAATGCCTTGAAGGTACACAACAACAACAATGCAGAATGAAATCACAGGGTTCCTTGCCATGAGATGTGGAGAGGGCCACTGGTGTAGATGACAATAGGGTCATACAGGGCTGGCTGAATCATTGGGCAAAATCATAGAATCATAGAGTTGGAAGAGACCACAAGGGCCATCCAGTCCAACCCCATTCTGCCATGAAGGAGCTCACAATCAAAGCATCTCCAATGACAAATGGCCATCTAGCCTCTGTTTAAAGACCTCTAAGGAAGGAGACTCCACCATTCTCTGAGGGAGTGTGTTCCACTGTTGAACTGCCCTTACTGTCAGGAAGTTCCTCCTAATGTTGAGCTGGAATCTCTTTTCCTGTAGCTTGCATCCATTGCTCTGGGTCCTAGTCTCTGGAGCAGCAGAAAACAAGCTTGCTCCCTCCTCAATGTGACACCCCTTCAAATAATTAAACAGGGCTATCATATCGCCTCTTAACCTTCTCTTCTCCAGACTAAATTGTTGTCTCAGGAAGGAGATGATGGTTGGGGAGAACAGTGGAGGAAGGAAACAGAGGCTGCCACATGATTGCTCCTCCTGTCAGAAGGTATTGTGTGTCCCAGGCAACCTGTCCTGCTGTCTTCCAGCTTCAGAATTTTTTTATTATTTTTATTTATTTATTTCATTTTTTGCTGCCTTTTCCCCAAGGCAGCTCCCAGAAAGAGTTTCTTTAAAAAAAAAACAGAACAATAAAAATGTTCAAAATAATTTAAAAATCATCACATAAAACATCACCAGTGCTAAAGAAAGATTTGTCTACCAGTCCAGTTGATAGCTGGAGTGGGGATGGAAGGCATCTTTTTTTTCTCAACCAGCACAAATCCTCTAGTCATAATGGCTAAACAGAGTCCTCATGTTCCAGGACAACATATTATTATGTAACAATAGCTGGGAGCCAAAATTTGCATGAAGGTGATTGATATCATGTCTTGCTTTGAGACTTTGTTAAGTCTCAATTTCCAATGCCTTTTGGAAAGGAAAAGGCTGCTGGACTGTCTTAGTAATTGGTCTAGTTCAAAGTTATTTTAAATGCTTCCATCAAGCTGTCCTCAACCCAGTGTCCTCCAGGTGTCCTGGACCAATTTCCACATTCCCTTGCTATTTCTCATTATAGGAGGGCTCATGACAATTGCACCCCAAAACATCTGAAATGCATCAAGCTGGGGGAACTGGTTTCAGGGATAACAAGGCTGTAAGTCTGAATTATACCAGTTTGGCTCAAATTCTAATATAGGCCCTATGCTGAAAATTTGAAGTTGAGGAGAGTAATGCCTAGAACTTGGAAAGTAACTTTTGTGCACTAAAATGCTCCAAATACTCCAGCCAGCATAACCAGACCCTGAGAGCTGAAGTCTGAAAAAACTGTTTTGTTTTTTCTAAGCTCTGCTGTTTTTCACAGCAGAACAAGTACCAGACTTTTCCAGGTGTGTTGAAAGCATGGATGATTTGTAATATAGATATATAGATACGCACGTGCATGCCATAAATAAATATATATCACTAGCAAAAGAGAGAGAGCGAGAGAGCAAGAGCAATAGTATACATTGAAGTTAACCTTTTCCCGCAGTCGCCTGGGGCCCTTGTGCTCCAGCCTTCATGTAGCCATGCAGTATTTTAGCTTTGGACTGACACATCTCTGTGTTGCTCTGGATTTTCAATCCTTCATGACTATCTATTTGTCACTTGCAGGTGAGTGGTAGCACTCAGGTTGATCCCTAGCCACTTTCACAGTTACTTATCTGTCTTTATGGATTCATCCGCTGTGTCAACTTGGTGCATAACAGCATTACTGTCAGGGTGACAAAATTGTCCCCAGAGTGTCACAAACGATTCCCTCTCCAGATGGATGCAAGCAGGTAGTAGCTACACACAGCCTCAATCTGGCTGCTTTTTTCCCTCCCCACTGCATTCCTGTCTCTGGTTTTAATCGTTATCTAAAAGCAGGCTCAAATAGATCTAATTTAAATTAAACGGAGAGCCCTCTCATTTCAAGCTTTTGAATAAATGAGGTTAAGAGGAAAGAGAATGAGAAGCAAGGGATGGTTTCACAGATCAGTTTGTTCTTCCTCTGTGGAATTCCTATTCACGTTATTGCGAAATAATGGAGTGTAGCCTTTTCAAGAGCCAGTGTGCCATAGTGGGTTGAGCATTGGACTAGGTCTCTGGGAGGCCAGGGTTCGAATCCTCACTTGGCCATGTAATCTACCTGGGTGACCTTGGGCAAGTCACATTCCCAACCCCTCTGAACAAATCTTGCCAAGAAAACCCCATGACAGGGTTGCCTTGGGGTCATCATAAATAGGAATAACTTGAAGGCATACAAAAAGACATCTTTTTCATTTTTTAAAAAAAAGAGAGAGATTGTAGCCGTTAGTAGGGTTGTCAATACTTAATTTAATTCCCTTTTGGCAAACACACATACACACAAACATACAGACACACAACCCTCGGGGAAGGCAATGGCAAACGTCCTTAGAAGAAATCTTGCCAAGAAAACCCCATGATAGGGTTGCCTTACGGTCACCGTAAGTTGGAAACAACTTGAAGATACAATACACACAGAGAGAACCTTGGGTTTCTAGTCCAGGGATTCTTTTTTGTTAGCAGATAGAGGTCTATTTAAATACGTTCTTTCACTGTCTTCAGTCTTTCACTGAGTGTTGCAAAAAGGTCTATTAATGGGTTGTGCTGTACCTTTATTTTACTTTTATGGTGAAGGCGGAAGGGTGCTAATGTCAAAGTCCACACTCTCCCAGCATCTGCTGTTTGAGATAGCCACCTCACTCTTCCTTAGGATAGGGCCATCCCCATCCAGGGTTGCACCCACACTGCAGAAATAATCCAGTGTGCCACTACTTTAACTGCCATGGCTCAATGGTATAGAATCCTGGGATTTGTAGGATGTTGGGGCACCAGAGCGCTGTCTCACAGAGCAAGCTAAATGTTTCACAAAACTACAACTCTCCAAATTCTATACCATTGAACCATGGCAGTTAAAGTGGTCTCAAACTGGGTTATTTCTGCAGGGTGGATGCAGCCCAAATCACTGTTCTCCCCTGCATGGTTCTCTCCATCTCACTTCTGAAATCCAATTCATATTTCTGGCAAGATTGTCCCTTCTTGGCAGTTGGGATGGAAACATGAGGGAAGGGACCAGTGGGGGCTCCCAAAGAAAGTGATTCCACTCCCGGCATTCATAGGAGCTATCCAAGATGATGAAACCTCCCCCCCCCCAAAAAAAAATGTTTGGCCCTTGGGACAGCTTATTTAAAGTTTTCCCTAAAATCTGGAGATTTAGGGGTGAAACAGACAGGCAAAATAAAGTGATTGCCAGATACTTTGAAAGCAGGACATTTAGACGATGCATGCCTCAAAAGCATCTGAAAACTGAAACAAAATCATGCTCCAAGGTTAAAAGTTGGATTGTGGGATGGTTCGACTTGGCCAAAAAATGCACATCTTTGTTTCTGCACATGAATGCCGTGACAGTTCAGGGTTGCGGAAAAGCAATGAAATCAAAGTGTGACAATTCCAATGGATGTCAGTACAATGTACACAAACCAGACAGTCCAACAGAGCTGCATAGGATGAAGGTGAAGGGAGCAAGCATGGGGAGCCTCCATGATTGTGCTTTGCCCAGGTATTACTTGCACACCAATGCCACAATGCCCTGTATTGGCAGAGCATCACACGTGAGACTGTGTGGCCAAGCAAAGGGGTGGCCATGCCCTCGGATGGCATCTCAGTGGATGTGGTAAGTACTTGGAGGTCACTGATGGTGCGTGTGTGCACAACGGTGGGCAACAAGACAGGCTCAATGCTCCCAAAGACACAATTTCCCTCTCCCCATCCAATGTTACTTTCACTAGTCCATGTAACAAGGATTATTGCATTTTTCAAAACTGCACTTTTCATATGAAAGTGCAACAGCTACTCATGAAAAAAAGCACACATTTCCCCCCCAAGATCAATGTGTTCCTATTAAAGGGAATTTTTTTTGACGTTTTCCCTTTTACCACACGAGGACAAATCAAACCAGGATTACATTCCCACTCTGGAATAAGGGCGAGAAATAAAAATATTATTACAGCATAATAATATTTTAAAAATCTTTCAGTGAGCATTCACTGTTTATTTTCACCGAAAGGTTCAGCATATTTCTTTCTTTAAAAAAGGAAAGGGAGGAACACATGCCAAATAAAGCAATTTAGAAAAACACCTGCCTGTGAAGTAAAAAAAGGCAAAAAATCTAACGCTTCTCATGGAATCTGTGACCTCAGAGGCTGACACGATTTGATAGGAAATTCACTGTAATAGCCAGAGAAAGCCAAAGGGTCTATTGTCAGCAGTGAAGTCTGAAAGTTAGCAGAATTAATATAAGGATACAATAGAAGTGCCCTCCAGAGACAAGGCGGCAGAAACAGGGCAGGCGTAAGGGGAGGAATGACTGTAGAAGTCATTTTCACTACGACATCCTGTCATTGCTGCTAAATGGAAGTAATAATTTTATATATATATATATATATATACATACACACACACACACACACACACACACCATATGCTTCTGTGTGCATTATTTCCTTATCTAATATAATCTAATAACACCAACACTGTAATGCCCCAACTAAACTGGGGAGAGATTCTCCAGGGAATGGAGAGGGCTTTATTCAGAATGGCTAAATGCAATAAGAATGAATGCAGGGGGGAGTCCATTCAGCGGATAAGGATGCTTGTGCTCCAGCCCATCAAAACTCAATAAATTTCAATGTTTCAAGCAAGAGATGAAAACTGTTCCCTTGTCATTTTAATGCCATGGGAGCAATCTTCTCTGAAACACAATCCTTACCTTTTCTTTCACTGCATTTGATTTTTCCTCTGATTTCACAAATCAGAGTTAGGGATTGACAATGATTAAGAATTAATGTGTTACAAGTGATATAGCTACATATAAGTTATACCTTTTTTGGCAGCAAGGATGCCGTGAAGTTACATTTCAAAAGAAGCATAATGTGGTGGGATGAAATTGTTTTACCACTCTAGCAAGTTACTTTTAAAAGTTACTTCGAAAGGGCACTTTAAGAGATGCATGCATCCTCCTCTCATTAGAATGAGGACTAGCTTTCATGCTATGACAGAGGCACCTTGTTGTTCTAAGACACTTTTAAGCATCTGCTTTTAAGTTTGGTCAACAGATTTTCAAATGGAATCCAAATATTTCAGAATGATAAGAGTAATTTATAAAGCAAACTGGAGAAGCAGAATGACCTGCAAGCACTATGAATCCATACTATTATATTTAAGAGTTTGACCCACAAGTCAAATTAATGACGTGGTTCCCTTTTATGGCAGGGGTTTTATAATGCTTGTTTTCCTCTCCCTCTTTCCCTACATCATCTTGTGCCTTTCTGTTGCATCTTTTAGTTCATAATCCTGAAAGCAGGGTCGCTGAGGCCTTTTTGTCAAGTTGTAAACTGCCCATGGAGCTTTTCTATCTGAAGAGTGGGATTAAAAAATGCTTCAAATTAATAATGTAAAAACTATATGAACGTAGCTGTGGGTGCGTGTTTGTGTAGGTCTCTGCCATAGCTCTATGAACATGCAAAACTTGTCTTGCATACTAAAGGTATTTGGGAGTGTATATCCTCAGATCATTTAAATTCTAATGGATTTATTAATGTAAACCTCTCTATAGCCCGCAGTCCTATCTTCAACCTCTAGGTGGAAGATGTCACAAACCAAATCATAGCAAGCCGCAGGGCTTTCTGATGTATCCAAAGCTAGGTAATTGTACTAATAAATAATACATTCTGATTTATTTGGATCAAGGGGAAGTTTCTAGGCCTTACAGTACAGGAGACAGTGACAACAGGGAAGAACAGATCCAAATTCCCAGTCATCGAAGTGGTGTACCTTGTATGGCTTACCCTTCCCAAGAGAGGGAGAAACGGCACAATATATGCTTATTTATGTTATAGGTTTGATTATAAGTCGACCTCATATATAAGTCGAGTGCAAGTTTTGGGGTGAAAATTATGATTTTGATATGACCTAGGGATAAATCGAGTGTAAAACTTAGGCGCATGTAATGAAGGATGTAAAGGATGATGTAAAAGAAAACAATGCCAACGAATTAACAGAATTCCTGTAGACACATACTAAAGGCTAGATGGCTGAGAGAATAGAAGGGGATCAGTGCTTCCAGGGCAGATTAAACTCTTGCCTTTCACCATACAGTGTGTGTGTGTGTGTGTGTGTGTGTGCGCGCGCGTGCACACACACATGCTCTCACACACACACATACAGTACCATGGATAAGTCAATTCAGGTTTTTTGGGTCAATTTTTAACCTAAATTTCTAGACTTATACATGAGTATTTACAGTATGTTACGTTCTAGCTGTACAATACATGTTAACTCAGAAGTGTCACCATGACCATTGCTGTGTATTCCTAGGTAAGAGAGAATAAGATTACAACCAAAATTATTCGAAATACATATCACACCAGGATCCAAAGATCCAGATATGTACTAAAGCTTGTATATGTAAGGGGCTTGAGACTTTCTACAGCAGCCCCTTATGCCCCTTTTCAAAAGTTATCCTTGAAGTGAGAGATGACCATCTGTTGTAGCATCTGATGAGCAAGAAGACAAAGCTAACAGATCTACCAGGCATGCACATAGCAATATTTTGGATCTTAACTAATATATATATTTCCCCTAATGTATATATATTGCATGTTCTGGCTTTTTCTGGGTATTTGCAGGTGATGTTAGTCCCCTGCATATTAATAAGAGCCATCAAAAATATTTCATGCCCATAGTGAGTTTTTGGATTGCATTGGGGAGGGCAATCTTCCCGTTCTCTGGATTAGGAAGACAGATGTAAATGAGTTCAAAATAAACAGGCTTCAGTGCTTGAATAAAATATATGATAATGAAAAATAACAACAACACACCACTCTCCAGATGCAAGCTGTCCTGATGTTTAAAACACTGGTTGGGATGAGGCCCTTCTCCTATTTTTAACTGATTATTTTTGGAGCCTCTTTTGGATAATGACCTATCCATATTTTGCGGAATGAAGCCCCACCAGACGAAATGAGGCTTACTCCTGAGTAAACATGCCTTGGAGCAGGTTTGTTCCTTTCTCTGGCTGTTGCTGTGCTTAGTGACAGTGGAGGAGAGAAAGGAGGGGGCAGGGTGGGGAAGCAAGAATCTAATTATCGTTTTAAATGCCCAAAATACCATGTCCACCAAAAGCCCGCTGCTCATTAGTAGTAGTAATTAACTTTACAACTGTCAACACAGACATCGTGCAAGCTGACAGATAGATAGTAGCTCTGAGGGTGCTAATAAATCCGGAAATAACAACTTGACACGCAGATGCACAAAAGGATGCAGGTGATAAAGAAATGTTGACATCAAATCTAATTATCTCCGAAATGGCCAACTACGACTGAATCCCCCCAGTAATTCAGTGTTATTGCTGGTGAACAGCCCCTCCGGAACGGCTCTTAACTGCAAGCGCAAAGTCGAGTTTTTACAGTCCCTTGTCATATCAAGTGAGGACAATATCAAAAAAAGGAAATTATGAGTGTCGTGACCTCTCTCTGGGTGAAATGAAATAAAATAAAATATTTTTGGAGAGAAGGAGAAATCCAGTGGCGGGTATCGTCTCACAGCAAGGCCCAGCAGATTACCCCCTTACGAGTTTTTAAAGCCGGGATGATATATGACATTTTCATCAGGCACTTCTGGAATGTCACCGAGAGGAGAAAATAAAGGGCCCGAGAAGAGACGATGAGGTGAATTATGCAACTATAATTGCCGATCATAAGCTGATATGAGCCGACAATTGCTCTGTTTTCATATTGAGATTGCCTAAAATTGTCAGGAAATGCAATGGCTCCTTAACGCGGCCTAGATCAGGCTAATATTTTGATCATTTTTCACTCGGCTGCTAGGTAAATCTGCCTTTCTTAACACTCCCCGCACTGGCCTAGGGCAATCGAGGGGCCCAATTTGACTCGGGAAGGGAGGAAATATGTGTAAACTACGATTTTTTTCATATTTTCCTGCATGCATAAGAAGATGAAACATCTTTATCATGTGTATTGTCTGGCTCAGCTTATACAAAATATTAGTTTATCTCCCTGACTTGGGTTGATTCCATAAGCAAAAGACATAGATCTAAGGGACAAGCAATATGCTATATACAGAACAGACCCATCTTTTATGCAACCTCATTTCCAGGATTCTTATGGGGCATTTTGCAAAAAAGCAACTGCTGCACCAATTATTTTCTTCCCCACCCAGGAGGGAAAAATACCCCCCAACACACCACCGACTATATTTGTCTTTCTTGAAAATATCTGGGAAGAACGAGCTTTAAACTTTTTTTAAAATTACTTCTAGGGAACGATGAAAAATTATTTTTGTATGGTAAAAAATAAATCCGCATTTATGGTTACGAATATTGGTTTATGACAGGCATTTGTTTAAATCTAGCCAATGCAAATCATGCAAGTACACAGTCACACGCACACATCCCTCCCCCCCCAAATAAAATAATGGAATAGAAGCCTTGGTACGGCTAACCATGTGGCGATAATCATCAGCAATAATACCTGGGGCAAAAAGGTCAAACCCCATCCAATCCCGAAGACGAGTAATTCATTGTACATGTCTGTCTATGAGAATTAGTTTGATCAAGTCATTATCTAGACACTTCGGTGTTGTCTATCAATTTGACCTTCCTCCAAATATGAATCAAGAAACTTCCAGGTGGACCAAAGATGCTTTGATTACAGATTCAGTTTATTTCAGCATCAGCAACACCTGAGTTAGACAAAATAAGAGAAGACGAATATGCAGGTATGTGTATGGATTGTAAAGACTGACTCTTGCAGACTGGATTTTATAAAGGAGCAACAACAACGATGAAATAAACCAGAGCCAAATATGTATTGAAATGCAACTGGATTCCCACCTCGCTCACCCTCTTCATTTTAAATGTCAAGATGCTGATCGGAGGTAAACAAGGGGGGAAATAACAAAGTCAAGGGGATTAGGTTTCTTTGTTAGCATTTACATTATCTGTGTTTAATTCCTTATATATTCCCACCTTATCTTCAGGCTTCAACGCTAATTGCAAAGCACCATCGGCGAAGAGTAATGATGATCCTTTGCACTTTGGAAAAACTCAGCGTATTTCTGGCTGCTGGAGATAAGAGCCCCCTTTGCTGAAGTTGAATATATATCACGATCAACTTCTTTCAGGCTTCATTTTACATGCCTGGCCTCCCAGAGACTGAGATTTTTGCACCAAATTGTGTAATGCTGGGTGATACTTTGCTCTGCTGAAAGGCTCTTAACCCAGCTGGTTTTCAAAGGTTTTGGAACTAGAGATATACAATGTTATACAAAATAGGAGCGCTCTCTGAGGTTGCTAACATGAAACAGCTGCGGTGATAGGGGGATATCAGAGCCGAAAGAAAATAATCTTATGTTACTAGGAGTGATCTTGAACATTCGGATCCTAAAGACATTAGCTAGGATCCTGAGCACATATCTTGTATAATAGTGGATCAGTATAATACCTGGTGCTTTCCCAAAGTTTTCAAGAGAGAGAAGGGTTCCATCTATTTCAGTCTTAATCTCTTTCCTGGCTACTTCATTACATTCCCCTTTTGCCTAAGTATTCTATGTTTTCCTTCCAACCTTGCAGTCACCATTTCGGAGCCTGCTTGGTCTTCAATGGGATCCTTCATGAGATTTATTCAGGACTTTCCTTTTTAAAGGAGGGGTGAGAACAAACTCTAAGTATTGAAGACTATCTTCAGAAAGCCTTAGCTCCACAAAAAGGAAACCAGGAAAGATTGCCATGTCAGTTTGATTTTTAAAATACCATTGAAAAAAACTGGGTTTCGACACAAATAAGATGCTTTTGAGGAGCTGCTGCCTATTTGGGGGAGGAGGGAACAGAATATTTTCCTGAGGGCAGAGGAGAGTTCTTACATGGCAATTTTAAAAACAAACTGAGTTACATTGGCTTAATTGTTCCTATGCTTCATCTAAAGATTCTAGCTGATGATGATTAACTCAGTACAGATACCACAACATGCTACCATTTTGTTAACTTGTGGTAGCCAGAAGTGCTTGGAGGTAAGTACAGATGCCATTATTTCCCAATAAGATCCCATAAAAACTTGGAGCAATCTTTTGCAGAAGGGCCTCTTGGAGGAGAAACCACATCAAAGTATAGTTTTCTTTATAACTGAAAGGACAAGCCCTCTTCAGATGCGTGTGACCGGGCAAGAATCAGTGCCTCCATTCTTGGGCACTGGCAAAAATATCAGCTTCTGGTCAAGGGTTCACTGACACTAATGCCTAGTCTTGAGTTCTCCAATTTGGAGTAGCTGGTTTGGCAAACCACCATTTTAAATTTTCTCCAATAACACCATCAATGTTGCATTGATCTGGGATCACTGTGGGGGATTTTGAACATTGGTTTGTCACTCCATGGTGGTACATCAGAAGGAATTTTGCTTAGGAACCCCACAGCCAGTCATGTTTCAGATTCCCCCATGTATTTAATGTCACACTCTTCGCCACAGGGGATGACAATGGCAAAACCAATCTGAAGAAATTTGCCAAGAAAATACTATGATAGATAAGACTTCAAGTTGCCATAAGTAAAAAATGACTTGGAGGCACATAAGAGCAGCAGCAGCAACAACAACAACAACATCAAATGTCTCTGTCAAAGCAGACATATCATAAGCATGAGCTGCTTATGCAATATTGCAGGGGGAAAGTGCGCCTGCTCCAGGTTCTAGCCAGTCAGCCATACCTTCTTTAAACACACTCCATTCCATTCCATTTCACCTAGTTTTCCACTTGACACCTCCCTTCTCATATATACTGTAAGCATATACTGTATATTGAACACGATCAGCCTTCATTTATCTTTTATGTGGCTTTTCTCACCCCAACAAATTTTCTGTACTTCTGCATTTGGCTACTCACGGAATAACACTCAGACAAAGAGTTTGCTATTCATTTAGAATTTTAAAACACTTAAGGTCTTTTTAACATGTAAGACCCCCCCCCCCATGTAATATAACATCTGGGTTCACATACTTCACAAACCAATGTATTTCTACTAACTTATATACAGTGGGCCCTTGGTATCCACTGGGGTTTGGTTCCAGGACACACACACCCCCCCCATGGGTACCAAAATCTGTGGATGCTTGAGTCCCATTAAATACAACTGCACAGTGTCCCTTATGTATTTATATATTTTTAAAAATATTTTCAAGCCATGGATGCTTGAATCCGTGGATAAAGAATCTGTGGATACGGAGGGCTGACGGTACACTGTTCCTTCTTATAACTACAGAATGCCAAGTGCTTTTTTCCCCCATGTAGCTTTCTCCATGGGCAAAATAACTTAACTGCTGTTATCATTGCCTAATAAAGTCAGATGCAAAGAAAGTGGGTTAATTTCATGTTCCTGTTTCTGTATCCCCCTTCCGGAGACGTGGTGAAGAGGCTTATGATGCTGACACAGTTGCCCAGCAACTCCAGAGTAAGACTGCATTGTCAATTGCTAATTATTCCCAGTGTTTTTTGCACGACAAACCAAGAGGTTGACAGCATAAATTGGAAGCAGCTGGGATGCCCAAGAGCCTGAGCCACAGACTGAAAAGTTAGCAGGGTAGGAACACAGACATGAAAAACAATTCTTGAAAGACAACAACAACAGGAACAGAAACGCCAACGCCATAAACAGGGTGCTCCCTGTCCAGAAACTGGTAGTGTATCTACATTGCAAAAGAGCCAGCATGATGTAGTGCTTTGAGTGCTGGACAAAGACTCTAGGAGACCAAGGTTCAAACCCCTGTTCATCCATGGGAACCTCTGGGTGACCTTAGGCAATCCTCTTTCTCTTGGCCTCAAAGAAAGGCAATGGCAAACCCCTCTGAACAAATCTTGCCAAGAAAACCCAGTTTGCCAGAGGGTCGCCATAAATCATAAACCTGAAGGGACACAACAACTACCTTGCAAAGATAAACTAGTAAGATGCCATGACTCCCAACCTATGGATTTCTGTAAGTTTTATTTTGATTGTTGTTCTTCAAGTGTGTAGTCAAGGAATGCCTTGGAGTGCATTATGGCTCCATCCTTTGAGAATCTGGGATTTGCAATTTGGTGAGGTACTTAGGTACTTTGTAGCTAAAAATCTGTACTTTAGTGAGGTACTTTAAATTTTCTTTGAGAGAATCTTCATACCTCTATTGAAAGTCCCAAAGTAGCCCAGGAAGATGGACTGAATATTAAATCAGAATACCTTAAGAACCTATTCTGATTCTTAGTTGCTGAAACTCTCCCGTCAGCATTGATATGGCCAAGACCTTCATTCTACATTAACATTCAGTGTTGATTGCAAGAGAGAAATTTGTTCTTTCCCCTTCCTCTTTGTTTCTTTGACTCTTTTGGGACTTTTCTTGTTCAACAAAGACCAAAAGTCTTTCAAGCTGCTCAAACGTTAATGCAAGATCTTACTCTTAATCAAATTTCACCCTGGATTTTCTGGTTAGTCTAACAGAGTCAATTCCCCTAACGGTAGCGATTCACGGAAGAAGTCTCTAGCGACCGTACCAACCTGGGATTCAGAGCAGCTGTCAGGAGGCCCTCCAAAGGATTCCATATTAGCTAGGATGCATCCAGGCAGAAAACCCATTACATAGTGCTAAATATACTTAATCACGTCTATTAGAGACCAGAATGAACTAGGTAATTACAACAAACAACCATATTTGGGGGGGGGGGGGGGGTTTGTGGGGTGGACGAAAAGCAGACTGGGATGTATAATAAAACAAGGATTTAGTATTGTGGAATTCATGTCAGTTGAATGTCTCAATGACCAACCATAGTCAAAAAGCCATGTCTTCTGTTCCATACCTGTGCAAGCTGGTATCCATCCCCATAAATGAAAAACCATGACTCAAACCTCTTTCCATATCTGTTTCCCCCAACCCATAAATAAAAGGAAACTTTTCATCCTTGTTTCAAGAACATGTGTCCTGCATTCTCTCCCCGCGCCCCGTCCCTTATACTTTCTCATCATATGACTCTGGTCCATAACCCCTTTTTTATTTGAAAATATATAATAGAGTGGAGACATGAATCCCGCATATATAAATGCCTATTAAAAAGGCTACATTTTCTCTCTCCAGTCATAAAACACCTCTTAAAAAGAATGTAATCCCTTTGTTTCCAAGCCAAGCAGATATAAATAAGACAGCCTGCCTCCTTTTAAGTAAATAAAAAAATGATTTGTATTGGATACAAGGAAATATTGCATGTACTATGTAATTTAACAATAAAACACATCAAAGCGCATGTTCACTTGTGGGCTAACCCTTGCCTTTGAGGTGTCAAAAGTCAAATGTTTTCAGTGATTTAAAAAATGCATAGTAATCAAGCAAAGAGGAGGGGAAAGCCGCAATATGACATAAACTATTGGTCAGTTATAATATAAATCAAAGGGCCGTGACTATTTGAGATCGTTAAAGATTCCTGGCATGTTTGCTGAACGAAAACCAAGGGTAGTGAACTGAAACACAATCTAGTTTGGCAAATCGTTTCCTACCTAATAACGCACCATTTTAACTGGGGGAAAAAGATAATGAAGTCTCTGTGGAATTGCCTTATGCTGAGTCAGACAAAGGGCTTACCTAACCCCAAAGATCTTTAGAAGAAGTCTTTTGCAGCTCTCCGGAGACTTCTGGGATTCAGGAATAGGAAAGCTATGGCTCTCCAGATGTTTTGGACCAAAGCATATCCTCCAACATTTCACAGATGAAAACTGGGACATGTTGGCCAAGCAACATCAGAGTGTAGTCCAGGTGGAAAAATCAAGCTAGGAGATGCTGCAGCAGTTTGCTTTTGCCTGAGCCTACTGGGAAGAGCAAGAGTTTGCCCCTTCCTCTCCTCTCGCTCCATGCTGAGTTAATGGAGTGCAAACTACTTTTGCACATTGAACTCAGTCTGCAGCAGAAGAAGAAACTCAAGGACAGAGAGGAAAAGGGGGAGGAAAAGAGAGAAACTGAGACACTTTAAAATCAGATTTAAAAAATAAGACGACAGAGATTAATCAGGATTATCCATGCCAAACAGAGCTACAGATTTCACAGCCCTATATCATTAGTCATGCTGGCTAATGGGGCTGGTGACAATTGTAGGCCAAAATATCTGAAAGGCCAAAGATTACTCAATCCTGTTTTTAATTCAAGATTAAATTTTGGGAATTTAGTCAGGATTGTCTAATGGGACACAGCTGCTCCCAAGCACATCTGATATAGCCAGCATTTCCTAATCTTCTGGACTGACCCTTAGTATGCATCTATGCTACAAATGCCTATTTTATATCTGCTTCACTCTCATAATCCCTCCCCCAAATAAGAATTCTGTGATTTGTAGTGTTGTGAGCATGCTAAGAATTCCTTCTCAAGATGTTCCTTCAGACAACATACAGCCAAGCTACAGCATTCCTTTTTGCAGAATGCTATTATGATAGCCACCTTAGATGGCTTAAAAAAAATCTTGCAGGACAAGTCTCTCAGAATGAGTCTGGTCTACAGAATTGTAATGATGTGATGCTACTTTATTTGCCATGGTTTCTTTTTATGGAATCCTGGAATCCATTGTTTGATTGCTTTTGAGCAGTCCCCTGAAGTAATGCACTAATGGTCTATGTGACAAATAATACCATGTACTTCATCTGAACTACAAATCTTTGGGTAGTGGGGGAATAGCAAGACTGCCATGTTTATAAGGAGGTGCTAGGGATCCAGAAGATGGTTTTTTCCATCCACATCTTGGCCATGACCATCCATGACCGAAGTTGGAATAGTGGTAGAGATCATCCTTCAGTATGATTCAACATGGCACTTTTAATATTTGTAGTAGTTGACACGAGAGCCAGCTTCGCATATTGGTTTGAGCGTTGGATCACAACTCTGGAGACCAGGGTTCGATTCCCCACTTAGCCATGAAACCCATTGGGTGACTTTGGGCACATCACATGCTCTCAGCCTCAGGAGAAGGCAATGGCAAACCTCCTCTGAACAAATCTTCTCAAGCAAACTCCATGAAAAGTTGGCTTTAGGATTGCCATAAACTGGAAATGACTTGAAGGCACACAACAACAAGTAGTTGACACATAGTTTCTGCCCATGTATGAGCTACATCCATACCATGATTCTGATTTAAAGCATCTAAGTGTTGAATCAGAGCACGGTTATAGCCAGATCATCAACCAAATAGATAACACAATGATATCCTTACTTAGTCCTTTTAGATTTAATTGCCTTTACAGCTTGAGAATGTACTTTAAAATGTACTTTGCCATTGATTAATCCGATATTAGGCCAAAGCCTTCTCATACCAAACCACACAGATGCATGCATGTCTACACCAAAACGCAAGCACCAGCTTGATAGGACCTTACTTTCTCAGAGCCACTCCACATAAATTTTGGTCATTGCTAGCCAGCTTCATGTATGGCAATTGGTGTTATTCTAGTAAAAAATAAAATAAAAGTAAAAGATCTGCCAAAGAGACTAGCACTTGTTGGGTGGAGGAGCAACCTCACTGACAGATTTGCTAAATTACATGAGTAATTAAGTATGCAGAGCTACATCTGTTGAACAATGGTCGCTTCCAACAAAATGATACCCCAAAAAGGGAAAATAACTAGGCATCTGGTTTCTCTATCGAAATATCTTTCTTAGGGTCTGGATCTTAATTTTTTACAGTTGACAGCAGTATTATGTGAGCCAGTCAGTGGCATCTGGTTGCTAGATAAACACACACACACACACACACACCAACAACTCTAGGCTCTTTAATTAATTGTGGAGAGATTACATGGTCTTCCAACCATGTAGTCTGTCATCAGCAGGCATTACAGATTTATATTAGATGTTTCTCTACGGTGTCAAGAATAATTAAAAGGGGGATGGAAGTGATGCCAGCCAGTAATACTTTACATCACTAGCAATTTTGAGGAGGAGAAGGAAAAAAATTGCCACTGCCAAACAATTTAAAAAGAAGATGTCAATTTTGGTAGCCTGGCTGTGCGAGGAATAAATACGAGGATGGCAAAGGCGAGCCAAAATATTTAACCACCTTGAATAATGAGAGGCTCATGTTTAATCTATCAGACCCACCAGAACTGGAGTGACATGCCAGAGTTATTAACGAAGCAGCCACCAAAATACAATAACTAACATATGTTTTCCCTTTTGTTTTCATTCGTTTTTTCCAAGTAGTCTTTTTCATCCATTGGACAAACATAAGCGCCAAATGCAACCATGCGCACAACTATTTTCAGTTGCTAATAGAATCATTTTTGAATGAATGCCTTTATTTCAGTTAACAAACCATAGGCAGTATAAAAGCAAAAAAAAACAGCAACAAATTATACACAGCATGTAAACGAACATGTAAAATACATTATAACAGGGGTTCTGTTAACAGACTTGCCACTTCATAATCCAATTCACCCCAATTTTCCATAAGTGTTTGAGCAGGGAGGAGACATCACTACTCGCCTTTATAGCACATGACTTTAAGAACTTTTATAGCAAAGAAAATAAACTTTGCTACTTCCTCTGTGATCTTTTTGTCTTCATCTGCCAATAAAAACTTCAGGTACCATTCAGAAGTTCTGCCTGGATGTATATTTAATAAAGGGGTAATTAATCGTAGTCTGTCATCCTTATAAAATATACAGTACAGAAGAATGTGAGATAGGGATTCTGGTTGGCACTCTCCACATGAACAAATTCTATCCTTATATTCAATTTGATGGAAACATCCCTCTAGCATAGCTGAAGGAATTACATTGAACCGGTCTTTGCTGAGAGAATCATTTTTTAAAAGCTGTGCTATAAAACCCCAGATTCAGTTGTATACCCACCAACTGTCCCAATTTGGTAATGATAGTCCTGATTAATCCTCTGTTGTCCTACTTTTTCAGATGCTTTTAAAATGTCCCAGTTTCTTTCTCCTTCTCCCACTGTCCTCTGCTTACTTCAGTTGCTGCAAACTGAGTTCAAAGTGCAAAACTACACTCTGATGTTCCTTAACCATAGGCGTCCTGGTCTTCATCTGTGAAATACTGAAGGGTGTGTAATTGTATAGTGTGAAAGACCCCTGAGCCTTTCAAGATCTTTCTTTCTTTCTTTGACTTAACTTAAAAACAAACAAGCAAAAACATACCAAAAGCCACAAATAATCTGTTGAGAAATGTAGCCTTCTCAGCAAGCTTTGCCCATCCTAAGTGGTAGAACTGTAAGATATAGGCATGTTAGTCTGTAAAATCAGTATCTTGTAGCACCTATGAGACTAACTGAAAGAAAGAGGATGGCAGCATGAGCTTTCATAAACTTAAGTCTACTTCCTCAGATGCATTTGATGCATTAGGTGTTATAAGCTCTCTCTACATACCACATACATAGTCAGTGATTACATACCACTCTTGTAGTAGCCATTGCCACAAATTAATTACGGATGGCACAAAACAGCATCCCCACCCATCTAACAAACACACTCTAACCAATTCTTAAATTTGCTCTAAGACAATGCAAGGGACAAAACATGATAAGAAAAATCCACTCTGGATGGGCATAACCTCCAAAGAGTTTCTTCAATATTTGTAGAATTGTGTAGATTAAAAATAATAATAATTGCAAGGTCATACATTAACCTATGGTATCGGGAATGACCTGGAAACTCAGATATCATGCCTGTGCCTGGGAAAATGCCCTTTGTATCTGGTTACCTTGTCCCTTTTCTTCTATGGTGCAATGACAAGTAGGCAGTCAGAGCCATTAACAAAGCCAGGCGGCAGCTACTGAACCCGCCTGGCTTTGATGATCGCTTTGATCGAAAGCGATGTATCATATTCATTAGTGCTACAGAACACCTTAGTCTCTCCCCATTCTCTGCACAGGAAGGGAGTGGTTATCTGTCAGAGGTCTCTTCTCCAATTATCATTTCTGTGCCGGAGAACCTATACCTTGCAATGTAACTTTCGGGCCCAACGTTGCCACAAAGTTAACAACAATGGACCCTCTGTTAATGCTTCGTTTGTACTGACGGACAAATGTGTTATGGTTCAAACAGCATACCAATTAGTCTTCTTCTTATCATCGAGTTGAAATGAAGCTGAGATGAGAAATATCCTGTCATATGTCATGTGGTTCTACCTCTTTGGATGACAAATGAATAGTTACGCTCAATATATTCAGTTATTATGAGAGTAGGTTGGTGATTAGCTTGCTGGATTAGCCTATTCCTAACACAAGTATACTGTAACCAGCGGCGTCACTAGGGTTGGTATCAGATGAAGAGGTAACTCATGGGGTCAACCCCCAAATGACCTCCTCTCATAACACACTAAACAAAATCCTTAGTAATATTTTTTGTACTAACGTTACACATTAATCGTAATTCTCATATATTACTGAATGTAATGGCTTTTTAGTCTGAACTTCAAGGGAGCTATCCAAGGTGCCAATCACTCAACCTCAAATAATTTCAGCACTTTGGATGCCTCCTTTACAGTCTGGATAAAAGCTCTGAAGACAAAGGTTGAAACATCTGCTCAGTCATGGAAACCCAACAACAAGAGCAAATAAAGCCTGAACTCTACCTAGAAGCCAAGATGACTTAAATGAGTCTGTCATTCTTTGCTATATCATCAGAAGACATGACTCACTAGAAAAGATTATAATGCTTGGTAAGGTAGAGGAAGACTGCATTATGGATGGATAGACTCAGCCAAGGAAGCCACGGCTCTGATTCTGCAAGACCTGAGCAGGACTGTTGAGAACAATGTGACTTGGAGGTCTCATTCATAGGTCGAAGTTGACTTGAAGGCACTTAACAAGAACAAAGTAACAAAGGATGCTAATATTACATTAATATTACATTTTTTCAATTTTTCTGAAAAGGTCCACCACAATCCCAAATTTTGGGGGGAAAATTGCCGGTTTAAAAACTTGTGTTTTCAGTCCTATTTTTGTATTGGAAAATCTAAATAGCCTCCTTATGCTAAATGGTTCATTACATTCAAATTACAAAAACTTTGGGGGCATTTTTATTAAAAACCCAACCTATAAAAAGGATTAAAAGAAAAGGAGTGAATCACAACATATCTGATTATTCTTATTATTATTATGAACTGCCAAAGCAATGGATGTCCTTGTACTCCCATAAATGCAAAAGAAAGAAATAATAGCAACAATAATGTGTAAATTAAAGATAATAAACTGGGTTGTGAGGTTAACTGAGTGCTGCAAGACAGTTGAAGAAATACCAACCAATTAGAGCATTAGTCGTTCTGGTTTGTTCAGT
The DNA here is from genome assembly GCF_019175285.1 of Sceloporus undulatus. Taxonomy (NCBI): domain Eukaryota; kingdom Metazoa; phylum Chordata; class Lepidosauria; order Squamata; family Phrynosomatidae; genus Sceloporus; species Sceloporus undulatus. Next base: position 16,324,587 of record NC_056529.1, on the reverse strand, counting down.
TCTTCATAATGTTTTTATTTCATTTCCACCCTGCCTTGGTGTGTCTGCAAAGACACTTAAAACACAACAATAAATCACAACAAGGAATCAAGAAGCAGTCCTTTCATGATTTTTAGGGGTAGAGGTTTGGGTGGAGTGGTTTAAAAGGAAAAGGGGGAAAGACAGCTCGACTAAATGCTTTCAAAACGAAAGCAATTGGATAATAATGCAAACAAGATTTTCCAGACCTTAGTATATTGTCTAAGCAATATTTTGTGACTATATATATATATATATATTTCAACCCCAGGCCCAGCAGCACTCTCAGGTCATGGGAGAGTCACCCTTTCCATCTGGTAGCCAAGCCTTATGAGGAACCACTTAAGAAATGTCTTATGTGTAGCTTGGAGAAGAGAAAACTGAGAGATGATATGAAAGGCATATTTAGATATCTGCAGTGATTCAAATTACAAGAAAAGTGATTCTGCCTAATCATTCGCAAAAACCTCTTTACTGTAAGAGTGATTTGACAGATTGTCTCAGAAGGTGATGGACTCTCCATCCAAGATGGAGACTGAAGGATGGAGGTCTTTAAACAGAGGTTTGATGGGTATCTTTTGGAGTTCTTTTGCTGTCTATTCTTACATGGCAAGAAGGTGGAATAGATGGTCCTTGTGACCCTCTTCCGACATGTAGATTCTGTGATTCTTTCTCCTATCAACAAAGGTGCAGCAAGATTAGAGAGAAAACTTTAAAGATAATGTACAAAATTAAATAAACTATATCCCTGCATTTGGAGGGCATGGAAGGGTGTTGCAAGAAGTAGAGACAGAGGCAAGTATACTCCTGTTACAAAGAGGAAAACAACACATGGACAGTGCAGTCTTGTGTATTTCTATGCAAGAATAAGTCCTATGGAGTTTAATGGGGGTTAGTCCAAAATAACTGGGTGTGGGATTATAGCCACAGCTGGGGACTGTGGGTTTCTCATTCATATTTATAGCAGTTGGGTACCACTTTAACTCTCATGGCTCCATCTTATGGAATTATGGGAACTGTAGTTTTGCAGAGTCCTTAGAATGCTCAAGTGCAGTGGTTTGCAAACTTTAGCCTTCCAGATGTTTTGTATCTCCATCACCCAGAAACCTCAGTCAGTTTAGCCAATGGTAGGGATTCTAGGAGCTAAGGTCCAAAACGTCTGGAGAATCAAAGGCTGGGAACTACTTCTCCAGTGCATTCTTCTGAATTATGAAAGCTTTCTGGTAGGTAATTCTAACTACCTTGTCAAACTACAAATCAGGCAGTTGATATCCAACTGCTGTAACCATATAATGTGGATATCATCCAGAAGACAATACCATTGCGCAACACACAACATGCAAATATTTATTGATCTGTCAGGTATAAACAGGGATTGTTCCCCACTTCCTGGCCTAGCCAATCCCCCTTTAAACTTGGAGGTGTCTGCAAACAGATGGTGCATTATATTGCAACCAAAGTAGAAGATGCTTGCACCAATCCTTAAAATAAAATCAACATCTATTCAACATGTATCAGATGCTGGCGAAATGTCAGAAACAAACTCTTCTAGAATATGGCCACATAGCCTGAAAAACTCACAAAAGACTATGGATGTTTACCAAAATTTACTTTTTAAGTGTGTGTGTGTGTGTGTGTGTGTGTGTGTGTGTGAAAATTCACAGGTGACATTTGAAATTTGGAAGGTCATGGAGACCTGTATAGAAATAGACATTCCAAAGATTATGAATGCATTCATTGCAAATGGACTGTTACCTAGTCAGGTCTTGTCTATGTGATCAAACCTTATAATGATACTCCCTTTTCAATGGAGACCCATTACCAACCTATCTAAGAATAGCTCCTGACCTATTTAAAAAACCAGATTCATTTCTGAAGAAAATCCAAAAGAGATTGGATGAAAATGCAAACAAGATTTTTCCAGAATTTCTTTGAATTTGGAGGATGGGACATCAAAATTCATGGCCCTTGGAGAATTTATTGGTCAGATCTGTTCATCCTCAGGAAAACAACTCTACAAGCTGCAACAGCCTTTTGGATTTCCTGAATTCGTGCAGCAACTAAATCCCCAAACTGTACAAGGTTTCACTGCTGAGCTGCAAGGGAGAGTAATACATGCTTTCCTAAAGTTTATACTGCTCTGTAGGAGGTGAGCCTACTCTAAAGGCTGCATCTTCCAAAATGATTGAGCTACAGCCAATTCCATCCAATCAATGCGTGGTAAAATTAATACCATCACCATCCCACAAACCATGCATATCACTTTCACGGAGGCACTAGGATGCAGGACTGATGTAATATGAACCAGGATGAAAGGCAGAATGGAAGAAAGATGAACTTTGGCCCAGTTCACATGTTATTCTACTTGGGAAAAGAATTCCACGGATCCGAAATGAAAGATATTGCAAAAGTGATGGGACTGCTCAGCTCTGAGAGATCTAGGCAAACCTCAGGATCTCATCAGAGCTATAAGGGATGAATTGTACCTCAACTGCAGGGTCATCCCAAGCCATTTTGAGAAAAACAAAACAGAATGTCATCCCTTCTCTGTTCCATGTACGAAAGCCAAATGGACTGCTGGTTGAATTTTAGGCTCAGTGCAAAGCGCCGGCCTGTGGATGAAATTAGGGCTCCAGAGGGCTGGGCATCCATACATGCACAGACCTACTAGTGGTGCCCATGTGCCATCATGCCGTGGCCCCGCACACGGTGGTGCATGACAATGACACATAGGCATCTGCATGCCCAAACGGCACTCACTAGAAGCGGCACTGTCATGGCATGGGAGCACCATTATAGCGCTCCTAAAAAGACGCCACCACAGTTTCTTTTCTTGGCAGCTTTTTTTTAGGGAATGTGTCAGTGCTGCGCTGTGCGGTTGGTGCAACATCAAGGAGGGGCAAAGATGGGTGGCATTGATCCCTCCTTCAGTATTGGGTGACCATAATATTTCAGACTCAAAGGGAGGAAAAAGCAACCACCCCATGAATTAATATTGGCAAGAAAATCCTGCAATAGGTTTGCCTTAGGGTCGCTGTACATCAGAAGTGACTTGGACACACATAAAAACAAAAACTGTTAACTGGTGAACATCTCTTACTACAGTTCCCAACTGTGGACCTGCCACTAAGATTACTTTCTACTACCATGGCTATCAGTGATTTGGAGACCGACCTTCCAAGAACTGCTCCAGTCAATTGTAAAAATACAGATAAATAACTAGCAACTCGCTATCTTTTCGTGCCATCCATAATCAGCCTCCTGGTCTTCTAAATGGGAGGCCTTGATTCAAGGAAGGAATGAGACAGAGAACAATCTTTATGCTGTTATAAATTCATCAACCTGTGCGGGAAAAGGAGGCCTCTTTTTCTAAATACACACACACACCCATTTATGGATTCACAAATTAATTCCAATTCATGTTTAAAATGGAAAATCTGACCGCCGGAGCCCTATCTCAACTTTCTCCGTGCAATTTAGCATTTATTAACACTCTGAGGCAGGTAAAAGTTGGTTACAGAACCTCTTTAGAGGCCTAAGTGTATGCTGGAATAAAACCGCATAGTATAAAAATTGCATTTAGCAGTTAGGAAATAAACACCTTGAGTTTTATTCCCTCGTTTAAAGCAGCCCCCCAAACTTTCGCCTTGATGTGCTTTTATGCCCAAGGCCCTCGCGACACACCTTTTAACCTTTCAGCACTCAGAAGTACAGCCGGGAGAGCTAAAATGCGGGTGCCTGTGTGGGGGAGAAAGGTCATAAAACACAGGACACGTCATAAATTGACTTGCAGAATGGTGGCAATAAGAGCACCGAGTTAAGTTTCTATGGAAAAGGGGCAACAGTGTTTCTCTAATACAACATATCTGCTATAACTGCTTTTTTTAATACCCAGGTGTACCCAGGAATGGCACCAACTTGTTAAAAGCAAGGAGCAGCCTTCCTTGAAAGAATATTAAAATGTTTTTATTTTAATTCCTTAGCGAATCAGGGAGCGAAGCACAAATATCTGCAGAGGCCTGGGAGGTCAGATGCCAATGCTGACATTTTCATTGCAAGTCCCCAAATTTTCTTGGATCACAGTTCCCATCATACCTAGCCAGCCTGGCCAATGGTCAAGAAGATGAGAGTTATCCAACAGTTTTGGGAGGTAAGTATTAGGGATGCTCTTTCCAGATCTGAATATATCTAAACTCTATCTTTACCTTCAAGGTTAATGTACTGAATCATGATTTGGTTATCCATTGGCTCAGGCACATTACCAGAGTTATAGCTATGAGGGTGGCAAAAATGAGGGCATTGTTCCAAATAAGAGTTCTCTCCATGACATTTTACTTCAGTTCCCAAATTTCTAGCATGGTTAACAGTTTAGTGTTGGACCAGGGTTCAAATCTTGGCTCGGCCATGGAAACTTCCTGGGTGACCTTGGGCAAGTCACACTCTCTCAGTCTCAGAGGGAAGCAAAGGCAAAAACCCCTTGAACAAGTCTTGCCAATAAAAACCAGTGATAGGTTTGCCTTAGGGTTGCCATAAATTAGGAATGACTTGATGGTACAACACACTGTGACCTGAAGAACATATTGGTGGTAAAAGCTGCACTGACTCCCAAAACTGCATGTCATCTGCAGTCTGCATGATTCCTGGCCCTGAAACAGACAATACTGGATTAGATGGACCAAGGGTTTGAGTCCATGGATGGCTCCTCCATATATTCATGCGAATAGCCCTTGGCAGTGATATTCTCCATTTCCTCTTTTTGCTGCTTCATCTCGTTCTCTCGCCTCCTCTCTGAGCATGAGGCCAGAGAGACCCTTGCTGTCCGAGTCCTTTAAATTAAATCAAAAAGAGACATGTCGCTCAGCACTCCTTCGCAGTATGTTGCACATTTGATCCCGTTTCCTCTTTGTGAGTACAACTCTGGGGCTTCCTTGCTCCAGGGCAAAAGCCACTGCTACACGCATTGTCAGATAAAATGCCTTATCTGTCGGCAGCACTCGGGCGAATTAATCATAATTCAATAGGGTTTGCTAATCAAGATTGGAGATGAATGTCCTGATAAAGCAATCAGATTGGTCTCATCTGTCATTAGTTGACAGCCCCTGTCGGCGGAGCGCTCACTTGGCAGTACTACCCTGGTTTGGATCATGGCGGTACGGTCCAACAAACTGGCAAGCGATGCCTGTGATTGTAGCCATGTGGGCCACTGGGCAAATGTTAATTAATTTATTGTTATTCTCATTCATCCTCACCCTTCCGCCTAAGTACATACAGAGCTCTGTGGGCACAGTACAGTAATACTCTGACTCAAAGGTCCTCCCACCCTGTTATGGATCCCAACCAAATTTTTGAACAAGGAGTTCACTTAGTAATTTTCCTGAAATAACAAGAGATAGATGGAACCTGTTGAACAAACCCAGCCTTGATTTATGGACAAGGTAGGCGAGACATGCTCCGAGCAAAAAGGGGTGCAATGGGGAGGAGGGCTGTCTGTGTGCGTGGGGGGGGATCACCAGGACAAAAAAGAGGTAAAACTTAATATATTGTTAAATGTGACTAATTACGAAGCCAGTCACGTCCAGATGTCACCAAAATTGTTCTCTCTTTTGCCTGCTTCTGCATTCTTTGGAGGTAATTTACAGCATCACTCGGAGCGGTTTGCTCAAGTTGAAAGCATAAAATGAAAGCCTTCATTGTCTATTGACATATTTTTCTTGTTAAGAAACATTTAAAGTATCCAGACAAGATGCTGTAATGGTGGGTTAGCCCACAAGTGCAAGTTCGGCCTGTCGTAGTCAATAATACATTAGCGTGAGAAAAAAAGAAACAAGAACAGGAAGCATCAGTAGGGTTGGGTATTGTTAAGAGGATTGCAAGTGTTTATAAAGAGATTTCAAACCCAGGTACCTAAAATACTATCTTCTTCTCATGTGAACTAACCAAATGCATCTGAGGAAGCAGACTCAAGTCTAGGAAAGCTCATGCTGCCAACTTCTTTCTTTCAGTTAGTCTCCAGGTGCTATAAGATCTCTCTACATACTGATTTTACAGATTAACTTGGCTGTATCTTTGAATTCATGCTGACCTGTTTTTCAAAATGGATTGATTGACTGAATTTACATTTTGCCTTTCTCAAAATCCCCATGCCTTTCAAAATTGGTACCAAACATCTTTCCCCAGTTACTACTGCTTTTGCATTATAGGCAGGTGATGTCTTTTTTTGTGGTGGTGCAATGACTTTCCAATATTCGCTATAGGACTGTTCATCGAACGTTCAGTTTAACAAATTTTCTTGCACCAACTAAAACAGATATAGACATGGCATGGAAAGTCCTTTGTATGTTGCCCCCTCAACAGTTAAATTTAATGGCCTAGAAGATCCTAATTTTTGTCCCAACTGGAGTACATCTGCTGAATCAATGGGCTTTACCTATGTGTTGAACAACCATTCAATAATTCAGTCAATGGATCTTCTATTTCTTGTTGTTGGCCTTCAAGTCATTTCTGACTATGGCAACCCTAAGATGAGATATCATAGGGTTTTCTGGGGTTGAGAGTATGTAACTCACCCAAGGTTACCCAGTGAGTTTCCGTGGCTGAACAGGGAATTGAACCTGATCCCCAGAGTCAGACCACTATATCATACTGGCTTCTCTCGGCCTTCTGAAACTGCAGTTTCATGATATACTTAGCCTTCTCTGTTAGAGGGCTCTGGTGCCCCAACAAACTACACATCCCATAATTCCACAGCACTGAACCGTAGCAATTAAAGTGGTGACAAACTAGATTATTTCTGCAGTGTTGATGCAGCCTAGATAGCTGTATTTAACATTATGGGGCATACCTTACAAAATGACCTTCCATTCGTGCAATGGCAGTCTCCACAAAAATCCTTCCACAAATTCAATTCTCATTCTCTCCATGTAACAACTAAGCTGGATGTTTTTTCGGTACTGTCATGCATTCTAAATAATATAGAAAACTGTACAAACTATAAAATACCATTTGGATGCCAAACATGGGAAAGTTGTATTTTGTATAGGTATAGGCACTAGCTTGGGGATTCTGGGAGTTGCAGTGAAAGAAAATTAATGAAAAAGTTAATTTAAAATAAACTAAAAATCTCAGGAGAAAGCTGGAATATGAATTCAATAAATAAGTAAATAAATAAAAACTCCCCAAGCTCTGAGGTTATGTACTCATTTCTCTATCTATGGCAAAGATGGGAAACTTAGTAGAAAAGAGCTAACAGTTTATTTAACTGTTAGTGAGCTCAGGAACAACTAATAATTTTACAGAACCAAAATTAAAACAAAACACTAATATGATGTAAGCATACTTCATCCTGGACTTTGTTAACCTTTCTGTGACTCTACTTTTTTTAATTCCTTCCTCTCCTTCTATCATCATCATCTTCCTCCTCCTCCTCTTCTCCTCCTTCCTTCTTCATTTCCAAACATTGCTTCTCTTAATCAATCGTGAGCCGCACATGGGGTCAAGAGAACCAACTTCCTTCGCTGATAGCCTCCAGTGCTCCCACTCCAGGGGATAAAAATGTTTTAAATGGACTTCTATTCGAGGAAAATCAATAAGTGATTACTGCAAAGATTTGTATTGATTCTCCTGTTGCATTGCAAAAAGAGCTCCCGAAAGAGAAAAAGAAAAATCTTCATGGCTTCCTTCCCTTCCATTTCCTACTTCATAGAGCAAATATATGGCAAAGAGGTGGATGAAATAAAATCAAACAAACAGAAAAGAGTGGCTGGAAGTTGATTTAATAAGCCAAACCTCTCTTTATCCAGTCCAATGATCTGACTAGTGTTCCTCCACACATCTAAAATGATTTGATTGCCTTTTGGGGCATTTCTGTTAGCCTAGCATCTCCATTTTTATTCAAACTCTACATAATAAGTACTGTGCTTTATTCCATTAATTGTTTCTTTAAAAAGAATGGCAACATCACCTGTCTTCTTTCTAAGAATGAAATTGGGACTCTTGTTTCTCTTTCAGACTATACAGTTATAGCACTATGATTCCACTTCAGCTGACATGGTTCTGTCCTATGGAATAAAGTTCAATGAGGCACTAGAACTCCCTGGTGGAGAATTCTCAGCAGCCCTTCCTAAACTGCAGATCCCAAGATTCCAGGAAATGGGACCAGGACAATTAAAGTGGAATGTAGCAGTATAAATCCCTAGTGTGGATGGGTCCCAAGTAATCTTGCACTTCTTTAATTAGGAATTGTTTGTTCAATCAATCAATCAATCTTTATTAATGCATAAGCCAAAGGCCATTCGCATGATAAAATATAAAATATAAAACCAATAACAGCAATTCAGAATTATAAAATATTCCATCAAATCGCATCCAGTTTTAATACATAATATACTTCCAATCAATTAAATAAAACAACTTTAAAAGAAAAAACCACTTCAAGGTTTGGGTAAGATCATCCACCTAAGAATCATTAAAAACATTTTTAAAAAAACAGAAACAGCTTCAAAGTTTAGATAAAGTCATCCCCCTGACAATCAACAGCAATGTCTGCTATTACCCTTGCCCGAATTTTGTTTGCTGCTGAGGCAAACAATGAAACCTTATAAGTTACCTTAGAATCAATATCAGACAAGAGATAAAAAATCTTTTCAGAAATGGTATTAGACTGTAAATTGGACAGAATAGATCCCATAAATTTTGCTCTTGGACCAGTATATAGTGAGCAAGAAAACAAATAATGAGGCAAATCCTCGATTTCTGGGGCTCCACAAATACATAAACGGGAATCCTTAGGTGTATGTGAATATCTACCGTCAATCATGGCTGAGGGCATTGTTTGGAAGCGAAGAGCTGTAAAAGCCTGTCTAAGCTTTAGAAATGTAAGATTCCCTAGATACACAGCCATCTGATGGTCCAATTTATATAATCTAAACCAATTGGAAAATTTCGAATTATTAATAGCCACTCTAACCAGATGTACATCATGGTTAAAAATATATTCACGGAGCTTCTCTCTTGATTAGGAATTGTTTGTTGTCATTATTATTGCTGCTGTTGTTGTGTGCCTTCAATTCATTTCCAACTTATGGTGACCCTAACACCAACTTACTATGGGGTTTTTCATGGCAGGTTTCTTCAGAGGGGGTCGCCATTGCCATCCTCTGAGGCTGAGGCGTGAGTACTTCAAAATGGCGCACCACATACAGATGGGCGCCACCATTTTGACATTGCGGACGCACAGAGTCTGGACGTCATGCACCGGAAGTGATGCCGCGAGTGCACGCCTCGCGCCTTGCAGCGCCACTTCCAGGGCACAGGGCACTTCTTTCTTGCTGTGCCCGGGAACCGTGCGGTTTGGCTGCTGCGGTTCCCAGACGCAGCAACCAGCAGTGGCGCGAGACCGCCCGTTTTGGACGGTCTGTAACACACCTGAGATAGTGTGTCCCTGGAATATGTTCAAGCTGTGGATGGTTGAATCCGTCGATAAAGAATCCATGGATATGGAGGGACGACTGTACTTGAGGAATTCAACTCTCCCCCCCCCCCCCCCCGGAGTGTGTTAGGATCTGTGCCTTTTCAGCAAAGTTGTGGATTGAAACTAAGGGCCTTTATAGACCGGTCTAAAAGGCCAGCATGGGGGCAGAGTCGGGGTGTAGCGTCCTCACAACGCATGCCCGACTCTGCCCCCTGGGGCCCTGACATCACACACTGCTCCAGACAGTCCGCAGCATCATAGCATGCCTCCGGCACTGCATCCAGATGATGCAGCACTGAAAGAGCACCACATAACTGCGCCACTGTGCAGCTATGACACTCTTTCAAGGGTGCAAATAAAAGCCACATTTTGGGCTCCTTTTTGCACCCTTGAAAGGCTGGATTGAGGCCGTGGCGTGAAGTTACCATGCCCCGATCTGGCTAGGAAAGGGGCAGCTGGAAGCCGCCCCTTCAGGGCCATCTGTCGAGCCCATTAGTTATCCACAGACTTTTGCTCCTCCTGAATGTTCTGACAGATTTCACAATGATAACCAATTGAATAGTGGTCTTATTTGCAGAATTTCTGCCTCTAGCCCTCACAAGAGAAAGAAAGAGTGTGAAGGTGTTTCATCCTGGAGAACTATCACACATTCTTTGGACAAGAAGGGAAGCAATGAAGTACAAGGACGGTTCTCAATAGAAAACAAAATGAACTTGGCCTCGCTCTTTCTCTCCCACATGTCTGTGTCACACTCTTACCCAACACCTCAGCACTCCATGTTCAAGATGTTCCTCTGCTCAGACCTGGAAAATGACCATCTATTTGCATCATTTCCTGGCACATGCTTAATTCCAACAATAACTCAAGAACCGTGGCAACAATGCATTGCACAAGAAAGAAAACTGTCCTCTTTCTGTTCCAGCCTCCTCAGATTATTTTGAAATGTAATTTTAAATGTCAGGAATTCCAATCAAAGCAGCATCCACCCTGTTTGCGCATTCCGTTCATCAAAAAGCCCATACCATTACATTAGGCACATAATACAGAAGCAATAAGTAGTAATCTCATTTTTACACGGGAGGCATTATGGCCTTCTCTGTCTGATCCGTGAATCAAAGGAGGCCATCATTCCATTCCCATTCAGGGATGCTAAATTTCTCAATGTGCAAAGTGTATATATTTTATTAAATAAACACAAACTAGGATATAATGGCATGCATTTGTTTTCATTACAAGTCGTAATGCAATATTTCTCCAAGGCTTACTACATTAGCATGTCTCTCCATGTTCTCGGTGCCTTTGAACTTCCTGAAAAGCTACATCTGTTCGCTCCCTTGTATACAGCAGAAAGTTACCCAGCGAATTAAGTTTTAATACAAATTGCTTTGTTCCCTATTAAGATTGATGTCGGACACTGTGTACTGTAAGTTGCAAAACTTGCAATTACAGTTCACTGCAATTATCTCCGGTTGTTAATAGCACAAGATAGCATGTCACTTTCTACCCAGTATATAATTTATCATTTGCTTTTCTTTTTTCTTTCTTCCAACCTGCCCGCCCCTCCGTTCCCCCTCCCTCCTTTTCCCCATGAACTCTTGTGGTATTTCCAAATGTATAATCTTGTTGTATTTATTTCCCAACGGCCCAACAAAATGAACACAAGTGCTGACTAGAACAAACTAAAAAGCAGTGCTATTGACAAGACGTCAGCCGGGTAGTAATGAACACCCTGCCTCGACTTTCACCTCGCCAAGCTAGCAGCTTTAATTTATGAATAAAGCAAACGAGAGACAACCTCCAGTTTTATTATACCCTCAGTGCTGTTTCAAATAAAGTAATTAGAAGGTCAAGATACAGGGCCAGGGAGCCAAATATAAATGCAACCTTTCTGCACTGGCTTTTTCCCTCCTCTCCAAGAATAAAAATAATAATAAGAAAATGTTGAATGTCCAAAATCACATTTTATCTATTGTCCCTCTTCTGCAAAATGCAATGGCACTCCTTGTGTTATTGTGGCCAAATACACCAACATTTGAATTGCTTTGTTTACTAATGGATTCCATGAGGAACTTGGGCTTTTAACACAACACAGTGGTTCCCTGTCCATGATGTGATGCGATACACACACACACACACACACACAAACATACACATATATGGTGAAGATATATTGTTGTTGTTGTTGTGTGCCTTCAACTTGTTTCTGATTTATCATAGGCTTTTCTGGGGCTGAGAGTGTATGATTTGCTCAAGGGTACCCCTGTGAGTTTCCATGGCTGAGCAGGGAATCAAACCCTGATCTTCAGAGTCACAGGAGGCATCTACAATGTAGAAATAATGCAGGTTGACACCATGTAAGTGCTATAGCTCCATTTTATGGAATCCTGGGATCTGTAGTTTTCCAAGGGCTTTAGCTGTCTCTGCCAAAGAGTGCTGGTGACTCCCAGTCACAACACTGCAAATCCCAGGTTTCTGTGGGCTGGAGCCATAGCAGTTAAAGTGGTGTCAAATTGCATTATTTCTACAGTGTAGATGGATGGACCCATAGTCCAGCGCTCACACCACTAGACCACACTTGCGGTTGTGTCTTTTTTGGTCCTTATGCAACAGAAATAGTCAGTTCATGGTTGGGCAAGCTAAAATCCTTAAGAGGTCAGATCTGGCCATGGTAACACATGCCTTAGTTACATCCCAGTTTGGATTATTGAGACACGCTCTATGTGGGTCTGCCTTTGAAGCATGTTTGGAAACTTCAGCTAGTCCAAAGAGTTGTAGCCAGATTGTTAACTGGAGCTGGCTACAGGGAACACATGGCTCCCTTCAGCTTCACTGGCTGCCGGTTTATTTCCAGGTACAACTCAAAGTCCTGCTTTTGAACTATAAAGCACTATATGGCTCAGGTCCAGGTTATTTGAAGCACCTATTACCTAGCATGTGCTATGAGATCTCTTTGTCCCACCACCTTCACGTACATCTGGTGGAAACATGGAAACAGGGTCCTTTCAGTGGCTGCCTCCAGGCTCTGGAACTCCCTTCCCAGAGAAGTTAGTTTGGCACCCTCCCTTCTCTTCTTTCCCAAACAAGTAAAGACTTTTTGTCTAGACAGGCACTTGGTGATTGACAATATAGGGCCCATCCCATCAAATACTGCACTGAATCTTGCTCACTGCTGTGCTGTATGTGTGTGCATTGTAATGACATATGTTTGAATCTAGATTTTTTTACATTGTTTTTCAGTTTAACTTCAGTATTTTTAACTACAGTTAAAAGGACTTTATCACATGGACAAAAAAGATGGGAGCATAGCGGGATGCTCCCATCAATGGCTCACAATAGCATGAAGATTTTCAGATGACGTTGCATGATGTTGCAATTATCCCATGATTACTGCATGAATAAAGAGGAATTCTAGCACCGCTTTTTACTCCATGAATAAAAGGCAGCTCTAGAATTCCTCTTTATTCACACAATAATCATGATATCATGCAATTTCATGTGAAATTCTTTGCACTATTGTGCTATACTGGTGGGAGCATCGCACTATGCTCCCACCTTTTTTGTCTGTGTGATAAAGTCCTTAGTATCCCTAGGGGTTTCATTCTGCCCTTTGCTGCAGATGCCAAAAACCAAAAGACCTCAAGTCCCATAGTTTTTAATGGTTGTGTGTGCATGCGTGGCCATGTTACCATGGCTGCATTCACACACTGCTCTTAGAGCCAATGGAGCTTGCCATCCACAAATGCTCAAATCCACAGATGGCAAGCCCATGGTTGGGGCGGACTGTATCTGTTATCTTTTACAAGTGTTGTAAGCCACTTTGCATTTTGAAATGGAAAAAAGGCAGGATAGAAATCATACAGATGATGATGATGATGATGATGATGATGATGATGATGATGATGATACCTTTTCATGGGCATTTTGAGAAAGCCTTTTTTAAAATTTCATACTATTCTTTTATTATTCCTAAGGGTGTTCTTAGTAAGAAAAAAAAGTAAGAAAATAGTAGTATATTATACTCTGAGTAATGCAACTTGTCCTATATTGCAACAGGAAATGGCAGTGGATTATTTTCTTAACACTATAATGAAGAATCGGAAGAAGTTACTTTTCAAAGGCTTCTAGGAAACTTTCCAAGCTCTGCATAAGATCTGTTTTCTCTGGAAAAGGGTTAAAGCTAAGCTCATATGGACATTTGATTGAAAAATGGTTGAATCTCATTTCCAAAGAGGTTTATTTTAAAGGAAATTTCAATTATAGAGAAGTCATTTGCCTCTTCGGCTTCCTGAGCTCTACTTCATCTTTCCCTATCATTTCCAGATTCAAACCCTCTTCCCTCCTTATTTTGAGAGACATGCTGAGGATGGGAATCTGATGTCAAAACTTAGCCGAAGCCTTCATCCTTTTTCATTTTTTGATTTCGAAAACCTAAGTTAGAATTCTGTTTCTGAGAATAAACGGATGCGGATCAGAAAGATTTTTCTATAGCCAGCCTCCCTTTCTGGATGCGAGTTCACAAGCAATGCCTTTAATCATATTTTTGTTGATTATTTATTAGTTTCTGAGGGAAATCAAAGGATGGACAACCTAAAATATGTCTTCCATAAAATATTTCCTGAATCACAAGCTGTAGTAAAGAATTTATAGGAAGTGTCTTTCATGTGCCGATATGACCTGATTGAGGGATAAAATATATGTCTTTGGCATGCAGGCAACATGCAAATGAAGAATGGTCCCAAAATGGAACACTATATCATGAATATCTGACTGGGTAGATGTTAGCCTAACACTACCTGAGTAGGGAAATCTATCGGGGTTAGCTAGGAAGCCTGTCGAAAGCGTTTCCATCTTTTCAGAGGAAACCCAGACACAGAATGCTAATGTTTAACACAAAAAGGGGGGGGGATAGAGAGAGAAAGAGGGCCTCAAATGCGTTTTAAAAAGGAACAATTGAGAATGTGGATGTTTCTCATGATCCATACTTCAAGAAGAAGAATACGCACTATATTAATAATAGTAATAAAATCCTTAATTGCCTGCTCCAGTTCCCAATTGAACTCTGAAAACAGGATGAAACATTGCAGGCGCATAGTTGTTTTGTGGGTTTTTCGGGCTATGTGGCCATGTTCTGGAAGAATTTATTCCTGACGTTTCACCAGCATCTCTGGCTGGCATCTTCAGAGAATGCAATTTGGTGGAAATTTCCTTTATTTCGGCTACAGGTTTGCAGAATCCCTCATTCAGCATGACCAATGGTTGTTTGGACCACATCTCCCAGAATCCCCCAGCCAGCATTGTAGTACAAAGGCAGGGATGCTTTCAAGTTCTAGAGAAAAGCAATGCCTCATTGTAAGGTTTTTGTTGTTGTTGTGTGCTTTCAAGTAACTTCCGACTTATGGTGACCCCAAGGTGAGCCTATTATGGGGTTTTCTTGGCAAGTTTCTTCAGAGGAGGTTTGCCATTGCCATCCTCTGAGGCTGAGAGAGTGTGACTTGCTGAAGGTCACCCAATGGATTTCATGGCCAAGTGGGGTTTTGACCCCTGTCACCAGACTTCTAGCTCAGCGTTCAAACCGCTACACCATGCGGTCACTCTCTCATTATGAGGTACACTGAGCCTTTTCAGTCTGCAAAAACTCGCAATATGTTCTCATATAGACACTAACACATGAAGATGGAGAGAATCTGGCCTCTAAGGAGCCATTACTTGGCGGTAGTAGAACATACAAGTTCTATGAAGAAGAGCCAGAGTCCTGTCAAAAGGATCTGAGAATTGCAGGTTTGGAAGCACTTCAATGTAAGACTCTGGCAAGCCACTGGCAATTGAACTATGGAGATACACTGGATTTATTGGCCAATGGGATGGTATTGAAGCTTCTTACATTCACATGGGTATCATCTGCACTGCTGAAATAATGCAGTTTGACACTACGTTAACTACCATGGTTCCATCCTATGAAGTCCCAGGATTTGTAATTCATAATTTTGGCAAAGAAGGCTAAATATCTCATAAAACTACAACATCACATTAGTTGCCATGGCTCAATGCTATGGAGTCCTGGGAATTGTAGTTTGTTGTGGCACAAGAGCTCTCTGACAAAGAAGACTAAGGACTTTATCACACTACCAAAAAAGGTGGGAGCATAGTGATATGTTCCCATAGATATTGCACAATAATGCTAAAATTTTCTCATGACATCATGCAACATCGCCGTGATCCCATGTATAAAAAGGCATTCTAGTGCCACTTTTTATACATGGGATTTTCCAGGGAATAAAAAAGCAGCACTAGAGTGCCTCTTCATTCACAGAATAATAGAGCGATAACCGCAACGTCATGTGAAAATCTTAGCGTTATTGCACAATGTTGACAGGAGCATATCACTATGCTCCCGTCTTTTTTGGTAATGTGACAAAGTCCTAGATATCTCGCAAAACTACAAATCTTAGTATTTCACAGCACTGAGGCACAGCAGTTAAAGAAGCGTCAAACTGGATAATTTCTGCAGCGTGGATGCAACCAAAGAAATAGATCTTTACTTCCACACTTGTTTCTGTCCCAAGCATTTCTGCCACTTTTCAAAGGCAAAAACATGATTCCCTTCACAGACTTAAAGGTGTGCATGATCAGATGATGCACCATTTCAGTAGCTGGCTGTGTGTGTGTGTGTGTGTGTGTGTGTGTGTGTGTGTGTGTGTGTGTATATATATATATTACACTCACACACACAAGGGGAGGCAGTAACAATTTCAATAAAATAAGTTATGGAAGAGTGAGTGATTTACAGCTCTGAGTCACACCATTATGAGGTTTGGGCTGGGTTTTCTTCCCCCTCTGTACAAAAAAGAGAAAGAAAGCATGAAAAAAGCAGCTTATTACTTAATTCCTAGGTGTGTTTGGGAAGGAAACAAAGATAAATTTGTTCATGAATGAATCGGCGCCCCAGGTAAAAGCCCAGGTGTTCTTTCAACTGCACCGTGAGACTAATTTCTTCCTGGCCCTCCAGGAACCAGCTGAAGATGGATACCAGCTGGCCTATCTTCAAATCTCACATACCAACCTCTTTCCCTGATTCCCCAATTTCCTTCTATCCCCAGAAGTTCCGCCAATACTTTTAAGTCCTTTGAACAACAGCATTTTGAAGACAATGGTTGTTTAACAAGTCCCCCAGTAAAGTCAGTTCCTGCATGAAACCAGCAAGAAAGGTGCATGTGTGTGTAAGGGAGATGTCTCCCAGAAATTAGCTATCATCATGGTGTCAATCCTTGCTTCTGTTTCACTGCTTACTCCCAAGATAAACTGGGTTTATGACCATGCCATCTCCCCAGGGAATTTTGAGAATGATAAGTCTTTGAGAAAGGAAGAGGACTCTCTAAGAAAGTGTTCTCACAAACACGTGCCAACCTCCAGTTCCAATGTATCTTTGGGGAATGGCATGATGGTCCAATATGGGTAGATGATGGGAAACCCTTGCCTGGGAACCTGAACAATTCACCATTAAACACACTTCCAATGTAGCACATTGCTGGAATACAATGTGTCCATTATGTATATTTCACATTCATGCATCAAGAGTCAGTTGGTTAGTTTAAATTTGAATGGGGTTATGGGGATTCCCACAGAAAATTCCATTGTATTGAGTATAAGGGTCAGGGTTAACTTTGCTGAAGTAAGAAAAACCATGGGAATGCTTACTTGTAATTTGAAAAGGTACAGGCCTTACCTAGCTTAGCATCTCATCTGCCATTTGGAGACTTAGGGGCTAAACAGACTGCCCCTTTGGAACAGCCTTCTGCTGCCCCTTTTAGTGCCAGATCAGGGCCATGGCAACCATATGCTGCAGCCCTGATCTGGCATTTCTGAGGCGCAAAAAGGAGCCACAAAAAGCTGCTCCTTTTTGTGCCATGAAAAGGGCGCCTTTGCTGCCATGGCGGCACCTTCTGCAAACTCACGGGGTCATCTGGACACAGCGCCAAAGAGGCATTGTGACGATGCCCGCCATGCGGTCAGGTGCATGGTGTGATGGCGGTGTTGGGGCATGGGTTGTGTGGATGCCATGCCCCCACTCTGCCCTGAGGATGGCATTTATCATTGGTCTGCCAAGGTCCTTTGGCTTATTTATTTAAATTATATGTGCCACCCTTTCCATTTTCCATTATTTTCATATCCACAAGTCTTATTTTCTTAATTTTTTTTACAGTAGAGAAAAAACATGCGCACGTCTATGTTCCAATTATGTGATTACATGAATTTATACTACTTATGTCATTACACACAATTACTCTTACTAGGCTAAAACACCATAGTAAACGCATAAAAAATTATACAACAAAACTTTAATTAGAAGTCTATTAAATATAGCAGACACACCTTTCCAAGAGGTGCACCTCATTGCTGCAAGAGGTGAAAAACAGAGCAACCATATATAAACATGGGCTGATGTATCATTTTAGAAGTGTGGTTCATTTTTTTAATGGATGCAAATTCATTTTTTGTTGTTGTTGTTGATATGAACAGAATTTAGTTTTTAAAAGCAGTAGCTGTTTTTTTTTAAAAAAATGGGAAAATGTCAAGCATTTTCCGTAGATTATTTATCCATTTACATGTCAATTTTCCTCCAAGGAAAATGGGCAGGCTCATATTGGGAGGATTTGTTCTTGTGTGCTTTCAAGTTGTTTCCAACTTATGACAACCCTAAAGCGCACCTATTATGGGTTTTTCTTGGAAGGTTTCTTCAGAGGAGGGTTGCCATTGCCATCCTCTGAGACTGAGAGAGTGTGACTTGCCCAGGGTCACCCAGTGGCTAACCAAATGGCTGAGCGGGGATTCAAACCCTTGTCTGCACAAAAGATACTGTCCTTCAAATCATTTGGACCCAAGCTATCCAGAGCTTTATAGGACATAAGCATCACTTTGAACTGTGATCAGAAACAGACTCTCAATTAAACTCTCAATACTCCCCAGATTGATCTTTTATTTCCAAATGATCCCAATCGCGATAAAGAAAAAAATATTTAAGAATTGGCATAAAGAAATTTCATCTTTTATTTGGCAAGGGAAAAAACCCAGATCTCGATTAAAAATATTACAAGATGCAAAACAAAGAGGCGGTCTGGCTATTCCAAACTTTGAATTATATTACGACTCCTGTTGTTTATTGTGGTTACGAGATTGGATCACTTTGGAAAATACCAATTTGCTAGCTATTGAAGGTGCAGGACTCCGATTTGGATGGCACGCCTATCTAATTTATGATAAAGTGAAAATTAACCCTGAGGTAAATAATCACTGTATTAGAAGGTCCTTATTAGAGGTTTGGAAAAAGTACAAGAAGCGTTGGATAACTAAATTGCCAGACTGGGTGTCCCCCACAGAGGCCTTTCAGAGGAGAGATACCATCCAGAACGAAAAATGGCTCACATACAATTCATTGTTAAAATTTGTGGGGAGAGAAACAAAGCTAAAATCTAAAGAAGAATTAGAAACGGAAGGATTTAAGATTGACTGGTTCCCTTACAGACAAATTTATGAGAGATTTTATTTAGACAATAAACGTTGGGGATTTAGTGGGAAGAATAAGAGCCCTGAAATTTTTAAAATTATTTTGGCGGAGAAGAAAGGTATGATTGGGAGAATATATGACCTATTACTGAGAGAAGATCTAGAATCTGAAACGGTAAAGGAAGTGATGATCAAATGGGCCCGGAATGTTGGTCATGACATAAAATTGGCAGAATGGGAAAAATCATGGCGGAACATTAAGAAATATACCGTTTCACAACGAATCAGAGAAAATTGTTATAAACTTTTTTTTCGATGGTATTTGACCCCCGACATTATCTCTAAAATATACAAAAACAGCAGCAACCTCTGTTGGAAATGTAAAAAAGAGCCTGGCACTTTCTTTCATTGCTGGTGGTCCTGCGTGAAGGTGGGGAAGTACTGGGATATGGTTAATTCCACACTATCAGAAATGTTAAAAATCTCACTACAGAAAAAACTGGAATTGTATTTACTTAATATGATGGATGTAACCCTAGAAAAAGATTTTGGTATAATTTTGTTTTACTCGATTACTACAGCAAGAATCCTGCTAGCGCAAAAATGGAAGAATGGAGAGATCCCAAACAAGAAAGAATGGTTATCCAGCCTCTATGAAGTAATAGAGATGGACAAGTTAACGCAAATTTTAAGAGGAAAAACAGCAGACATGATAGATGAAAATTGGAAACCCGTAATGGAGTATTTACAAAAGACCTGGTCAGTTTAACGACTGGACGATGCAACGAGGGGCGGTAGAAGGGGGTTATTGAGAATGTAAGAGAATTGTCACTTAAATGTAGTAGTTAAAGGATTGATATGATATGCTGGAACAAATTGAAACAGATATGACTGCTGAGATTTGAAACTGCTTTGTTTACTTGGTAGTAGCGGATTAAGTCAAGGTAATCTCAACAACTATTTTTATTGATATATTTTAGTATTATATATATGGGTGAAGTTACAAATGATATACTGGAGGATAGAAAGTCACTATTGGTTATACAGGATACAAACAGTGAGAAAAGGAAAGGAAGTTGTGTGAATGTTAGGATGGTCGAAGAAGGAAGGAAGGGGGAGGGTTGGTAGAACAGAAGATGAGTGGAGGAGGTGTGTTTTTTTTTTTTCTTTCAGGGATAGGATGTAGGGAAGAAGCAACTTTGGGTTTAGAAAATGATATACATGTCATAATGCTTACGTCTGATTGTAATTAGGTAGTTTTCAGCAGTTAGGGTTTAGATGTTCGTTATGTCTGATATGTCTGATATGTGATAACGTACGTGTACTTGTATTTGTATGCATGTTTTTTATATTAATAAAATTAAAAAAAAAAAAAAGAAACAGACTGGCACCCAGTGGCGATGTTGCAATAAATAGGTTATGTGCTCCCTGTCAAATCAACATTTTTCTCCCTCCAGTACCACTTGCATAGAGATTTGCCTCCTTCTCTTGAAACCTGAAGAGGTACCATAATTCCTTGAGACACCAGATAGCAACAAAAATTCTGGGGACCCTCATTCCACCCTCATTTCCATATGGGCCAGTAACCTGAGACTATCCATAAGGGGTGGGAATGATAGTTCTTTTGAAATGGTAAGAATTGCACATACACCTGCCCTATACTTCTGTCCTGGAATACAGTTGTGTTTGAAACTTTAGATCTTGGCTTCCATGGGAGAACTGCCTCTATTTAATTTCTTAGATTCCCCCCTTCCCTTTAAACATTTGTTGAGTGAGATAATTGCAAACCCTGTATGTTTGCAAAGATCCAAGTCCATATGGCTACACAGGAAAGAAAGAGCTATTCCATTATTATTTTTAGTATTTAAATTTACTTTGCTTGGGCCCATGGGTCCAGGATTGATAGCCCTCTTAATCTCTTTCCCCTTTTGCAAGATGGTGGGAAATTACATCAGTCCTCCAGCATCTGCACTGGTTCCTTTTTCTCTCCCAAGCAAACTGGAAGGTGCTGTTATAACTAATAATGCCTTACAAGGCTTAGATACAAGTTATGTTTGAGCAGCACATTCTCAACTTGACAACCTCAGGAGGACATTTATGCCAGTCATCCAGGACCAGTTTGGCAACTATTACCCAGAGGAGTTTTTCTTCAGTCACCCTCAGATCAACAACTGGATACACTAAGTTGAAGGCAATAACAGCCAGTCTTTTCTAGCAGGTCTATCCAGTTGATTTTTAAATTATGAGTTTTAAAGTATGAAGTGATTGTTTTCAATATTATTGGTTTTACACTCTCTTTTAATGGGTTTTATGGGTTTTGTAACTGATTTTATGTTGTATTTTAATCTGTTGTTGTTTCCCATCTTGGGGAGATACAGGTATGAAATGATGGTGGTGGTGATGATGGATTATTATTGTTGTTGTTGTTGCACTGTTGTTGTTATTTCTGAATTCAGTTCTCAGAATCCCTGACCACAGGCCATTCTGGGTAGAATTTGTGAGAGCTGAAGTCCAAAATATCTAGCCAGCTAAAGACTGAGAACCAGTCTTAAAGAACTCTTAGCGTCATCAAATAATCTCAAAGGATCACTGAAGGCACTTCAAAAAAAGAGAATTAAGCATCCATGTTGGATTCTGCTCCTTCATCACAAATACAATACAATCCAAGTCTGGAGCACTTGCAGAATAATTTTAAGGTCTCTTTTTTTGGGCTTCTCTTTGAAGCTCGGGTCCAAATGAGAAAACAGTGAGGATGGGAACTTTAATTGATTTTAATGAAATCGTTGCTCTTTTCCCCCTATTGTTACTCTGTCCCAAGTCTCTGAATGACTTTGTAGAACTTTGGAGGAAAGCTAAATAAGCCCAAGAAAGAAGACGGACCTTGAAGTTATCCACCAACAGCACCTGGAATGCTCCCTAACAGCAAATTCAAAGACTCAAAGGCTACAGAAGGAAAGAGTATTCATTCCCAGATTGAAAAAATGGCACTCTGGACAGTTAGGAAACACCATCAGGAAGTATTTATTATTTACTAATTTGATTTTATTCATATCCTGCTTTTTCTCCAAATAATGAGCCAGCTAGAAACTTGAACAATTTTCTTCCCATATCTCAAAATCGAAATGTTGCAGAAACATTATTCTTTGTAGAAAAACATGCTGGTTTTGTGTGAAAAAACACCTGTTTTCTGTACAGTTAATTTTCTTCTACAGCAAGAAAACTATTGCAATTATTTATCCCTGGATGCAAGGTTGATATAGACAATCATTTATATCCCTAACATGGCCACCAATCTTATCACTATAGTGAGAGGCTTTATACTTCCATTTAAATTACATTCTTATCGTCTTTACTTTTGTGTCTATACTCATTGTGTCTATTTCTAAATAGCATTAATTGTATTCCATTTATGGGTTAGTTATTTTTAAAGTGTTAAACTTTTGGTTCACAGATTCAATGCTTTTGGTATACAGTGATTACTGGAACAGAAATGGTCAAGCTGTAGAGCTGCATCAGTTCAAGGACTCCTTGTTTTGATCCAACATTCTTTTTATAGCCTCCATTCCACTATCTGCTACGTCTTATAATTTATTACACTTTCATTAAATATCCTTAGCTGATTGAGGTTCAGAGGTGATAATCTGTTTCAGGGCAATAATAATAATAACTTAATGGAAACCCTTGTTAATGAGTTATTAACAAGGAGGCCTCCGATGCTTAGTTCTTCTGGTTTTAATTCAACCCATGCTACTGTTAGTGCCCTGTCAAATAGAGTGTGTGTATCAGGGGGGAGGATGCTTTCCAACCATCTTTTATTATAGTTATCTGAAGATTTATTGAGGTGACTTATTAAAATAATCAATTAATGCAACTGTAATGCCAAGAAGCAGGCCACCCTTACAGGCTAAAGCAGGTCAATTCCTAGTCAATAGGCGGTTAGCTGACCTCTGCAGCAGAGCTGAGGTTTGGCACATAGGAGAACAGTCAAGGGGGAAATCTGATCTTGTGCAGCTAATTTTGGGCAGAATATGTCCCAAGCTGCAAAGATTCTCATCCGTCCAACATTCTTCTTGTCAGTTCCTGTGAGTCCCCCAGCTAACATGACTTGTGTCCAGAAAGAAAGAAAGAAAGAAAGAAAGAAAGAAAGAAAGGGGAAGAGAAGAGAAGAGGAGAGTTTTTCAAAACTTTGTGTTCTGTTTCTAGGCATCTTTTTCTATTGAAGGTTATCTCTTCGGGGTTTGTACAGACTCATTCATGTTTAGAGTAGACTCCTTAAAATAGAGTAAACTCATTAAAATAAGTCTCTAATGGGACTTATTTCAGTTGCAAGCAAGCCATTTCCTTCTGATTTCAATGGATCTGTTCTGAGCATGACTATTTAAATCCCAAACTAAGACTCCCACTCTTCAAAGTTTTCCATCTTCTAATCCTACTTGGTGTGTGTTTTTTAAAAAGCAATCCTACAGCTTCTGGCAACAAACAGTATGCCAACATTTGGTAGCCCATCTGAACCTTACTTTGGAATTAAATACTTTCTCAGTCTGGGAGACTGAATCGCTGGAGCTAAATCGGAGGATTTACCTATTGAACACTCAAGCGGGCTCCCTTTCAACTCTGAAAGAAGGAAGAATTATGAGACTGGAGTTATTCATTGAGAGCTATCTGTCCTGGCACTTAATCAAAGGGATTAGGACTTGGAAAGAAAAAAAGAGCCCACAGGTGAACCTCCAGGAAGAATACCAAGCAGTTATCAAAAACATACAAGTTCAAAGCAGCTCAATTTTCATATGTTAAAAGTATGTGGATGATGCCCGGGGCTTGTTTCTAGGTAAAGAGCCGCGTTAAAGCTGTTTGTACTTGCATATTTAACAGACAAGGGGAGTGAAAGCAGCAAGCCGGTAGAACGGTATTTAGGGTCTACCTCGCCCATCTTGTATCACAATAAATCAAACTCGTTCTGTTGGTGAAACATGAACTGTTGCCGCATCCAAGTTCCGCATGCCCTCTTCCCGACTTTGGCAGTCACAACAGATATTCATTTACCTCATCAATGATCAGAGCTGTCATAACACATGCAGGCAAAGATGTTATGTGTTGGAAAGTGGAGAGGGGGAAAGGAGGGGGGAAAGAACCCACCACTTTCCATAATTGTTATTAATCGTGTCGCGGGGGCCGGGTTTGTTTTGAGAACGCTATCTTTTATTTGCAGACGTGTCTAACAGCTTTATTGAAATTCCCAAAGTAAAAGGAAAGACACAGCATGCTGTGAATCAATAGATAAATGAGAAGAGGAATGGCAAACGTGCCTAGTGGTGTTGAGGCTCCTTCGAAGCCAGGACTGATGGGGGCTTAGCTCTCCAAATGCATTGCCGATGCCAGGACTCAGCTCTGAACATTCGATGTTACTCAACATCAGTAATGACTTGGCTTGGAATGCTAGTTTGCCCAGATTGTAATCATTCTCTAGCTAGGTCTTCACAGACTGGGATCTGATGGAGAACCTTCTCCAAAATATGGAGTGGGCAATTTTGGCCCTTCGGGTGTTTCTGTACTGCTGTTGCCATAATATCTCACCATTGGCTATGCTACTGATTTCCAACTCTTGGACTTCAGTTCCCAGAATCCCAGACCATTGGCCAAGATGGCTGAGGCTTCTGGAAGCTGAAGTTCAAGACACCTGGATAACCAGAGTTATCACTGGGCTATGCTAACAAGATCAGATGGGAGTTGCAAGCAGAAAGACCTTGGCAGGAGGGTCAAGTTGCCTATCCTTGCCCTAGGGAGGCTTTTCCCTCCAGTGTCCTTTTATTCTGAGGACCAAGTTACAATGAAGATAGAAAGGAGGGAGGGAGACTTCTTAGTGGTGGCTCCAATAATTATAGAAATCTATCCACAGACAATTTGCCTGACATCAACATTGATTCCCTCCCATCTCCATTTCCTTTTTTAAAAATCCCATAGGCTTTCTAAATCTTTACTCTTTTATTTCTTACTAGAAGTGTGTGCGGTTGGGAGGGAAGGAGGAGTAGCTTTTATTTTCTTTCTTGTTTCAGGGCCTCCTCTATCATCCCTTTTCAGATTTTTTTTTTCATTGCTTTCTAATGGCTTGGCCCTGGTTGTATTTTGGTTGTATTTTTAGCCTCTTGGTTTTCCTGCTGTGCTTTTAGATCTCTGGCCTGTGTTACTGTTTTAATTTTAAATCACAGCAAGCCCCGAGGACCTATTTTACAGGTGTCGTATAAATTCAAATGATAAAATACATGACTCAAGTCTATTTGCCCCGCCGAAGTTCTGCTTGGAATGCAAAAGAAGAATCTGTGCAGTTCTATGCAAGCACAGTTGGTGTTTGGCACACCAGGTGGCCAGAGCTGGCTGCTTTGTTTGCACATGCACAACGTCCTTTAACGTTAAACCCAGTTGATTAAACATGATGTATACACACATGAAAAGTTTGAGTAGCTTCAACATGTTTCTGCCCTAAGGTCTTCCGCAGAAGGGGTATGTACAGCCCATTTAGGAAGAATACAACCTCAATGAGAAATTCCTAAATTATACACACATAAACAAAAAAGCCCACAGTTTTTCTATGTGGTTCTAGAAAACAACAAAATATTGGAGAATTTCATCGATTTAAAACTATAAAGTACATCCTGAGCTTGAAAAAGTTACTTTTTTGAATCACGATTTCCCAGAATCTAATAGTCAATGTGGCCACTGGGCAATTGGGCTGGTGAACTGTGGGAGTCATAGTCCAAAGACATTCAAGCTCTATCACATAACATGTAAATGAATATAATAACTAAATTAGGGGTTCTCGGGGTTGTAATTAAAAAAAGTAACTTTTTCCCAAGCTCTGAATTTAACCCATTATATAGATGTACATATATCTGCATCAGATTACCAGAATTGGTTTATTTATAATATTTATTGCTAATTGTTTATTGGTTATGCATATATATTGATGTTTAAATTAACATGTGTGTATATGAGTAAATGTGGCATAATGGTTTGAACAACTGGACCATGATTCTGGAGACCAGAATTCAAATACCTGCTCAGCCATGGAAACTTAGTGGGTGCCTTTGGGCAAGTCACATTCTCCAACCCCTCTCTGAGCAAATTTTGCCAAGATACTGTAACTCTATGATAGCTTTGCCTTCAAGTTGCCAGAAGCTGGAAACAACTTGGAGGTAGATAACAGCAGCAGCAGCAAGTATGTAAATTTGTTTCTTCCCTTTCCCTTTTCTATTTACTCTCTCTTGGCTTTGTGGAAAGCTTTAATAACTGCATTTCCCTGCTGTCTCCTGCAAACGCTAAACATGGTAGGAATGTGGTGTTCATATTTTCTCTCAATTACTGTCAGCTCTTCTCAGAAAGCAGCAAGGAGATGCAAAAAGGAAAGCCTTTCCTTTCCCCATCTCCTAAATGCCTAGGATTCCACCAAAGGTATAACCACCAATACAACATGCTCTTCTGTCTAGGATCGTTGCCCGTTTCCAGTGAGTGTGCCGCTTTGGCAGAGATGCACATGGAGTAGTAAAGGAGGAAGGGGTCTAGCCCAGAGAAGCCGAATCAACCTTGGCCATCAATGGGGTGACAGCTTTTGCAGTCAAATCACCCTCATATAGAACAGTGATGTTCTGCTGCCTGAGGCAAGGGACAAAATGGCACCCCTTCCCACACCATCTTTGCAATTGTATAAAAATTCAGTTCCTGAATCTCATTTCAATGACATTGATCTGAGGGTATGTTACTTCTCCTGTGGCAGCAGGCCAATTTAGGAGGACCAGGACAGATCGTGTGGTATACCCAGAACAGAGGAAGATGGCTCTGATGGCCCTTAGCATCTGCTACTTGAGACAGTGCCTATCACTGACCAGTGGAAGAGCCAGTTTGGATATATAAATGCTCAGCATTGGAGCATATCCCAGCAGTATACCATAAAAACAAAATCGACATGTGGAATTGCAACATAGTGAAGAGTATAAGAAGAAATGAGCCACATAACTGAAGGAAAACGTATCCACATACACTTATGAGTCACCCCGGGATTTCACTTGCTAACACACACTAACACCATAGGATTTTTATATGATTAACTCCACGTATCCATGGATTCTGCATCCAAGGATTCAACCAACCACTATTCCAAAATATCCACACATAGAAATTCCAAAAAGCAAATCTTGATTTTGCCATTTTATATAAGGATGCCATTTTATTTTGCCATTACAGTGCATCCGCACAGTACATGGGCTTGCCATATCCAGGCTTGAGGTCATACATATGTTAAGCCCTGATATGGTGAATGGAGCATATGTCTGTGGCTCACGCTGTGCTGTGCACTGAAGGGACACGCCCCATTCAAACAAATGGGTCTTGATCTTACATGGAATTTGCCTTATGTGGGGGGGGGGTCGAAATGGATCCCCTGCATAAGGCAAGGGCGCACTGTATATATAATGGGATTTGAGCATCCATGGGGAGCCCTAGAACCAGTGGATACCAAGGGCTCACTGTATCTAAAACACACACACACACACAGATAATTCTATAGCATTGAGTCCTGGTAGTTAAAGTGGTATTGAACTGCATTAATTCTACAGTGTAGACAAAGCCTCGGATGGGTTTTTAATCCAGAATTTTCTAACTCCAAGATCAGTAATCCACCCATTGACTTTCAAATGTTCTGTTTTTCTCTCTTGCTCCTTTGCCTCTTAACTTCACATGGCATTTAAATGAATTAACATATGAAAATAGAGATTGACAGGACTTTCCTCTCCCAATCCACCCCCCATAAGAGAAAAGAAAAAGTAGGCATGCTCCTTAATTACTCAAAAACTGTGTCTTCCATTTGATGCTATGCTCATAAATAAAAGAATTAGCATATCATTTATTTTGTCATATCTGCTCCCTACTAGGAATACATAGCTTTGTTTCCTTCAGATTTAAATAAGTTGTGTGTATATATTACATCTTTCTTTTTCTAAAAGAAGAAATATTTGTTTCTTGATTGCTAAAATTTGAGGAGAGGAGGGCGAGGGTAAAGGGGGGGGGGAGTTTGCCTGAAAGAAAATATGGCTTTAATAGAAGTTTACATCTGCGTGGTATTACGTGCATGTAAAACAGATGTAACCTAATTACATTTTCATTTAAATTGCTAAATAGCTACTTCAGAATTTTCCCCCCTTTTTTAAAAAGCTAAAATAACATACAAACAACAGTTACTATAATAACAAGTGTACTTAGAACTAAATGGAATGGATCAAAGAGACAGCAGACAAAATTTGAGCTGGTCTTTGAAAAAGATACAGTGACATAACAATGCTGTATTGATTTACTTAGTAATTTAATGTCTCTGCAGCTCAGCCAGAAGACACGGCTCAGTTTAGCAGAGACACATGGAGGTAAATCCGCCGAGTTTATATAAAGACTTTGGGTTGCACATGAAGATTAGATGTACTCTACTGGAGATTATGTAGCAAAACCCCAAATTGGAAATTAGAATGCTAATGCAATACAATCAACATGATTACAGTTTGAGTAATGTTACAAATCGGACAGCAGCTACGGCCTTCCTATTTCAATTCCCCCCCTTCCTTCCTCCGTGTTTCCTTTGCAAATTCTAAGCACATTCTCCTTGCGCAGGTTATAGCAGGTCATCATTTTGACTCTGGCGACCATAATAGAGCTCCCTCTGCCAAGAACATTTATCTCTTTCGGCTAAAAGCCGGTTAGAACGGTAAGGAAAGTATCGCTGGATCAGACAAAAGGACAGAGGTTGGAAGGAACAAGTTACAAGCAATGCAGCAACCTGTAACATATTACGTATTGTTATTTTTCCCCCTCCCAGCAAAAAAGGGCAGGATGAAGTTGCATTCCCAAAGTAACTTGAGTCAGAACAAAGTCACTTTACTGATGCAATGGGTAACTTGGGCAGGGAGGGGACTTTTAATGGAAGATTTTAGCATAGCATTAATAGGAATTTTACAAGTTTTAGGCCAGTCTCATATCAGTCCCAAGATTGCACACTTGCATGTACACACACACACACATACACACACACGCAAAACATCACATGCACAAAACAACAACAACAGGAAAGTACACTGAACAAGAGGTTTAATGCCGCTTGTTGTTGTGTGTCAAGTCATTTCTGTAACTCAAGGTTATCATATGGTTTTCTTGGCAAATTTCTTTAGATGGGGTTTGCCTTTGCCATCTTCTGAGGCTGAGAGAGTGTGACTTGCCCAAGATGATTTGAACCCAGATCTCCAGAGTAACAGTCCAGCACTCAAACTACTACACCACATGGCTCTCTGAAGGTTCAATACTTTGTCGTTTCTCCTTTTTATACTCCAATGAAAAAATTGAATCATGTTTTAAACACCATGATTGATAAGGGGGATGAATTATTGTTTTTAAAAAAGTAACTTTCCAAGCTCTGATTTAGAATATGGTTCTGTTTCCTACCATGGTTAACCAGACACCACTGGTCAGCCCACAAAATGGACCCTGAAGACAACAAACTCTCTGGATATTGTTTCCTTGCAATTCATTAGAATTCAGTGACCAAAGGTATATCTCCATTGCATAGTTTTATCAATTTGATCCAAATGCAACTGTCACTACTCTACCCTAAATAATCTTGAGATTTGTAGTTTAGTATGCTACTTAGAATGTTCTCTTGGAGAGGTCTAATGCATGGTTCTCTAGACTACAGTTCCTAATGTAATTATATAAGGATTGGAGATTAAATCAGGGCATCTTGAGAATTAAATCTGGACATCTTGAGCTGCCCCAATCCCATCAGAGAGGCAGGATAAAAATAAAATGTTATTATTATTTATTATTTTTCAGGGAGAGCAAGTGGTACTCTGTAGAGAAGTGCCAGTCTGCCCATTCTTAGCAGCCAGTCCATGGCAAACTTCCATGAAACAAAGAAACATCTGTAGTCAGTGGGAACCAACATGGTGCCAGTCCCTGGGACATGGGATAATAACCCTGATGGTCTCCCACAGAGTGTCAGGCACTAACCGTCTCTGCTTAAGAAGCACTGTACTAGAGCTCTGTAGTAGAGGATTCTTCAGTCATGACAGTTTGAGCACTTTCAAACTGTTGTAACATTTCCTGGAGATACTCCAAACCTAGAGACTGCCAATAGCAATCTCAAGTATCCATCAACAGACCATGAATGTGTCTAACCTACTTTCAAAATTCTTCAAATAGCTTACTCCTGCACCCCAATTTTCCAATTTTTTCTTTCCTCTCTCGTTTTGGTCTCCAGCCAAGGAAGGCCCAAACCAAAGGAAGCACAGCGTGCCGATACATCGGTCATGGGTTTGGACTGAAAGCATTTCCTTGTCTTTGCTCATCTCAATAAAATGATCTTTATTAAAAGGACCAGAAGTTAAGTTGCCTGGGAGCTACTATTCCGGTGGTCTTTCCCGTGTGGTTCCAGATAGAATAATTTGTCTTTTCTTGAAAAACTTCCATCTTCGGCTCGAAGAAGCCTCCTAGACCACTATTTATAGCACTAGAAATCTTGTGATCTTTTGAAACAAAAAAAGGAGCTCAGTGTGTGCGAGAGGGAATGTGTGTGTGTGCATGCGTGTGTTTTCCCAAATTGGCAAAAGCAACAGAGCTGTTACTTTATCATGAAAGGCTCACTGTTTGCCGTGATATACATTAAAACACCAACACTTCTGAAAGACGAACAAATCCTCTGACCCTGTTTTGAAGTACCAACACACTCCAGTGTTTGCATCTTAAAATATTTATTTCCCTTCATAAAATATCTATGCGTGGATCTCAGTCCCTCGACAGTAAATATTCCCCCCTCCCATGCACACAGATTAGCAGAAGCCCTCAAGAAACCTGAGGTTGCATACCAAAAAAGAACTCATTTTTTAAAAAAATAAGAAAAATAAGAAAAAGATCACTCCTAGGTCTTATTTTAAAAGTTACTATTTTATTTTTGGTTGCTATCTTTTGTATTAAAAGACTGCTCGACATTCAAGAGATGCAAAATGTGCAATACCTTTAGATGACAGGTGGGGAAGCTATGGTTGTTTACATGTTATTATACTTCGGACTTTATCACAACAGATTTGTAAGGTGTCCCAATAGTGTTTGTGTATGAAGCATGAACATACAGTGTTGGGGACAGTAATTATTGCACATCTCTTCAAATGTGTGATGGTACTGCTTCTGTCCTGGCCTCTGCCTTGTGCACACTGGCCTCCATAGCCTTGCAGATGTTGCTTGTATGATGACTTGCCCAATATGCATTTACTTCCTAGTCACTGCTATTTAGTTTACACAAATGTTTAAATGTGGGAAAAGTTGTATTTGAATACTTTAATTAGAAATACATCTCAATTAAAATGCATCATTATGCACGAAACCTGTTTTATAGCAATCAATGCCCAAACCCTTCTTCCTCCTCCAGTTTTTGTCTCTGCTCCCTGTCCCCAAAAATTGTCTCACTAGGTCCCATGGTCTTTTGCTGGCTTCAGCTCCCGTAACATGGAACAGCCTGGGACAAATTAAGAATGTGACCTCACCAGAACTCTACAAAATTTAGACCTCTTCTGGGTTTGGGTTGTCCAACACATCCTTGCTACCCAGTCTGGAGTAGAAAACGGCAGTGTACAGCCCATCGCCGCCGCATTCAAGGTGTACAGTACCCAACGTTAGCCAAGTTACATTTCACAGATGAACAAGAGGATGTATGTGGCCAAGCAACATCAGAGCTGTAGTCAAGATGGCAAAAGTTATTACAGAAGAAGAACACGCTAACTAGGAGAAGCTTCAGCAGTTTGCTTTTGCCTCAACCTACTAGGAAGAGCAAGATTTTGCTCCCTCTTCTCCACCCCCTTGAGCTAATGGATGGTAAACTACTTTTGCCTTTTAAACTCTTTTTGCAATAATTGGAAAAAGGGGAGAAAGCAGGAGGAGGAGAGAAAAAACTGGGACATTTTAAGAACAGCTGAAAAAGTGGGACAACTGGGGATTAATCAGGCCTTTCCCTGCCAAACTGGGACAGTTGGAAGATACAATAAGACCTAGAAAAACCCCCTAAATGCCTCCTTCCATTCTTTCTAGAAAAAAAAATCCAGGAACAATCAGCTCTGGAGGCAGGTGTCTCACCCATGTAATATCAGGATTGGCTGTACTTAAGCCATTTGCAAACTAGGAGCAGAGAGTTCTCATATACCTTGGCCAGTAACTTGATCTGCCTCTCTCAGCCTATTTCACAAACACCGCAGGTTAGTTTTGAGTAATCAGGCGAGGTATATTCACCAATTTTCTCATTCTCAATCAGAAAGTTGAGAAACTGGTAACTCCTGTGGGGCTTTTTGCCCACCTGCACAAGAGCAAAAGGGCAAGCCCCTTTTTATTCTTGCCAGGTTGTCTGCAATTTGCACAAGAAGCCTGCACAAAAAGGTACTTTCACTGCATCGTATGTTAAATGAAACATGTATTCATTCAACATGGGAGAATATCAAGTAAAAAAAAAGATACAAACAACCCATGTATTGCTTCTTCTTTGGAGGGGGGGTTAGTCTATGCAACACAACAGCAGAAATAGTTGTGCAAAATTGTTTGTGTAATTTGTACAAGAAATCCTATAAATGCAAACTCCCACTCCTTTTAAAAAATGTACCCAAAAAAAGGCTCAAAGAGAGAGGCAACATCCCTTACAGAGCAAGAGTTTGTTACCTATGCTGCAACATTCCTGAAACTAAAAATGCAATGCATACAGTGGTACCCCGGGTTACGAATTTAATTCGTTCCGCGGCGCCGTTCGTAACCCGAAAGATTTCGCAACCCGAAAAAGCCATAGCCGCTAGCGCTAGAAAGCCGCGATTTCGTGCGAAAAAGCGCCGAAAAGCACCAAAAAAATTTTCGTAAGCCGAAAAAAAAAACGTAACCCGGAACAGTTTTTTCCTATTTAATTTTTTCGTATCCCGGAAATTTCGTAACGCGGTGATTTCGTATCCCGGGGTACCACTGTAATTTTGACCCAGTAATCTCCAGATTCTCATTGAAAAATAGTTTTGTTCAAGTTATTACTTGCTTGGAATCAGTGCCAGAACATTCCCAATTTTGGGGTACAAAACATGCAAGGCAGTTGATGCCACACTCAAGAAGACATCAACCGGCTATTATTTTATTTTATTTACTGTTTTGATACAGATGCTTCTGTGCTGATGTTCAATGAAAACACATGACATATATTCTTTTCCCTGCGTCACATGTTCCATAGCAAACCCCTGGCCTGAAAAACAAATACTGAACATCAGCCTCAAAATGACCCTTACTTTTAAGGCTAGATTGTTCTGATACAATGACCTAAATCTTTTTGATCCAGCTTGAGTAAGCGTACTACATCATTGGAACTTACTTTAGTGTCAGCTTACCATTTATCGATCAATTCATTTAATGGATCTACCCTAGTTGGGACTCACAGTTGCATTTAGGCCTCCATGTGACCACCACACCTACAGTCATACCTTTCCAGGAAAACAGTGTTTGATGGAAGAAAGAATGTGGACACTCATTATCCACGCTAGATGTGGGGATCCTGAAGGCTACAGAACCGCCTCGGGGTAACCAACTGAGCTTCCATTAAGCCTGGACTGTACCTCTGGCAAATTTCCTCTAGCAGTATAACCAGGGTCACGCGTGCAAAGAATTCTGAGCAGCCAGAGGCTGCAGGAAGAGACACCTGACAGAAGACAGCGCTGATGTTTTTCATCATTCTTAGGAGAGACATTTTGAGAATGTCTGTCTCTCCAGTCAGCCTGATCAATCAGCTAACCAATGTTTCTCCACTGCAAGCTATGGTTGCCAGGGCCTGTAGCCAAAAGAACATCAGATCATGACCACCATGTCTGAACCTCCTCTGCACTCAATTCCAATTTTGTCTTTCAGCAACTCAAACTTGATTTATTATTATTATTATTATTATTATTATTATTATTATTATTGACTGAGCTGAGATGCTGAAGTAGCTTCACAGGTTCTGGAACTGCTGGGGAGTTCTACTGCTGGAACACATATGCTACACTAGACAATATACAATCTCAGCCATTGTGTTTGCCTAGCTATGGTTTGGGAATCACCAACACCTTCAAGCCACATTTTAAGGATACCATCAGCTGTCCTAATCTCCCCAATATATGAGCCACTTTAGTCTAGATGTAGGGAATTTTAATTTTTAATAAGCCACAGTGATTGGGAAACCACGTTGATCAGGAGTTCCTGATTAAATCATCTTCCAATCCCATTGTGTGCAGTGGCTTCCCATCCGTTTTTGCGAAGTGAAATGTTTTGTACATGGATGGGGACTTCTGGAACTGGAGCACAGAAAGCTGTCTTGCACCAGATCAAAATATCTGTCTATTTACACCAGCATTGTTAACTTTTGATTGGCAGCAGATCTCCAGAATCTTAGGCAGAAACAAGTGGGTCTGTAATAAATTTGAAATGCAAACACTTATGGCAACTGCCAAAAATACAGGCAGCCATATGGATCCATATCTACAAATCAGTTGTAGAAATTATCATCGCCAATGTGAACAGGTCTTTTGTAAAATGGATGAGTGTCCATTGCCTATTCAAGTCTAGGCCAACCTGAAATGCTTTTCATCACAAGAAAGATAGTTCAACAGAATTTACTTTTGGTGGGGAAATCCCCCAACCCACTTGCCAGCTACTGTGAAGCATGTAGCTAAACTCAGAGGGAACAGGGCAGACAGAAGGAGGTGGCAGATTGATGTCAGAATATCTGCTAATCAAAAAGGTCTGGCATCTTGACCTTGCAAGCTCTGGATTCACTACAACACTGGCAGAGGGTCTTCCCTATCACTTGCCTTCTGAATCATTTAACTGGAGATGATGCAGACTCGAAGCTGTGACCATCTGAATGCAAAATATGTGCGTTGGCACTCAGCTCTGCTAGGGAGGTACATCTTTACTCACTTCATTCTCACGCGTTATTTGAAAAGTTTTCTTCTCACTGGACAAGACAATGAGAGCTTTGGACATATGCCAATTATTATTATTATTTGGCATATTTGGCATTTTTTGTGAAAAATTCATTTGTACAACTTGACTCGGTGTCGAATTTTCGGTAAAAGACACTGTTTCCAGTTAAATGTTCCTGTGGAAAGTTTTAAAAAAGCAAAAAAGAGAGAGGTTGTGTGTGCAAAAAGATTGTGGGGAATATGTGATCCTTTACATGTTGTGGGCAATGAGGAAGCATGATGGGAGGTGAAGTCCAACAACCAGAGGACTGCGAAATCCCCATTCCTAGCATGTAGAGGCAGCTTCATCACAGATCTTATTTAATGAGTTGGGCTGGTAAATTTGTATCCTGCCTTTCTACCAAATAATGCTCAGGAACAGTTAGTAGCAGAAGGACTCAAATACAGTAAACTAATAAAACATCAATGAATTATAAGTTTTTTTAAACAAACAAACAAACAAACATACAAACTCTCCATAACAGCATAAAAACAAGGCAGGGAAAACATACTTATTGAAGTCAATAACGACAAGTTCAATTAATTGCACCATATTCTTACAGTCGGGAATCAGATGCATGATTCACAGTATGATCAAAATCCCATATAATTTTTTTTAGACTCGCCTCCTCCTCCATCGTTCCCACACCAGCAGGACAAATTCCTTGAACCTGTTTTACAGTCCGACATTCCAGAAGAAGCTTGCTTTGTCCGACAGTCTGCACAAACAGTTTCAACTCATGAAACACATTATGTTATTTTCCACAACAGCAGATGCCAGCTCAGCATCCCACTTATTTGTACCATTTCTGATTACAGAAGATGAATAAACAGCCTTGAGCAATGAACTCATCTTCCCCAAAAGGCTTGCTGTCCCATTTCTACTGAGTACATGCAACATGTCACTGGGGTAGAATGGAGCTGCCCCTGTTTCTGGTATGGATCTCAAATTATATAAAATTCTGCTATTTACATGTATTCCCCTCTAATTACAGTAAATTATCCCCTCTCCGAATGTAAACAATCAGACTTGCAATAGCAGCATCAATGTCTGAAATGGTCCCTTCTGAAGCTGAATTTGGTTTGAATTCTGAGAACCAAACAAAGAATTATATGCATTCTTCCTCCAGAGACATTTTGAAGAACATGCAACAAATGTATGTGACCTCAGGTCTGTGCACTGAAAACTCAGAGCCTTAATTTTTATATGGAATTGCTAAATATAGAGCCTAGGTGGGAATATGTGCCCTATTAGGTGGATTCCAACAACCATCAGACCCAGACAATACGCCCAAAGATTGGACCACATCTCTCATCACCCACCCACCCCATGACATCTGCAGGTTCATCATCTTTGACATCCAGGTATTAGAATAGGTCATCTTCTGTTGGACATCCAGAAGAGGTTTTCTACAGGCCTTCTATTGCCCTGTTTCGGCTACAGTCTTGGTGATACTCATCATCTGAGCTCATTATTAGAAGGAATCATTTTGTATACTTTTTGATAAATAGACACGTCTCGGTCAGATCATTTTATTGTTAATTTACAACTATTGTTGTCTCCCTTTTGTTGGTTTGTAGTATTATATAAGCCTGCTGCTTCTTGTTTGTCTTTCTTATTAGCAGCCACGAATATTCAGAAATAGGAAGGCAGAGAGATTGCGGAGTGTAAGAGTGTGTGTGTGTGTATTGCGTTAGTTGTTTATTTAAAAAATTATGAATGCTTTAAGCTGCTGGTCTATGGTACAAAGCATATTTTCCCCACATCTAACTAATTTTCACAGATATATCTACTAATAAAAAAGAGTGTACCTGTTTCCCTCCACATTATGCTAACCCAAAACTTCAAATCATTAACTAGTGATCTTAGAAATTACACCCAGCCTGCCAGACTGCATCCAAATAAATGTGCAACGGACTAACACTTCTCCCAAGTTAACTCCATGAAATCTACTGTATAAAATAGTTCTGAGGACGTGTCTGAAAGTATCTTCTGTGTTGAACTGGATTTTTAAGAACTTCCAGGTTT